>NC_136276.1:28190268-28610231 GCF_964198595.1 Lampetra fluviatilis | reverse complement strand
ATGAAGGAGGAAAAATTTAACGTGTTCCTCACAATTAAGCAAAACAATTACGTAAGTTAAATACACAAGGCAGTAAACAGTATTTATATGTTTTTTAAAATGTCAACAAGTGCTGTCTAAGAGTTGAAATCTCAAGGCACATCATGGGAAGAGCATTCATTTCATAATTTCGGAAAAGCTAATAAAAATTGTCTCTCCCCAATTTAATTACAATTGTGTTCTCGGCGTCATCCCTGATTCTGATGTCACGAGCATTGTGACTCACCACGTGTGCACTGCGCTTCGCCACACGTCCTCATGCAGAGAGGCATGTATGCTCTGTGCCATTTGAACAAATATATTTACTCATCAGATATTGCGCAGAGTGGATGAGGGTGTACGACACACATTTAACTAATGCAGTCAGACCCCCCCCCACCAAAAACGTGTGAATGTATCAGATATGGAGTTTAGACTAATTAAGTGCAAGACCGAATTTGATGACGATTATTTATTGGGTGCAGCCTTCAGTAGCTGGGTTGAGTGACAGCATCAACTCGGCACATCAACTCGTACGGACGCCCGAGATTGCGAATCATCGGCACGCTCACGGAAAACGGCACAACGCGAGCGTTCACAACACTGCCACGTTCGTCTAGCCGTCCAGTCGTTCGTCTAGCCGTACAGTCGTTCGTCTAGCCATACAGTCGTTCGTCTAGCCGTCCAGTCGTTCGTCTAGCCCCACAGTCGTTCGTCTAGCCGTCCAGTCGTTCGTCTAACCGTCCAGTCGTTCGTCTAACCGTACGGTCGTTCGTCTATCCGTCCAGTCGTTCGTCTAGCCGTCCAGTCGTTCGTCTAGCCGTCCAGTCGTTCGTCTAGCCGTCCAGTCGTGGAGGGCGGTGGTCAGTCGGACGCCTAGATGGCGAATCGTGAACGTTATAGGAGTGAGCGTTGGGCATGAGTACCAGGGTGATGTAAGAGTTATAGAGACCCTGGGGTGGAGGGGGTATTAAAGCGCAATAACGAGTGTGCACATACACACACAAGAAATGGAGAGTGACTCAGCGTCCTTTAGTACAATAACAATGGCAAAGATCGGGGAGGGAATGATAATTTCGGACTCAAGAATGCAACCCTATTTTCCCATACGGTCTATTATTTTTCCTGTACATCTTTTTGGTGGCTGTGAGATGCTTTTGTCGAGATAAAATGTCCGTTTCTTGCTACGGTAGGAAAAGTTAATGTATTTTGTTCATCAGTGCACACCTAAGTGCATTGTTTGGTCACAGCGATTGAATATAATTTTTTGTCCGCTAAATGTTGCCTGCCCCCTAGCGCAGACCGTTGTGTCTGGGTGCCTTTGCTCACAGACGACGTGAGGAAAAGCGCCTTTTAATATTGTGGACTAGAGCAGGACAGGCAATGCTTGTCCGGGTGGCTGTAGTTCATATCCCAGCTCATTGTCTGCGAGTTGCATTTTGCTCATGTGCACAAACGCACGCGCGGACAAGCACTGCGTTTCTTCATGGGATGTAGCTGCTCACCCCGAGCTCTCATTACTCTGATAGTGCATTGTCTTTGTACTGTGTACGCCTTTTTGGCGTCCTCTGGTCTAACACGTTTTGAGACTAGGCTCCAAAGAAAGCTGTCTCTGGTGTGGACCAATCAGTTTCAAAGACAATACATATATTATCAGAGTATGTTTTTTTTGTTTGCATTCTGACCACAAGTATTGTTGGTTAATGCAGACATGATTCCTTGTAAAAGGCTTCAGTTTGGTGTTTTAACAACTTAACACCTGTTTTGTTGCCAGATAAGAGGGGAAAACCTATACACTTGCGTTTCTCTCTGTGCCCACGCAGCGACAGGACTGTGCCAACAGCCTGCAGCTCAAGAAAATAGGTTACAGCAGCAGTAGCAGCAGTCGTGTGAATGTCAATAAAGGTGATGTTCTATCAGCTTACATGTAGACTTGCCTAAATAATCTATTTCGGACAGTGCATACATTATCAGAGTTGTGTTTTTTGTTTGCATTATGACTGCAGGTATTGTGGTCTATGCAAACATGACTCCTTGTAAAAAAGGTGTCAGTTTTGTTGGCAGATAGAAGGGTAAAAAATCAATTATCATATTTTTTACTGGCAAATGAGGTTCCAATGGTGTAAATGCTTACCCCGAGCTCTCATACTCTGATGGTGCATTGTCTTTGAGTTGTGCGCCTTTTGGCGTCATCTGGTCCAACCCATGTGAGACTAGGCTCTAAGGAAAGCTGTCTCGGGTGTGGACCAATCAACTTCAAGGACAGTGCATACATTATCAGAGTTATGTTTTTTGTTTGCATTATGACTGCAGGTATTGTGGTCTATGCAAACATGACTCCTTGTAAAAAAGGTGTCAGTTTTGTTGCCAGATAGAAGGGTAAAAAATCAATTATCATATTTTTTACTGGCAAATGAGGTTCCAATGGTGTAAATGCTTACCCCGAGCTCTCATACTCTGATGGTGCATTGTCTTTGAGTTGTGTGCCTTTTGGCGTCATCTGGTCCAACACCATGTGAGACTAGGCTCTAAGGAAAGCTGTCTCGGGTGTGGACCAATTAACTTCAAGGACAGTGCATACATTATCAGAGTTGTGTTTTTTGTTTGCATTATGACTGCAGGTATTGTGGTCTATGCAAACATGACTCCTTGTAAAAAAAGGTGTCAGTTTTGTTGCCAGATAGAAGGGTGAAAAAACAATTATCAATCTATTTCGCTTATTGGATGACCTGCATCTGCCTGAAAGGTGCCGTGGTTCGACTTCTGCTGGACTCGCCAAGCTTACGCAATTCTAACCCATTGACGGCATTTCGACGGAAACGATCTTGTTGGAGTCGATACAATTAATGTCACTTTGAAGTCATCAAAGGTTGTCCTGCAGAACGATTGGGCTGAAACCACGGCCGATTTCCAAGTTGAATCACGGGCAGATGAACTCCAGATGATTCAAACCCAGGTCCTCAGGGCTGCTGGATCAGTGTTTTGACCTCGGAGTCACCTGGCTTCCTCGAGATGTGATAATAGCCCATACTTCTCTGGCAGAATGTTTTTTTTATCCTTGGCAGAGTCATTTCATGGATTATATCTCTGTTCGTGTAATTTTTAGGATTGAATGATTGGCCAAAATGCTTTGCGACCTGCTTTTTTTTCATGAACTCGATCTCGTGCCTGAAAGTCATATGATAAACCATAGAATGGTTTGTTGTTCTTGCCCCGTACCTCCGATTAGCATGGTTGGCTACGTACGGTGCAAAAGAAGTAAAAAAATACACGCATAAATAAAATAAACCAACGTGCTAAGCATTGATTTATCTAAGGAGCACAGCGAAAAACGTGTCTCCTATTCTTCAGTGTTTGGTAAAAACAAGCCTTTGTAAATAAGAAAATATTAGCACAATGTATACATTTAAAACTTGAAATATTCTAAATTCATGAATATATTCACTCGTCAAAATATTGATACATTCACGCAAATAAATCGTACATTCACACGAATTTTACCTAGTTTAGCTGATCGTAAAGTTCACAGAGCATAAGCTCATGAATATTTGTTTCATATTGACAACATATTTGAGTGTATAATGACAAAATGAAGGACGTTCTGTAGAGGTCAGCTCCGTGTAGAATTATGTTTACAAAAACAATTCGCTCTTTCTCACGCGATCTGTTCTAGAAGGTTCTACGCACAAAATATGCAATGTTGCAAACGACCGAGTTATTACGAAATATAATCTATATAGCACAAAAAAAAACAACCGTGTGTTTTTTTATCTGTCGCGTACAAATGGACGTTAGCCTAATTTATGTTGTATATCTTTGAAACGGAAATCTATTTGGAGGCTGTTTATAATTGTAATTACTTCCATAGGCTGTTTAGAATATGATTTCAATTACTGTTGCAAGCAGAGGAAGAACAGCATATTATAATTATTTACATAATGCCAAAATGTCAGCGCGATTAATGTCCTCCCATAAATCAAACAGAGAATGCAAAGAATTGGAGTCAACTGTATTATGCTCTGGTGTTGCACACCATGCTTAATGACGTTTCGCATTAGATTTATGTAGGAACCTTGAAGTTTTCAGTGTGTTTTTATTACCGTATTTAATACGGATATATTGTTACCTTGATACTTCCAAAATGGTCCCGAGTTCCCACTTGATATGATGTACACACGGTTGCATTAAATATTCACAATAGATATTGTGTGTGTGTACGTCTAGGGAAATGTGTGACAGTGGTTAGCAATAGGGGTGTAATGGTGCATTAAGAGGTAGCCGATTTTAAAATATAAGCAGCAACAGATTCAATATACCTTTGAGAGCAAAGTGATCAAATTGATGTTACCACTCTATCGAATGCGAAAGCTACCGTTATAACGGAACATGCCTGAAACGTTCAAAAGCAAATAGAGAAGAAATGTTCTGAAACCTCAAAACACAGTTTGAGGAACAGAAGGAGATGTGAAAAGATTAGATGATGTTGAAAAAAAGACTGCAATGCAAGGAACTTTGTGAAACTGTTCTGGAAAAATAATGAGAAAAGATAGAGAACACGACAAAGTAAAACATGATTGAAGACATCATAGCAACAACGGAGAGTCCGTGGAGGCTCTTTAAAATGGTGTGAGAGCGATCTTGAATTTGGATTTGAAGCTTTCGTGACTGCAGGAATCCATACTCTTTGGTTCTTTCGGTAAAGTCACGTAGGAAGAAAATAATAGATCACGACGTTTCGATCGCAACACAAGCAATCGTCATCAGGCGAGACAATCGCAGCAGGGAAACTGCTGAAACAGGCCCTGATCTATTATTTTCTACCTACGTGACTTTACCGAAAGAACCAAAGAGTAGCGATCTTGAAGTTGGGACTGGATTGGGAGCCATCGCAGGAATCGGAGTATTGGGGCGAAGTGGTCAGTTTGTGTTAGATTGTGGATGATAGAGCAATAAACACATATTAAAATAAAGCAACATTTAGCCCATCGGCATGAGATAATGCACATTTACCAAAAAGCACACACGGAAGCAAAACTCATTCAAGAGCGATATTAATTATGCTAATACAACTAATTTAAAGTGGCTGGTATATCGATTACCGTTCGTCACAGGTTAATGGAGAAGGCATATATTCCAGCCCGTTGGAATACGCAGAATTCGACTGACGCTGCTGTTTTTTTTATGGTCCGTTATGCGTTCAGTTACGTCTGCACCACGTGACAATGCAATGCGTTTCCCTAACAAACAAGTGCACACACTTAACATTCGCTTTTCAGGAAAAACAAACCAATCTAGGGTACTCATGCATGAATTGGCTTAACACCACGGTTTGAGTGCTTAATCCAAAGTAATTGGAAATTCCTGTAATTAATTGGATTGCAATCAGTTTAAAGTTTGGACAGAATTTCATTTATTTTAATTCTTTCAAGTAAAAATATATTGCACGCTATTTTAATGGGTGTAGTGAAAAGAGCGCTTCAAATATATTGCTTGTGAATTGTGTGTCCACCTGGGTTCATTTGTTGACATCAAGTTTCTATTCACAAATGTGTGTGACCCTAAACAGCTTTTTGTATACGTTTAGTTATTTTCGGTAAAGTCACGTAGGTAAAAAAAAAAAATTAAAATGAAAAACAACTAAATTAAATTACGACGTTTCGGAAGCAACACAAGCCTCCGTCTTCAGGTGGAACCGCCACAGTAAAGAGAGCTGTTTAAAGAATTATATATTTAGAGAATCGGTTTAGAGAATCGGTTCTCTAAACACCTGAAGGCGGAGGCTTGTGTTGCTTCCGAAACGTCGTGATTTCATTTAGTTGTTTTTCATTTTAATTTATTTTATTTTTTTACCTACGTGACTTTACCGAAAAACCCCAAAAGTATGGATCCTTGCTGTCACGAAAACTTCAAGTCTAGATTTTTGTATGTTTAGTTTGTTGTCACCCCCCCCATTCCCCGCATTTCCGATTAGCTACGTACTGTGCGAAAGAAGTTAAATATACAGTACACGCATGGAGTTGACCAATGCGGGAGATAGCGATGCATGGAACAATTTGTATTTATCCAGCGTCTACATGCGACCGCATCTCACAATGCTGTATGAAAACAGACTTGAGACAACGGAATACGGAGTGATAAGCAAAGGCGAAGCAGGAAGGTGTCCATGTTGGCGCTTGAATAGGGATTGCAGATCATTCCGGCGGAGCACTTTGACTGAAACTGAGCAAAGCTTGCACAAATGATACAACTTCCAAAATGAATTCGGTCCCTGTCACAAATAGTGCACTGAAATTGGTTACGTACAAGCACCATGAAGGAATAGGATCGTGTAAACGTAACTCTTCGTGCTCAAAAAAGTAGTTATGTCGGCTAGAGAAAAAAATCTCAAAATTATTAATTGCGGTATTACCCTGTGTCCACGTTATCTTTGCATGAAAACCAAATGCCATTAAATTAAAGTTAAACGTTAAAGCCGTGGTGTGCAGTGTGCTGTCATGCCTTGAATTGGAAGCAAACATTGACAGCTAATTTCTTTAGAACTGCTTTTTGTGTTTAGTTTGTTTTCGTTCCCCCCCCACTTCCGATTAGCAAGGTTGGCTACGTACGGGTTTGAAAGAAGATCAACATGCATACATACAACGTGTTATAGGAATTGTAAATGTTGTGGGTTTACTCTCCAACACACCGGTGGGCTGTACTAGTAACGAATTGGCATGTTTCGTTTACGTGACAAACCTCACTAATTGGCTCTGCCGGGTGGTGGCGGGTTTAACGACACATTTATATTTACGCTCTCTAACCCAAAAACCTCTGTTATTGATAATATTGGTCGTGAAAGTCTACTTGTTAAACTGTTATAGGGTAGTATGAGAGAGTGTTAGCAACGTGGATGTTTGGATTGATGGTGAAACATGTTGGCTGTAAAATAGCACGGTTGCCTAATCATGATGAGCCTGATGCCCGCATTAAAATACTTAAAGTGTGGTCGGTTTTACAAAGGGGGTAATTACATTTCATCATTTTATACACGTAAGTTTATAGTGTTTTGTTCTTGTTGGTGTGTAATTTGTCCTTGTTTGTGTGTAGTTGTAAATAATCATTAAAGATTTATATATTTTTTTCTCAGAAGTCACTTTGAAAAGGAACACACATTCATGCATCATGCCCTAAATCGGCAAACCAATGAGCTCCTAAAGTTACCCACAACAAAAAATATCTTTGATGTTAATGGCAAATCAAGTTCAGATGTTTGTTTTGTCGATGAATCATACTTTCAAGCTACTGAGATTACCAAAGACTATGAAAATGATACTTAGGTGGTCGTTTTAAAACCAGGATTTCCACAGCAGATATTAGATTAGACATGGAATGTTTGTTCATAATGATAATAAGATATGGGCGACGCATAATACAATTAAAGTAGAGCTTCTTTTCCAACGTATGCGGAATTATGGAATTACCCGGAATTATTAACGGAACAGTTTTTTTAGCCAGATTCATCGTGCGGGAAGGGTGCCACCCCAAACCGCAAACAAAATATCCTGCAGCCAATTTAAGGCTAAGTCACCCCGAGAGAAGTTTCAGAACACCACATTGCTGCTGATGTTCGCCATGGCTGGAAATTGAACCGAAGTCACCGGGTTCATGCCGCAGTTTGTGAATTACTGCACCACCACCCTAACACTAACCCACACATGCTGAAATAGCAAAGGCAGTGGATTTAATAAGGGCTATAATTTGCATTATTATGCATGTTGAGCTTCTTTCGCACCACACATAGCCAACATAACTTAAGATAATAAGGAAATATCAAAGATAGTTATAAAGGCTGCGAAGACTGTATGTCTAAGTTAACATAAATGCTCAGGTCACTAACCAAAGCGCACCTCTAATTAGCACGGTTGGCTACGTACGGTGAAAAAGTAGTTCAACATACATGCATACACATACATACATTCCGTCATCAGTCTCATCCATCGGCTATAATCAAGTGTTGTGATATTTTCTGCCAAAGCTAATTTCCTTTTCTTATCATCAATAAGGTCTCCGATTTGTGTTTCTCTTCCTGTCTCTCAGTGTCATTTCAAGCAGCTCGTGCTTAGCACATGTTTTCTAATCGGCGCATATTTTAGAACATATATGTAAGCATATTCATGCGGTACACAGTATATTTGGCAAACAAAAAATCCAGAACAATAATGTATGCTTCCATCCCTTGACAAGCCTGACCGCCCCATAGACAGCCGCATGCTCCAGTTGTTGTTTAATCAGGCCCTGGTGGTATGGGCTTGTTACGAGTGTGGGCCAGCCTCGGGATCATCACAGTGAGCAATGAGGGATTTGTGCCACTGAGAATTCCCATCAGAGCTGATCCCTTGTGTTTGTGCCATGGTGAGCATAGCACATTCACTCGCAATGACAGAAAGGTCACGTATTTTTTTCCAAAATGTTTCTTTTTTCTACTGTCACTGAAAAAAGAGGAAGATATAGTCCTTCTTAGTGTCTGATGTTTTTTTATTTTTATTATCTATTTTCTGAATTATGCCATTTTACTAAAATATAAAGATCTTCCTTTTCAGTGACGGTAATAAAAAAATGTCATTTTCATTGTTGTAACATGACCTGCAATTTATTGCATATGTGCGCCGAAGCAGCAAAATTGTAATACGATACACTCTCTGCGGACTGATAGGCCCTGGAACCTGGTGCAAGATTTAAAGTCAAGGTCAAGAGATCATCACAACCAATGTCATTAACGACACTACACATTGGCCCACTCTCGCCTTGTGCTAGAGCCTGCACTGTCAGCAGCTAGAATCCAAGGTTCGCCGTTACAGGGTCCCACCCCTGTGTCAGCTGACCTCTGGGTGCCAGTCCATTGCACGAGTATTTGGCAAATATTAATTTCCACATGATAACCCACTTCGTTGAGCTATCATTTATGGCCAGGTCGCTTCTGAAAAAGCTAATAGCTCAGTGCGCTTTACCTGGTAAAAAATAATAGGTACTGTTTTTGTTATGTGCTTACATTTCTTATGCTTTTCACGCCTATCATGTTTCTGTAATGTTTGTTGTTGTAACTTTCTGACCCGCCCCTACCGGACATCGGTGAAAAAGAGCTTCATAGCTCATCGGATTCCTCCAGTATAAATACAGATTCTGATTCTGATTAGACTTGTACCTCGCCATCACAACCGCCTCTTCCAATTTTGTTTACGATTGTCTTCTGCCGCATCGTTTCGAGTCCTCAGCACTATGAACAATCAACATCAGCAATGATCTAAACACGAGGACCTCCAAGCTGTCACCGTCTCTCGCGGTCTCGCTCTGTGACCCGTACGCAACAGTAATGAACCTACATTTAATTGATTTTTTTTCATGAAAAATGCTTGCATGGTCTAGCCAGTGAGAAAGTGCTTACGTGGTCTTATCTACCCCCCCCCCCCTTCTGCTGAGAGCCCAATGTGCCCCAGCATATTGCGTTTATTCTCTGCGTTGTCGCAACCGCAGGCTTGGATGGCGACGACTTCTTGGCACTGGGGCTTGAAGGCGGCAGGGTGGTTTATCGCTACAATCTCGGCTCGGGGACTGCGTCCCTGTTCAGCGATCCCGTGGACACGCGCCTGCACATGCACACAATCCACCTGGGCAGGACACTCACCCGCGGGTGGCTGCAGGTAACGCACCGTGCAAGTTGCCCTTTGTTGCCACGCAGTGTCCCCTTTATTCATCGAAATCAGAATTTTTGTTTTACACTGGACGAATCCGATGAGCTATGAAGCTCTGTTTCACACGTGTCCAGTGGTGGAGCTCCTTTAACATTCAAAGTCTCTCTCCTTTTGTTTTTGTGCAAATGACGGCCGGAAAAATAACGGTTTCCTCTTGTGAACTTCACGAAATGTTTGGCTGTCGAAACGTTATCTTTATAAAAGAGCGTACATTGTTCGTTTTGTTGTTCCATGATTAGTAGACGTCCAGATTGTGGTACATGCACCAAACACATGTTGAGTTCGTGAATTTCTGCATAGGTGCTGAAAATGGGTTTAAAATTGTAGGTAACAAGTCACTCAAAGTGTGCACGAACTCAAAATCAGAAGGCAGAAAACACAAGCTGCCTTCCCAAGCAGCTGACGCAAACACACCACAATGCACTTGTGTTGACTGCAAGTGCTGAGGGTGCTACCATACGGGAGCGATGGTGAGGTGTAGTGGCATGAACAACTTTATCTGTAATGACCTCTTGAGCTTGGGAATTTCCTTTCATAAATCCACAATCACTAGTATTATGAAGTATGGTAAAGCAAACTGCACGACCGAGACAGAATTGGGAGGCTTTCATCGAGCAGTGTATTGTGAATGTCATTACATTATTAAAAATGTAAAGCTGATATTTCGTTTGTTTATCTCAGTAATTAAAACATTAATCTGTGTTACCAGGTGAAGCCAACTGAGCTATTAGATCTTTTGCAGAAGTGACCTGGCCACACATATCTAAATCGAAGTGGCTGATATGACCGTTAAGTGAGAATTTATAGCAGCAGTCAAATCATCTCAATGCTTGTTTATAAATGTGGAGGGAAAAACCGAAGCAACGTGGAGAAAAATCCACGCGAACTCCAAATATGCAACAGACATCGTCAGGGTCAGGGGTCGAACCCACAACCTCCTGCTTACCAAGCGAGGAAGATACTATCTCCTAGCCACTGCAGTGCTCTGCGATGTCGAATTCATATTGCCGGAGAGCTTGCTCCAGGATAAAGAAGCATTACATCCAAAATTACTTATTGAATGCCTGTGTGAACATGTGGAATGGTGCTTAATCGCTGCGAGCAGATGGTCTGGTGTTGCAAGCTTATGCTATTTTGGTTGTAGTACATTTTGTGGGTTTGTAAGCATTTCATTGCACGCTCTATATAAAATGCACATGCTTGTGTGACCGTGCGCTATTGCCGACAAGTGCGAAGCATGTTTCTGAGGAACAATGAACGGAAAAAAAACCCCTACAATTTATGAGAATACATATGGGGGCGTATGTGTCGGAGGCGTTAGAATACCCGAGTCACAATGTAAACATTTCAAGTTCATATCTCTCGTGAGAGTTGATGAGTTCCGAGTCCTTTGTGGAATGTAAACAGGAGTTGTCCAATGGAGTGACTAGCCCCTGTCATAGGAACGTTGAATGTTTCACCTCTGGCTGAGACCATGCATGGATACCAGCACTGCCCTATGGCAATTTAACTAGGGGAAAATAGTAACTTATTTTTTTTAAGAAAGCCACATTGTATTTCATGACTCTTGTTGAGTATAGTTGGCCGGGTTGTTCAGGGGTAAAAGTATTGAACCAGCATTGCTGATTTCCTGAGTTCAATCCCAGGCAGCAAACTGTGATTAAACTGGGTTCCAGGTGTCGTGAGTTGATGGATATCAGCTAAGGCACTCATGAATTTACACACGCAGGCACAAAACTGTGACATACATTTTTTTTTAAATTGGTCTGGTTACATTCCAGCTTTGAGAATCAAAAATGTTTTTGACTTCCAAGAATTAAACATTTAACTTTAGCAAAACATCTGTGACAGTACATCCCCTAATCTGCGGATACAAATTTGCACTTAAAGGTATTTCAAAAGCAGTTCCATTATATCTGTTTCCTCAGGTTGTCATTTAACAAAGAGTGATCCACTTTTCTGCAAGAGTTCCGAATTAATGTTTGATCTTATGACATGATGCTGATAACATTGTTGGAATATAATTTTGGAAGAGATAAACTGCAAATACATTTAAAGGTTTCTTTCGGAGAGGTAGTGCTTTGGGACATTTGGCTAATTCCCTGCATATGTGTGACTCGAGAAACCCCATACATGAATGGGGAGAACTCTCACAATCTCAAGCCTTCTTGTTGTAGGGACCACTTGCTATTTGACACATAGGCTTTCGCGAACAATATTATTTATAAAAAAAATAGCCCGATGATGCTGGATGTAAATACTAGTGGAACATCGTACTCAAATTGTAAACGTTGTGGATTTACTGTCCAACACAATGGTAGCCTGAAGTAGTAACTAATAGGCATGTTTTGTTCACGTGACACACCTTAATAATTGGCTGTGTCGAGGGGCCGCTGGTTAATGACATTTAAACTTGCATGATCTAACCGAAAAAGCCTACTTGCTGTACTGCCTCCTAAAGGCACCTCCTTTTTCAGATTGGTGGTCGTCTTAGATCATTTGATGGCTCCATCTGTGCATGATCCATCAACCCCACTTGTATACATTCCCAGTCTCCACCATACCCAGGAGTATTTGAATTGGTCAAATAATTTGCATTCATGTAATATGATTGACAAAGGCAATATAATGATTGTTTTAATGGTGACTGACAAGAATGACATTAATGAACTCTAAATAAGTTTAGGTTTTTTTTTATTTTGCACGATAATGACATTTAACGTTGATATTTGAAGCAGGTGCACTATTTTAAACAAATCTACTGCAGCAATGGCGTAGTGAAATTGTATGATAATGGAGTAATTGCGACCATTAAAATATATGAGGCATGTGACAAATGTATTCACGTGGCCTCATGAATCTGCATACAGGCCCAGGTTGACGTCGAGTCTGAGTATATATTTTGACACTTGGTATCCCAATTTAAACAATGATGTCAATTCAGTTAACGCATTAACTGAATCGAGTCCCTACATTATTCTCGTGAATTTCGAAGGTTGACATCCCTTCTGGAAGCCATTTCCCAGCCAATGTTTTAATTTATAACCTCAGTGGTTTGGTTATTAATTAATGCTGCGTTGATAAAATAAATAATTTAATAGCGTGTTTCCAGCGCTGAGAACTCTGATTACCCTGTAAGGCCAGGCTAAAGGTAAGCTGAGGTCAATCACAATTTAAAAAATTGGTTAATTACTTTTTCCAATATTTGCATGTCAGTCTGACCTGTGTGTATTACGTTGCTCATTTTTAATTAATTGTACACATTGCACACGGACACGGCCTCATATTTTCATGGGTTATGTTTACATTGTACCCTATCCTACCATAGGAAATATTGTAAATTCACAATGTATATACACACACAGAGAATACACTCTATAATGTGTGAACTGCTTATAACCAGCTGGGTGGCGCTATGGTAAGAGCACTCAACTTACGATCGCAAGGTCGTGAGTTTAAATCTCAGTTGGTAGGTGACTCGGCCCAACATTAATTCATGAGAACCAGACCGTGGGACGTCAACCTTAGTCGTACGCTGTCGCTAACTGGCAATTACGCTGCAGGATTGTGGAATTTCCGCTGCTGGCTCAGGGCCGCCAATGTTTGCAAGCCGTCTTTTTACAAAAGCACGCAACGCTTGCGTTCGTCGCATTGCAGTGTGTACGTATGTGTGTTCAACTATGGAGGAGGCTTGTTAAATACGTTGCTCCTGGGCAGTTGGAGGCAGTCACCCTCCAGCAACAACGGAGGGCAGAGGAGCGACGCTCACAACAACGAGCGGAACGCCGGGCGGCAAGTTGGCAGCCGGGTGCATCTGCCAGTCATCTCAGTCAGCCAACTCATGGCACCTGCTGGGTCTGTCCCGTAACCCCGTGTCGGTGAGCCTTCGACACTTCACGTGGCCTAAATGTGCACCTGGCCTGGCACAGGCGCGCCGTTGTGACGCCACCGTCCACTAAGCGGTGAACGGCAGGAGTTCTTCATTTGTTACGTCTGTTGAACTTCATTTTCGCAAAGCGCACAGCCAACCGCGCTACTCGGAGTCGCGTGTTTTGCTGAGGTTCAAAGTTGTCGCCGTCATAATGCAATTTCGAAATACCGCAGATCGGTCAGTGCACGTGCGCTCTGACGAGATGGTCACAATGCAATCCCCCCGGACCCCCCCTCCCCCCGCCGCCTGCCGACCCCTCTCCAGGTGGACGGGCAGCGGAACGTCTCCGGAGCCTCTCCCGGACAATTATCCGGCCTCAACGTCTTCAGCCAACTGTACGTCGGTGGACTGAACGAATTCACGCCCGCGCTTCTGCCAGATGGGGCTCGCTTCCCGCAAAGTTTTCAGGGTAACGTATTGGATGAGAACGCTCTGTTTAATGAAGTGAGAATGTCGTTAAAACCCGCCACCACCCGACACAGCCAACTAGTTAGGGTTGTCACGTAAACAGAACGTGCCAATTCGTCACTAGTACAGCACTAACCGGTGTGTTGGAGAGCCAAGCCACAACATTTACAATCTGAGTACGACGTTTCGCCAATAATTATAACTAGCTTCAGGCGACTTGTGGAGAAGTCCACCTGTTTCGTTCCTTATATAGAGGCGTAGATGTGGTGACCACACTTCTGCGCCCTTGCTGCGTAGAAGCGAATAATCAAGTAATACATTATTTAAATGCATGCCTATAAAGGGCAGCATACTTCAATAGGGAGTCCCGTTGGTAGGGCTATTTTAATACACATAAAAGACAGGAAGCACACGATCAAAGGGCTCGCATAATGCACATGCATAATGTAAGTTGACTCGGTAATCCCCCCCACCCCACATTGCGCAAGAGCGCAGAAGCGTTGGCACCACATCTACGCCTACTCCACAAATCTGGCTGTTGCCTGATGAAGCTAGCTAAACTTGAGTGTTGTGCATTGTTCGGTTAATTCAAGCTTACGACTTACCCTGCCTGAAATACACCACAATACCGCTTCACTGTAATGCCACTTGAATGTACACACTTCGCAAATGACTAAATCTAAAGTCCTGTTACTCAGCATTGAAGCTTCACACTTGGTTATAGAGCTTGAGACACATCCTACATACCGTACGGATCGTCAAGTTAAGAGTTATATTTGTGTCTTTAAGAACGCGTGCATATCATTTAAAGACATAAATCAATCAACCGTATAGAGACCAAACACCTCGGCTATTTAACACCATTATAGACACGACGACGGTGATAGGTAATGCATGTAGTGTTTACATAAGTAGTGTTTACATAAGTAGTGTTTACATAAGTGATGGAGTTGCCATCACGGATTGTCATTGATGGATGCAACAATGCGCCGAGATGCTACAGTTGTTACTTATCATGTGTCCCCCTTGTTTGATAATAATAATACAGGGACCAATGCGCACAGCTGCACACTGCAGTATCTTTTTTAATAAGCGTAGGAAACGTAATAACTGCACAGATAATTAATCTGCATTAGTTATCCAGGAAAGCCTTGATGAGTGTCAAGATTTTTTTTAATAAGGGGTATTTTTGTCATCTCTTTTCATGCAGTGCATAGGCATGAAGAGTTTTGGTTAACTGCACACCCTGATTGGGTATATAGAATCTGCCCTGCAGATAAATTAAAGTGCTTAAATTCACATGCAAATTAAATGGTCGAGTTAATTGTAAAATTGATTATTAATTATTTGTTGAAATACACATTGAAATTGTGCTCATGTAATTGAATAATCACCATTTGCCGTGATTATAGTTAGTCACCACTATTAGCTAGCAAATAAAAAGCTATGATATAGTAGCTGTCATTAACATGAGCAACATTATCATTGTTATCGGTTCAATCTTGATTTGAAGCTTCCGTGACCGCAGGAATCCATACTCTTGTGATGGGCGTTGCTCCTGGGCAGTTGGAGGCAGTCACCCTCCAGCAACAACGGAGGGCAGAGGAGCGACGCTCACAACAACGAGCGGAACGCCGGGCGGCTAGTTGGCAGAGGAGGGGGCGGGGGGGTTAACAGCTGTGGGTGCATCTGCCAGCCACCTCAGTCAGCCAACCCATGGCACCTGCTGGGTCTGTCCCGTAACCCCGTGAGCCTTCGACACTTCACGTGGCCTAAAGGTGCACCTGGCCTGGCACAGGCGCGCCGTTCTGACGCCACCGTCCACTTAGCGGCGAACGGCGGGCGTTCTTCATTTGTTATGTCTGTTGAAATTCATTTTCACACAGCCAACCACGCTAATCGGAGTTGCGTTGCTGAGGTTCAAAAGTTGTCGCCGTCATAATGCAATTTCTAAAGACAGCAGAGCGGTCTTTGGCTCTTTCGGTAAAGTCACGTAGAGTAGAAAAAAAAATAATAGATCACGACGTTTCGATCACAACACAATAGCGGTGGTCGTCAGGCGGAAAAAAAGAATCCAGCAGTGAAACTGCTGAACCAGCGAGAGAGCTGTTACAACAAGGTTATATACGCTTGTGTTGCGATCGAAACGTCGTGATCTATTATATTTTTTTTATACCTACGTGACTTTACCGAAAGAACCAAAGAGTTTTGTTACAGGTATGATGCCATTTTCACCATTGCCTTGCCAGTGTCTCAACAAGCAGTGTCTAGCCACAGTCATCATGTGTTCATTTCCATGGCCGCTTGAATCAATACAATTTAGACTTTGCCTTCCATATCGAGTAGCACGAACAATGCCAGCCCAATAGTATTTTGAATCCCCACAATATTCTGATCGGAGTCAGGAATCCATAAAAAAACATATCCACATTACCACGATGTCAGAGCACAGACAATTTACTGCACCCAGGTGATTTTCACCTGCATTTGCCACTTAATGAGTGGGCAAATCCGTGACGTGACTTCACAACTAGTTACCAGACTGCTTTGTCATGTTATTCCCAGCGGTGTATTCCCAGTGGCCTATCTGCTAGGAATTCAGACCGTTATTACCATGGCCATGTGAATTAAATTTCCATCGTAAACTCCAACACTGTTTCCATTTGGTTTGAGGCCAGGAATTGGTGCCCTTAATTCAAAGCCTGAGAGGTGCTGACCAACCCGGATCGCTAATTCCAAATCACATTGGCATCATGAATCCCATCTGGAAATTCCGTCTGCGTGCATGCAACCGTGTCACGAGTGATTGCTCATGAAAAAAACCACAATCGTAATCATCACTCATCGTCAGTCCGTTGTCGAGTAAAGGCTTCCCAATGGCACAATCCTTACCCAGAAACAACATGAGCAATAATTCACGACTTCATCTCTTCATTGCCTGCCTCTGCCCCACATGTTTTCCTTCAGCCGTTATTCCTTGCGGCAACTAGTCCTGCCGAATGCAATCTCACTCCTTTTACGTCCGCCTGATGTGTTGGATTCTTGTTTGTTCACTAATCCACCGGTGTTTCTTCTTGTCTCCTCGTGTTATTCCAAGCGTGCACGAGGCATTGGGCCGTCTGCCGTTGCAGAATGGCATCGCCAGAAATGTTGTGATGGTTTGCTAGACTTCGCTATGTGAGTGCTGGTGAATTGGTGGACATTTGGATTGAACGCCCTTAATACCGTTACTTGATCATCTTCAGCAGCAGTAGCAGCAACAATAGCATCACCCATCAGTAACCATCTTAGTATTAATACACGTGTAAATAATTACATAACGTATTAATTGTCATCTACCAAGTTGCTACTTCAGCACAGTAAACGCGTGCATGATAGGTGAATTAAAAAAACAACAGCAGGAATTTCAAAGATCTCGACATTTCAGCTGACTGGACTCGCCATGGATATATTGAGCTGTAGAGAGAGCATTATATCGTCTCGGGAGAAGAGGTTTGGTGGTCGGGGATGTCAGGCGATGGACTCACCTGGGCGCAATGAATCTTTTAATACATTCCAGGAGTTAATAATATGCAGACTGTCGTAATGTGTTTTCAAACGGGCATCTCAATGTGCCCCAGCTGTAGTTGGAGAGAGGCAGTCAGGCGTGTTATCCAGCAGCACCAATCGACCCATTTTGTCTACTACAAATGTCAGCCCTGTAGCAGACAGCACACAGTGGTCCATTCCCTATAGAAATTACCCGTCGGCTTTAGGAATCGAGATCTTGCTGCTGCATGTGGCTGTGTCAGAGCACCCGTCCCACCGCAAGAAAGTTACTGGTTCAAATCCCAGTTGGGGGTCGACTCATCCACCTTCATCTCTCTGGGGTTCATAAAATTGAGTCAAACTTTGCGGGAATTCCACAGTGTTAGTTCCTTGGATGAACGTCTCCTTGCCAAAGGAATGTTGAATTTATAGCTATGACTTGGGACTATTAACAGAGATGAGCATCACCCATCACTCAATCACTCTGAGGACAAAGGCGTTATAATGATCTAACATTGGAACCTTGCAAACTGGCTCAGATGCAAACATCCTAACCACGAGTCCGACCGGTCACTTATTATAAAAATGTATCTGTTCAGTTTTTGTATTAAAGTTCCCAAAATATATTTTTTGGGTTAGATCGCGTAAATATCAAAGGTGTCATTAATCCCGCCACCACCCGACATAGCCAATTAGTATGGTTTATCACGCAAACAAAACGTACCAATTAGTTACTCCGTCAGCACATCGGTGTATTGGAAGTGTAAGCTCACAACTTCTTGGTTCTTTCGGTAAAGTCACGTAGAAGGGAAATAATAAAATAAATAAAATAAAACATAATAAAATAAAAATTCTCACGACGTTTCGGCCATAACACAAGCAGCCGCCCTCAGATAACCAAGAAGATGAATCCCTGCAGTCACGAAAGCTTTAAATCGAAATTTAAGCTCACAACATTTACAACTTGAGTCCGACGTTTCGCCGGTAATTACAAAGCAGCTTCATCAGGCGATTGGCCAACTCCGGTTATTTTCCAGGCGCGTTTGCGTGCATTCCTGTAATGCCCATGCTGCACTCGCCGCTTCTCCTTTGGCGGACAAGACTATCGCCGTTGCCACGCGAGCTTTCGCTTCACCCGTCGGCGGTTCTCCGGCATGTGAGGGCGCGCGCAGGCTGTGTGCTGGGCATCTGGGTGCGCGCGGGCCTGGGGGACGCTCCTAGCGTCCGCCTCTCACGCCCCGTGGCGGGCCGCAGTGTGGGCCAGTGCCTCTCCGACTCCTGCGCGCTCCTCAACTGCCACAACGGAGGCACGTGCGTGCCGCTGGGCGCCTCCGTCTAGTCAGTACGCCTTTTCTCCCGCGCCCGTTCGCTCGTCGGTCGGTTGTTAACATCCTCGTTACGCCGTCGTTGTTGTTGTTGTTGTTGCAGAGTTTGATTTGCAGCCGGAAGGTTACGAGTTAAAATCCCAGTCGGAGATTGATGACTTAGTCATTCGTTCATTCATGGTGGATGGAATAGGTACCACTCTGCGAGAAGTCAACAGTATACTTCCTACGGGCAGACTGGCCCCTGTCATTGTAATTTAGAATTTCCATTGCCCATTAGTGAATGTTTACGATACACGTGAGAGAAAACCGGTGCACCCAGAGAAAACTCATGAATGCGAGGGGACAACACTCTATCCCATACAGAATGGACAGATTATACCAGTCCACACTTTGCCGTACTGCATTCCACTGGCAAGCCAGTGCATGGCACCTCGATGCCCACGGGTATGGCGTTGTGCAACATTTTGTCATTTGTACGATTCCACCAACTCTCGCCTCCACGCTGCTGGATTAGAAGCCCGTGTTTATTGTTTGATCAGTTACTCCAAAACCCCCTCTCGCCATCGCCAGCTGTCGCTGCGCGCGTGGCTGGCGAGGCAGCGAATGTGCGGAGCGTGCGTGCCCGTGTGGGGCCGACCACCGGCCTGCCCACCGCTGCGCTGCTGGGGCCACCTGCGTTCCTCTGCACCCGCATGCTTACACATGCCGCTGCGCTCTTGGCCAAGCAGGCGCCCACTGCGACCAGGGTAGGACTCATCTCCACCCCCCCCCCCCTTATTCGGGCCGTGATTAATTCTCAGGAGTGATTCTTTCCTTGCAATGACACTTCATTCCCGGCGGTGACTCGTTACCAGCAGTGATCAATTCCCAGCAGTGATTCATTACTATCAGTGATTCCTTGTCAGCAGTCATTCATTCCCAACAATTATTAATTCACAATGGTAACTCGTTTCCAGAAATGAATCATTCGCATCAGTCATTCATTCCCGACAGTAATCCACTCCCAGAATTGATGAATTCCCAGCAGTAACTCATTCCTACCAGTGAATATTTGCCATCAATTATTCATTCTCGGCAATAAATCATTCCCAGCAATCATTCATTTTCAATGGTAACTCATTCCCAGAAATTAATCATTCCCAGCAGTCAATAATTCCCAGTAGTAATTCATTCTCAGTCGAAATTAATTCCCAGCAATACCTGATTCCAACCAATTATTTTTTCCATCAATTATTCATTCTCAGCAATAAATCATTCCCAGCAATGATTCATTTCCAGAAGTGTCTCATTAAAAGCAGTAACTTATTTCCAGTAGTGCCTCAATCCCAGCAGTAAATAATTTCCTGCAGTGAATCATTCTCAATAGTGACTTTTTCCCAGCAATTACTCATTCCAAGCAGTGAATCATTCCCCCAGTGACTCATTACCAACCAGTGACTCATTCCCAGCAGTGAATCATTCCCAACAGTGACTCAATCCTATATAATAAAAAATACATATTCTTAGGTTTTTTCGGTAAAGTCACGTAGGTAAAACATCAAAATTAATAAAAATAAAATAAAGATCACGACGTTTCGGAGGCAACACAAGTCTCCGTCATCAGGTGGAACCGTCACAGCCAGATTAGCTGCATCAAGTGAGGCAATGATTCAAGATGTAATCCCTTAAAAGCGAGTTGAGGGGGGAGGAGAGGGGGGGGAGCTCATCAGAGTGTGGTAGCCAATGAATGGAACTTATCGGGAGGGAGGGGGGCGGGGCCAAAAGGGTGGGCGACGGCGTGGAAGCGATTGTGCGCAAGCAACAAACTGCTGCACACGCCAACGCATTGGACAGAGAGGGGGGAGGGGGAGGCCTGATACACATGATAGAAAAGAACGAAAATGCCCATGTTTATACCAATGCTGGATGAACAATGAAGAGATTACTGTTAAACACTGGGGATGTTAACACTCGGTAAAGTAAAGTAAAATAGTGCCTGTCAGATAAGATGGTCCAAAAAAGTGTAATTAAGTCTTTTTTGCGTGGTTAATAACATCTTTCCAATGATTACTAAGTTTGTACCCATCATCACGGTTGAAATTATGTCTGTGTTTGTATATTTGTATGGCTTCGTGTACAAACCTTTGATGGTAGCCAGGAGGTTTGCAGAGAACCTTGGTCTCGGAAAAGACAATTTCATGAGAGCCCACCGAGTTGTAGCAATGATCGGCAACGGCCGAAGAATCAGTTCTGCCGTGTTTCAGATCTGACTTGTGCTCGCGGACACGATCAGCAACATGACGTTTCGTTTCTCCAATGTAGCAATCACCACAAATGCAACTCAATTTGTAGACTCCAGGATACCGTAAGTCAGGAACAACATCCTTCACAGATGGAATCAGATCACGGATTTTATGCACTGTACTGAATCGGACTTGGATCTTATGTTTGTTTAGAATTTTGGAGATCTTTTTGGTCACGCCTGCTATGTATGGTAACGTGATAGTTTTGGTCGGAGTTTCATGTGGCTGTTTCTGTGTGGTGGGAGAGACAGCTTGGCGGATAGTACGGTCAGAGTATCCGTTCATCCTGAGGGCCCGATGTACATGTCTTAATTCACCGGTCAGGTGGTGTTGGTCAGAAATGCCATGGGCTCTGTGGTATAGCGTTTTGATGAGAGAATTCTTTTGAGATGGGTGGTGGTGGGAATCCGGTTTCAAGTAGGAATCTGTGTGGGTGGCTTTCCTGGAGACAGAATGTCCCAAGGAATGTCCCAAGGATCCGTCAGGCCTTGGGACATCCTTGGGACATTCTGTCTACAGGAAAGCCACCCACACAGATTCCTACTTGAAACCGGATTCCCACCACCACCCATCTCAAAAGAATTCTCTCATCAAAACGCTATACCACAGAGCCCATGGCATTTCTGACCAACACCACCTGACCGGTGAATTAAGACATGTACATCGGGCCCTCAGGATGAACGGATACTCTGACCGTACTATCCGCCAAGCTGTCTCTCCCACCACACAGAAACAGCCACATGAAACTCCGACCAAAACTATCACGTTACCATACATAGCAGGCGTGACCAAAAAGATCTTCAAAATTCTAAACAAACATAAGATCCAAGTCCGATTCAGTACAGTGCATAAAATCCGTGATCTGATTCCATCTGTGAAGGATGTCGTTCCTGACTTACAGTATCCTGGAGTCTACAAATTGAGTTGCATTTGTGGTGATTGCTACATTGGAGAAACGAAACGTCATGTTGCTGATCGTGTCCGCGATCACAAGTCAGATCTGAAACACGGCAGAACTGATTCTTCGGCCGTTGCCGATCATTGCTACAACTCGGTGGGCTCTCATGAAATTGTCTTTTCCGAGACCAAGGTTCTCTGCAAACCTCCTGGCTACCATCAAAGGTTTGTACACGAAGCCATACAAATATACAAACACAGACATAATTTCAACCGTGATGATGGGTACAAACTTAGTAATCATTGGAAAGATGTTATTAACCACGCAAAAAAAGACTTAATTACACTTTTTTGGACCATCTTATCTGACAGGCACTATTTTACTTTACTTTACCGAGTGTTAACATCCCCAGTGTTTAACAATAATCTCTTCATTGTTCAGTCAGCATTGGTATAAACATGGGCATTTTCGTTCTTTTCTATCATGTGTATCAGGCCTCCCCTCCCCCTCTCTGTCCAATGCGTTGGCGTGTGCAGCAGTTCGTTGCTTGCGCACAATCGCTTCCACGCCGTCGCTTCCACGCCGTCGCCCACCCTTTTGGCCCCGCCCCCCTCCCTCCCGATACGTTCCATTCATTGGCTACCACACTCTGATGAGCTCCCCCCCCCCTCTCCTCCCCCCTCAACTCGCTTTTAAGGGATTACATCTTGAATCATTGCCTCACTTGATGCAGCTAATCTGGCTGTGACGGTCCCACCTGATGACGGAGACTTGTGTTGCCTCCGAAACGTCGTGATCTTTATTTTATTTTATTTTTATTAATTTTGATGCTTTACCTATGTGACTTTACCGAAAAAACCTAAGAATATGAATCCTTGCAGTCATGAAAGCTTCAAATCTAGAAATAAAAAATACAATTATTCTTTAATGCACGTTGTTATATAATTTCCAATTCTAAATTATCAGAGAACATTCCATTCTCCTGCAAGTTGGCAGTCATTTTTTGTACATGATTTTGTCTGCGTGTGCTTGAAGATTGCAACTATAATTTGTTTCTACGATCGTTAATTAATTTCACATGCCCGGTCTCTGTGTCTCTTCAGCCTTCATGAGCGTACTGGTCTCACGTCTCTCTCTCTCTCTACCGTGTTGGTGTGTGCATTTTACAGCTCTGCAAATCAGTGACCCTTCGTTCAGCACAAACCAATCATCGTGGATGGCATTTGAGCCGTTCAACGTGCGGCATCACACCCACATCCGTATCCAGTTCATGCCACGTTCCGGAGAAGGGATCCTGTTTTACACAGCTCAGCACCTTGCTGCACGCTCAGGTACCACTGTTTGAATATTGATACGCCGCACACTCCACGGTGTATTGGACAGGGCGGTTGTTGGACCATATTTTACGAGAGGGCTGAAAATCATATTTTAAAAATAATATTTAAAGTGAACAAAATGTAATCAGATTTACGTTGTATGTCTTTTTTTTTACTTTGACGAGTGAACTAGGCATTTGTTTTATACAAATGTGATGTCTTCACAGCCTTTAAACTCAGATCGCTGTGTTCATGCTACAATGCGCTAACCACTGTGCCACCACTCTATTCCTCGCTCCACCTCCTTGTTATAACTAAAATAAACTATTCACCGGATAAAATCAAGTGAGCTATTGGCTCTTTTTCAGAGGCAACCTGGCTATGCATGATAGCTCATCGAAGTGGCTTTTTCATCATAACATGTGGGAATTTATCGGAGCAGCCAAATCATCCAAACGTATGTTTTTAAATGTGGACGGCAAAACTGGAGAAAAATCCACACAACCACCAAGGGGGCGTCGTCATGGTCGGGAATCGAACCCACGCCCTCCTCCGTACCAGGCGACGAAGATAACATTTCGCGTTACGTGCACGTGCAGGATATGCTAATGATGTAGAAACAATACACAGCTCTGGATGTGAAGTATCATTACACCGCGTCCTTCTGACATTGTTGGGTGACGTTTTATTACAGAGATACATTACAAGAGTTACATAAAAATGTCATAATGGTAGATAACATTTGTTAGGCAATATAAACCCAACACAGATGAAGGGCATTTCAGGCCACTATAGGTAATGTCACCTGCTGGGACACGAATGTTTACTGAACACTTCTTAAAGAGAAATCTTGCTAAAAACTCTTGAAACCAGTAAAGCATAATGTACGCCCTAAATAAATGTTATCGATACATTTTACACATATTTGCTGTGGTTTGTCAAAATGTGGTAGAATACATTGGCACATTGCTTCATTTAAAACGGATGTTTTCACCGCATTTTCACATTCATGGCCAACGTTTGAGATGGGTTCGATCGTAGAGTAAAAACAAACACGCTTGTTATCATACACATAAACAGGCTGTTGCCAACCGCTCAATCAACCATCCATTTGCGCGCAGATTTGTCCATCAATTTTAACATATGGGTTGACAGGTCAATGTAGATCATTTAATCATAAAAATGCGACTTAATTTACAAATGAAAAGACATGTCCCATCATATTGGACATGCTGAGCTCACGATCCAATTAGCAGAATTGGCTATGTACGGTGCAAAAGAGGTTCAACATGCATATATTAAAGAGATTCTCATTTGGAGAAATGTAAATGCCCTAAACATGTATTATTTCATCTCTTGTTATTAATAATTATAGTCAATTCAAGGCACAATTGATGATGCAATAGGTCGGATAAAAAACTTCACGTTTTGAAAGTCATTCATGTAAGTCATGAAACTTAACATTTAACAAAATTGAATTGTTTTTGAAAATGGTAATTACGACAATTCACTGCCATTAAATCGTGTGATGTATGTATCATTGCAATCCCGTCCCTGGCTATATCTGAATATAATGTGTTGTACATTGCTTATTTTGACATTAACGTTCATCACTGTATCCTAAATACATTTTTTCAGCAAAATATCACGATCATTTACATTTTAATGTTGTTTGGGAGGATGACGAGTTGTTTGGAAGGGCGTATACAATTTTTTATCTCTCCTATCAATTTCTTGATAACTTTATAATTCAAATTAATGACACTTATTTGCACATTAAAGATAATTGGAAAACCGGTAACTGTTCAGGCGATAGGTAAATTCATCAATTGGAAACACACTGGAAGGAATCATGTAATGCATCATTGAGTCTAATTCCCCATCGTGAGAAAGTTGTAGAGAGATCTAGACAAGGGAGGGATTCCCTCTTTCTAAGTGGCATAGATGGGATATACAATAATTGTAACCTGGTTAAAAAAATAGGCATGTCCTCTATGTAAAGTGGGAAAAATAGCTGCTCCAGCTGAACACTGTCATGCTGAGAGTATTCACTTGTGATTGGTTTTATATATGACCCACGTGCCAAGTGATTTGACGAATCATTGCATACGCCAAGGGTCTGTTGCATGGAGCTCACATTAAGGCTCAATGAGATAACATTGTTGCAATTGCAGAGTCCCCTGAGTGACAGTAGTTTTGGATTAATTCCATTCTAAAGTTATGAAACAAATGTTAATCTTTACCTAATTCTCTTTTTAAATGTTCATATATTTTGCTGATTATATTACGTGCTTGTACAGCGACACGACATAATTGTTTTTATATAATTAGTCTCTGCTCTGTTAAAAAACATTTATTCCCCCTTTTCTCCAACGGGGCTGGTGCTATATGCAGCAGGTGACTTTATTTTAAACACGCTGCTGATATTTTCACATTTTAATATTTTAAGAAATCCAAAAACCGTATTGGGAATTTTGGCTGATTGAACATGCACACACACTTGACTGGAGCTTGCAGTCAAACCATCCTGAAATATTATGTTTATTTTGTAATATTTTATGTTTACATGTAAGTCATATTTTAAACCTAATATTTGTGAGGTAGGGCCAGCCTTAACATATGTGGTTCCCTGGAAGAACAAGTTGTGTTGATGATGAGAGAGGTTTTCATCAGGTAGGGAGAGGATGATGGTTTCCTATTTCTGTCTCACCGTGTTGTTCTCTGCCAATGTTTCTCCTTTTTCCATTTCTCGGTGTCTCTCGATGCAGCTCTGCGCCTTTCTCTTCTCTCTGCCTGTCTCTTCACTCTGTCTGTCTCTCTATATTTCCCGGCACCTCTGTACAGTTTTGCACCCTAGGCAACCACCTTGATCACACCCACGCCTCTAAGGCCAATGTCTGGCATTGTCAGCTACTATGTCAGTTACATTTTTGGCAGCAAGCACTTATTTTAATACCTTAAACTTCAAACCAATTATAAATGTGCGCTCATCTTCACAGAGCACACTCATCCTGAAAGCGCTCGGGTGTAAAAATCAAAGCCGTATTTGCTCTGGAGGTAAAGTACCTTCCCTGTCTAGGGTTCACGGCAGATATCACCAAATTCCAATCCAGACGAAATGTGTTGCCAATTGAACTTCGAGAAAAGTGCTTTGCTTAGCCGACGACTCGAGCTTCAAATAACACTGGGTCCTCGTCGAAATGCGACCGCGAAAGGCTTCGGCTTCACTTACCGGCCTCCATGCCTCCGTCTATCCGCAACACTGCCCTTTAATGCAAAGGGTGAAATGAAGCACCTGTAGTTCATTGGGGAGCTCTCTATTTATAGTGGCAGAGCTTCAAGTGGATATTCCATAGACAGGAAGTAAGGTGCTTTGCCTCTGTGTTTGTCTACATAGCCTTGCATTCACGTCTTGGGCAGTCTCGTTCATTACGTGGAGTATGATGTGACATTGATTTAGAATAAGATGTATGTGCTGTTAAGAATGTTAATTGCACGAAATGTTCACGATTATATAAAACATTTTCTATTTAAGGCAGTGTTATTGATTAATGTTTTGAATTTTTGGATATTTGTGCCAGTGCACCACCGCCAATGCAGTATCCACCACACTGGTCACTGTGGGTTTGCGAAATTTGGGACCAGAATTGGCTTAGATATCACTTGCATTGATATTATGGCCGTCATTGCAAATCAAACTCAGTTCTCCAGATTCATCGCACGGTGCACGAACAACTGCGTCACTGCCGCACCTCCTGTACAGTACCTATGCATTTTGTGAAACGATTTTGGTTATTATTGTTAATGCCATTGTGGCTTTGAGATAAGTTGCATTCCATAATATGGTCGCGTCTGAAAAATAGCTATTTAGCTAAGTGGGCCTTGCCTGGTAAAATAGTAATAATAATACAAATTATGAAAAAATACTGTGAATAGTTTTTTTTGCAGCATTATAAACAAAATATAAATGTATTCATCTCATAGGATGATTTTCAAAAAGAAACTGAGCAATCATCCAAAAGAGAGCCTCGAGATTCAGCAATGCTTTCTTTGGATAAATACATGTTGATTATTCCATTCATGATGAAAATGGTGTAACAATGACTGAAATAAATAAATGTAATGCATGTCAATTCTCTTGGCCATTTGCATTGTCACACAAAAAACGCAGGCGATTTCCTGAGCATCTCACTCTCGGGCGGCTTTGTCCAGCTGCGGTTCAACCTGGGCGACAGCACTATCTGCCTCGCCTCCACGTGCCCAACGGACCCGGGAATGGACACGTGGTACACGCTGGAGGCCGGGAGAGTTGGTAACTCGGGTTACCTTTCACTCCACGGTAAGAACGTGACAACTCGGGAGCGGCTGGGCATGAGGGCACTCGATGCCAAAACCAGTTTCTTCGTGGGTGGCGTTTCCCCCTTAAGCGCCGTCTCATCCTCTGCCACCGAGTACGGGCCCTCCGCGTTTGACGGCTGCGTGCGGGAGGTGGTCGTGAACGGGCGGCGGCTCACCTTGACTGCAAACGGTGCCAAGGGAGGGGCCAACGTTGCGGACTGCGACGGGACGGCGTGCGGCCATGAGGTTTGCAAAAACAACGGCCGGTGCCGGCCAAGAGTCGGCGTCGACTTTGAGTGCGTGTGCGGCGAACATTTTACCGGAGCTGCCTGCGAGACTCCAGTGGCGTGTGTGCATCGACCCTGCAAAAATGGAGCAGCCTGCATGCCGGCGAATACAGAAAATCTCAATCTCTTGGGGTATGTTTGCGCATGCCGCCTACAATTCCAGGGACAGCACTGTGAAAATAAAATCACGTTTCAGACAGCCGGGTTTTCGGGCGACGGGTACATCAAGCACACGGACGTGAGATATGACCGAAGGAATCTTCTCATCAATGAAATCTCATTCAATTTCACCACAGAGTCCAAAGACGGCCTTCTCCTATGGCTGGGCTTGGCCAAAGACGGATATAATGACTACCTGGCCGTGGGACTCGAAAGAAGCCACCTCAAAGTGGCCGTCAACCTCGGTGAAGGCACGTCTGCACCGGTAGTCGTAACAGTGACGCATTTGTGTAAAAACGAGTGGCATTCTGTTATTGTGCGAAGGAACCAAACTTTGATGTGGGTGTATTTAGATGGAGATTTGGTCGTTGCTGAGGATCTTGACCCCCACAGGCGCTACAAGGCTCTGAACTATGATGCCGTTTGTTTTTTAGGGGGATTTGAGCTGGGCAGAGATGTCAGCCGAGTGACATTTGACCTGTATTCTCAGCGGCTTTATGGGAAAATGAGAGACGTCCGTCTACATCCAGACGAGGAGGCCATCGACTTCGCCTTATTTGCCGAAGGATATAATGTCCACGGAGCAGATGAACTTTAAACTCTTGGTATCATATGCAGCGTTCGTTATATGTTTAAAAAAAGTGCAAGAGGGAGAAGCCTCCGGGCAGGAAAGCTTGGCATTTTGAGCTGATGTAAGAAAACATTGGTGACAGCTGGGGCCGATTTGCCTAAATATCACAAAGGGCAGCCCCCTTTCATGCGTCTTCAATTGTCGGTTACAGGACAAATGTCAGAATAACTTTTTTTATGTCTTCTTGAGTTCAGTGGAAGTAGAGTGATGAAGCTGACTGCCCCTTCTGCTCACCCCAGCCTCGTTGTGCTGTCTCTTAAAGAGTTTTGTTTGCCTCTACACACACACATTCATTTTTGTGGACCCAACTTATTTAATCTTCTTGGTTCTTTCGGTAAAGTCACGTAGAAGGGAAGTAATAAAATAATAAAAATAAAACATAATAAATAATTCTCACGACGTTTCGGCCACAACACAAGCAGCCGTCCTCAGGTGAAGACCAGGTCTGTCGAGGCGACAGCGTCATTTTGTGGCCGAAACGTCGTGAGAATTATTTTATTATGTTTTATTTTTATTATTTTATTACTTCCCTTCTACGTGACTTTACCGAAAGAACCAAGAAGATGAATCCCTGCAGTCACGAAAGCTTTAAATCGAAATTCAACTTATTTAATGTTTGTAATTCGTATTTATTCATCTATATGATACTCTCTGTTGTTCCACCTCCGCAGACTAATTGCGTGCAATAAACCGTGAAAAAGCATTCACGTGTAGGACATCTGATCAATGGAACCTTATACGAATTCGTACGTGCAGCATGAAGCAGAAGCTTCGCATAACGTTCAGATAATTCAGTATTTATACGAAAAAGAAAATGCAAGCTTCACAATTTAAATGAATTCAAGATTCAGAATCCAAAAAACAATAATTCTTCCCGCACAATGTCAGTCATAGGGGTTTTGAACCACACTTCGCCACGCCGGTCAATGCATGTTGGTGAAAGAGGGGGATTCGGGACCGGTTCGGTTATCACTCGCCACAGACGTGAACTGTGGCCGGGAATTCAAACTCTGACATGCAGGATTCATAGCAGAGAGTGGTTGCCACTGCTCCACAGCTGCACTCCGATTCAGTATTATCAAACATAGAAAATGTTAATTACATAGTGTCCATTGCACGCTTGATAAGCATGAAATAGTAACGATCCATTGCTTAATTAGCATCGATTATCGTGCTCAAGATTCATGCGTCAAAATGGTATGTAAGAAACAATTATTTTTGTACGTATGCAAATCTAAGTAACACGTGACATGCCATTCTGTTTTAGCCTCATGGTGTAAAAAATAACCCAATACAAATGAGACAGAATGAACGAGAGAGCAAAATGAGATGGAAAAATATTCGACTGTTTAATGCAATCGTGGAAATGCATGAAGTTGCCCACTTACTAAAGTCTGGGTATTTATTGTACCGTACTTTCGACGGTGAAAATGTTGGGCACTGACCACAAATTCTAATGGGAATTATTAGTATGCAGACAATGAATGCATTCATTCGTTTTAGCTTGCCCCATGCAATATTGCACTTCAATATAATTAGAACATTTGTTATTGTTGACGAAACCAAAAAGAGGTACAGTAATTGGTTATTGCTTGAATCATCTTCCCCGAATTACTCCAGCCAAAATTTCTTTTTTTTAAACACAACATTGTCTTGTGGGTGTGCCTCTAATTATTTTGTGTTGTTTTACTGCTGTAATTGGAATGAAATGTTCGTTAGAAAATGATCGCTGCCCGATGTAATGATATCTGAAGTTTATTAAGTCAAATCGAATTATGTTTGTGCTTTTCTGGAACATCTAGTCTCCGATGTGTTTTGATGATGTGTGAATATGACACAATTTTTCAGTGATATGCATTACAAAAATATATATATGTGATACAACTATAATGGTATTATGCTAATGTTCATTGTATTTTGTTGTGTTAAGAAGTACATTCATGAATGTTCTAGTCTTCTCTTCCTTTGTTGCCTCCTATAAAACAAGGTGCAATTTTGAGATAGCCACGTGGGTCAGAGGTCAGAGCACTGAGCTGGCCCCTCAGATATCCGGGGTTCAAATCCAAGCTCCTGCCTTTGATCGAAACGGATCCTGAGGTGCATTATTCCCTCGTTATTTGCGAACTTGCTATCTGCAATTTTGGCTATCCATGAATCGCATCTGGAACTCTACACGACGGCAGAAAGTGAAGGTGACGAGAGGGAATGCGATGTGATAAAGTGATGAGAGAGAACGTGATGCAATATAGAGATGAGAGAGATAACTTTTCGAAGCTTTATAATCATCTACAGACGTTGCACGTACGTTATTCGTGGGCCGATATGAAATTTGGCATTCACAAACATCTGCGGAAAGTATCCCTCGCGATTAATGAGGGAATGTTGTACAGCGAGCTGATGGTTTCAGCCCAGTTTGTAACCGCTGAACAATAAAAACATGACATCAAGTTTGCTTTTGCACTTAATTTGGCAACATTTGATCTCCAATAATGAGAGCGGCCAGGAGGAAGAGGCTATGATAGGTGAGACACGTGTACAAGATAGAGGAGGGGTCATTGTACTGAGACAGACATTGAAGTGGCACTCAAGAGACTGATGACCAAGATGATGGCTTAAGCCAGAGTCTGTGCAATTTCATTATAACGTTAGTCAGAGTAACATACTATCTACATCAACTTATTTTGTAAAAAAGAATCACGGAAGATTTACCAGATAAATAACATGTTATTTGTGCTTTCGGTAAAGTCACGTAGAAGGGTAATAATAAAATAATAAAAAGAAAACAATAAAATTATCACGACGTTTCGATTTCAACACAAGCAATCATCATCAGGTATGAAACCCACAGCAAGAAAATTTGAAAAAAGATTTGAAAAAAAATCTTGCTGTGGTTTTCACACCTGATGACGATTGCTTGTGTTGCAATCGAAACGTCGTGAGAATTTTATTGTTTTATTTTTATTATTGTATTATTTCCCTTCTACGCGACTATACCGAAATAACCAAGAATATGAATCCCTGCAGTCACGAAAGCTTTAAATCGAGAGCTAAATAACGTTTAGACATTTAAAAAGTGTGTCCTTCATATTTACATGTATTTCAGATTAACGTAATTTAAACAAATCTGGTAATTGTTTTGACTTACCGCTACAAAATAGCGTCATACCGTCATAACCAATGATTATGTCCTGAAACAGTTGTGGAACTTCCACACGATGGGACAAGTCTTGCCATAGAACCAGAATGTGAGTGCAAGACCTACCAACTGTGAGTCGAACATGCTGCCACAGGTCTACCCCGGCCACATTACGTGGCACGGTTATTCGCATTACATAGGTGCGCATATCTACTGCACGTTCACGGTCTCATCATGCAAAGATGTTTGACAAGTTTACCCAAGTGCAACAGAAGTGCAAATTGCCAGCCTCACACTTGAGCGTCGTCAGTCCGACGCGTTCCAGCTGCCAGCTGAATTGCCACGTTGCTGCTGTTGTACTGCCACTTCCGTGTCGGGTTCAGGCAATTGAAGTCTGAGGCTGGAAATGTCCATATATGTTGCTCTTCGGAGCGTGTTAAATGCACGCTTTTAATCATGCCCAATGCGATACATTTTTAGGTTCCAATGTGCCAAGAGAAAAACGCTTGAAATCGGTGAGCATAATCTCTTATTGATGTATGTCAAAATACTCATTAGCGTTATTATGGGGAATATTAATAACACATGAACATACAATACGTATCCATCACATCACCATCCATTGTATTGATATATGGATCAAAGACAAAGATCCCCCGTATAGCCTTCACAGACTCTGGGGGCAAGTGCTGTTAGCGAGCACCTATGAGGGCTGGAACAGTGTTCGAGGGGGTGGGTGGCCAGTACAACGCCCGGCCGCCTTTGTCTCCCGAGTGGCGATGTAATCACACCGCACCAGGTGAAATACTCATTTGTGCCTGAGTCGACCTAGGGGAGGCCCAGGACCGGTTAAAAATAGCTCGTCACTGGTGTTGACCGTGAGAGGGAATCGAACTCGGGGATCGCCGGGTTCATAGCGTGGGGGCGCTAACCGTTGCACTCCCGCTCCCCACATAGACACTAACAACAACAACATTAGCAAAATCTGTGCGCAAAGAGGCATGTGGAAATGCACTCTAGAATATACACTCAAACACAGGGAGATAGACGCAATGATCAAGGATAGACAATCCGATTAACTGCCAAGGAGAGCACTTGGGCTTGAGAGGGGACGTGTGCCCTAGAGGACAACCGCTGTGGAGATGGAGCAGTGAGATCAGCTCACGGTGCAGCACTGACATGGATCATGGCATTGCAGGACGGCGCGGGCACGGCGATGGCATTGGGGAGGACTTCACCCAGCAGTGGATGTACCAAGATTCATCATGGTGTATCTCAACACATTCCTCCTGCGGAGGGAGCTGGTAGGAACGTTGGGTTGCTCGGTCAATGGCCTGCAGGGTCAACGGCCAGGGCGTGGTGTATTCCGCAAATATGCCCGACTGTGAGGGCGGGCACAAACCGGCGTGAGTAGGTTAAACGTTGAGTTTTATAAGGGCACCACGGGGTGGCCAGCCCCTCCCCACCCAGCCCCACCCTCCCCACCCAGCCCCTCCCCACCCTCCCCACCAAGCCCCTCCCCACCCAGCCCCTCCCCACCCAGCCCCTTCCTGCACGACGGACGGACACAATAATCCCCTGTGGGCTGGTGTCACCAGGAGGTTCCTACCAGTATTAACGTTCCAAGATCCAGGTGCAGGGACTGCCTCGGTAGGCAATTGGCAAAGAGCAGCAGCGCAAGGCACTGTGGAGCGAGCGATGGTACAACTGTCGGCGAGAGAGTTTGCGCGCACGCACGTGCCTGCGTTCGTGCGTGCGTGTGCATGACAGGAGGCGGGGTGGGTGAGCGAGTGCATGCCGAAGAGCGCGGTGGGCGGGTTTGCATGTTTTGCAAGTGGGCTTGACAAGATGGCACGCGTAATAATAGAACGGTGAGCACAATATGATTACTCATAGCAGTAAGCGAACAAGAGCGAGAGAGAGAGAGCCCATCATCGATGCTGCAATTCACGGCGATGTCACGATAACGGCTGGGGAGGCGTGGGGACCCGCGCTCTGATCGTGCCGTCATTGCCACGATCTGTCATCACGTCCATTCTCTCCGCCCACTCGGCTGGTGATTGACTTTTTTGGTTCCGCAGAGGCATCCGTACAAAAGGGGACGATGAAACTGTCGCGCGTTGCTCTGAGAGGTGACTGCGAAGGGGAGTGTCGCACCAGATCAGCACGGTTTACCTCTCTGTGTACAATCACATCGTAAAAAAGTATCATTGACAAAATCATAGTGTTTATAGTCTTTGTGCAGGTTATGGCGCATGCTGTGCGCAAGGCACGTCTTCCGGATATCCCTGGATTTATCAAAAAAAAATGTGACGTTACAGAATGTGGAGACTTTCACACTTTTTCCTGCCAACAGAGGGGGGGTCACGTGACGTCGGATGAAGTTACCTGTTTGCACAAAGGCGCCTAAAATTCCTAAAAATGCCAATGACCTGAACATCTTAAAGTCCATCTGATATTGTCTTTTAAAAAAAGAATCCAATCTGTTTTTTTCTTTTTTACCGGCAACTAATCTCTTGTGTTTACATACTGCAAAAGGAAAATGTTAATTTTATATCAGGTAAACTAATACACTGTGAAAAATAATAACAACACACTAAAACGTCTGATATCTCAAATGAGATAACTGTTAGAGGTGATAAAATAAATAAAAAAAGCTGGCCTACTATGATCATGTCATGAGAAAAAATGGAACTTGTTTGGAAAAGCAGATTACGCAAGGCACAAAACCCGGTTCACGCGCGAGAAAGGCCAGGGATGACACGGATGGATAACATCAAAGCATGGACGAGGCTCATGCTGGACCAGACAAGGAGGATAGCAGAAGACGGAAGTCAGTGGCGAAGGATTACCCATGATGCGACCAACCCTCAGGTCGAGAATGGCTTAAGACAAGACAAGATCTCAAATGAACGTTGGTTTCTTGCTCTTCTCTATAAGTGGTCCTGAGCCAATGGTGGACAATCCAAATTCCGATGGCAAGGGAAGATAAACATGGCCATTGCAACCAAGGGGCACTTACTTTAGCAACTCCAGAGGGACGGCAGGCTGAGCGAGAAGGGGTTTGAGTGCGTCACCATAGTGTCACCAAGCTGGAACCGTATGAATAATTGTGCACTGTATCATAATGAGATGGCTTTTGAGTGCTCTAATGTACGCATGGACATGTGGAATTTCTGCTAAAAGCGTGATTAAAAACGCCTGGATTGCTACGTATTACTGGAAAAACGTAATGGAAAATGCATCTTTGAACTTGGCTCTCAAAAGACAGCTGATTGGCAGGCACAGTTTACGGTAATTTGCAGTGACGCATTGCACCTCATAGAATGTTCCAGGAATTGCTTAATTCAGCAAAAGATCCGTTGACGTTGGTTAATTCCACTCACTGTCCATTAGTTCGGATTAAAGGCCATTGAGATGCATTATCTCTCTTGCAAGGGATACATGAATGCGGTTTCATCGTGACAGTCATGTGTTTTTTTTGAAATGTATTTGTAATTTCACACTGAGATGTGGGTTGTGACGGTTCACCATATACTACTGTTGTGAACGACATCACAGGAACCACATTTAACATCTACTTTCAGATTCATTCACCCAGAAAGTTGACTTCTATATGTCCAACTATCTTTAATTATAATTAATAATTTTATCGATTTTTTTGTTCCTGGGTAGTCAGTGGTATTTCCTAATTGCGTATGCCTCAACAGTATAGAAAATGGCTATTATTCCCCACAAACTTTGCTTTTGTGACCAGGACAGTTATATTTAGAAATTTACCTAATTTCCAGAACATTCCAGATAGATTCAGTGCTGAGTAAACTTGGAGTAACTTCTAGAACATTCTATAACTTTTCAGTAATATAAAGAGTAGTATAAATGCAGGGGCCTTAAGCCCACCAGTTCACCATTGGAACCTCATTTGCCAGTAAAAAATATGATAATTGTTTTTTTACCCTTCTATCTGGCAACAAAACTGACACCTTTTTTTACAAGGAGTCATGTTTGCATAGACCACAATACCTGCAGCCACAATGCAAACAAAAAACATAACTCTGATAATATATGCATATATTATCAGAGTTATGTTTTTTGTTAAAAAAAGGTGTCAGTTTTGTTGCCAGATAGAAGGGTAAAAAAACCAATTATCCCACCAGTTCAGTTTAGTTCCAGCTTCCTAAGTGGATACATATCTGCATTTTCCTGAGATGGCATCAAGAGGCTGCAAGCATCCGGCAGACGCATTTTTCTATGTCTGCAGCCAATTTATCAAGACAAGAGTGAAAAAGTATTCTTTGGAAGCATCTGCTAAAATGTGTGAGGCCTACAAGGAATATTTCGGCATGCCTGTTGGGGATCAAGACAAACCCTGGGCACCTCATTTCACCTGCGAGCAATGCAACAAACTCTGGAAGTTATGATGGATAATTGTTGCTCAGAATTTTATGCTAGGAAATTTGTTACAATCTTTTTTAATTGTAAAAGTTTTTTAATTTTGAAATGTTTTACAATTTTCAATATTAATGAAAAAATATATCATATTGAAAAATGTTGCGAGAATCTCTTACACATTAGTCATGGGTGAAATAAATGTATTTTTGTAGGATGGTACAGAGGGGAAAAGAGAGCTATGAAGTTCGCTATCCCAATAATTTAGCGGGAACCCACTGATCACTCAAGCAACTGCTACTTCTGCATGGTGGATCCTTCCAAACGTCGGACTAGCAAGAATGCACCTGCTCTCATGTATCCGGACCTTTCTTCAGCCATCGCCCCGGTGCCACACTGCCATGAGCTCCTCGTACCCACTCCTCCGGAGAGAGAGCAGCCGTATTTAGAAGAGAGCAGCACGTCAAAGAGCGAGGAAGATGTTGTAGATCCTGATGACAATTTCAGAGGTGGAGCTGAGGATCGAAACCCATACTATACCAACCACAAAGACCTCAACGACTTGATCAGAGATTCATCTTCTTGGTTCTTTCAGTAAAGTCACGTAGAAGGGAAGTAATAACTTAATAAAAATGAAACATAATAAGATAATTCTCACGACGATTCGGCCACAACGCAAGCAGCCGTCCTCAGGTGAAAAACAGGTCTGTCGAGAAGACAGAGTCTAAATCGAAATTTGATCAGAGATCTTGGTCTCACCAGGTCCAATTCCGAGCTTTTGACGTCTAGGCTCGAGCAGTGGAACTTGTTGGATAAAAGTGTGCAAGTCGCAGATCAGAGGAAGCGTCACCAACCTTTTTTTTTTCAGCCGTCAAGATGGTCTTTGCTTCTGCCACAATGTGACCAGTCTGTTCGAGGCAATCCGAATCGCCTGTAACCAGAATGAGTGGCGCCTCTTCATTGGCAGCTCATCCAGGAGCCTCAAAGCCGTGCTGCTCACTGGGTGCACCTCAAAGAGGATTACAACAGCATCAAGACCTTGCTTGGATGCTTTAAAGTATGATGAGCAAGGCTGGGAGGTCATTGGAGACTTCAAAATGGTGGCATTCCTGATCGGTTTCCCTGCTATCTTTGCCTTTGGGACAGCAGGGACACCAAGGCGCACTACAACAGGTGGGACTGGCCACAGCAGACCGAGTTCTCTGTGGGCAGGAACAACGTCAAGTAGGAGCCACTGGTGGACCCCTGGAAGTAGCTGATGCCACCACTGCACATCAAATTGGGCCTTATGAAACAATTTGTCAGAGCTGTAGATAAGGAGTCGGCAGCCTTAAAGTACCTTCAAGATTTCTTCCCTATAACATCTTGGAGTGCAATGAATTCCCCAAGAAGCTCGTTAGTAAGGAGAAAGCGGCTTGGAACAGCTTGGTCGCAGTGGTTCGTGGCTTCCTGGGCAATCACAAGGTCGAAAACTACGTAGAGCTGGTTGAGACTCTGGTGAAGAACTACGGCACAATTGGCTATAGGATGTCCCTCAAAGTCCATATCCTTGATGCTCATCTTGATAAATTCAAGGAGAAAATGGGAGCGTACTCGGAGGAGCAAGGCAAGCGCTTCCACCAGGATATACTGGACTTTGAACGCTGCTACCAAGGATAGTATAACGAGAACATGTATAATCGTAAATCTCGAAAAACGACTCACTGCTAAATCTTTGTAGTCATTTTTGTATTACTTCAATATAAATACATGTTTATTTTGATTCATATGTTGTTGTTATTTTTTTCTGACTTTTATTGAACGAAAATACACAAATTCGCCCGTTTTCTCATTGAAAATAGGTACATTTCAAAATATCACTGTCCTAGCCATTTTCTATACTTTTGTAGTGACATAGAATGGTCACTACTGTGTCGGCCTGTACGAAGGCTGGGGGCCCCAAGGGGGTGCCTGGGGGGTCACGTGGTGGAGGGATCCGGACCTTCCCAGAGGTGGGGGAAGTGAGGCGTGTCCTGGGAAGGGAGGCGTGGCCTGAAGAGAGCCAGCCACGCCGGGGCGGAGCCAGCCACGCCAAACCAGATATAAGCGTGGTGTGAACGCAGAGCGAGGCTGTTGTACTGTACTCCAAAGTGAAGACATCATCGGTCGTCAAGTCCCGAGTCGTCGTCCTGGGCCAGGCAGGCCGTTGCCTGCCTGGTCCAGTCTGTGTCGTGTTCCAGAGTGTTAGTGAGTTGAGGAAGGTGGTCACCACCTTATGTACAGTGTTATATTACTTACCGTTTAATAAATAGTGTTGCCTCCAAGCTGCGTGTGTGTGCACCTAATTCGGTCCTACTACATTTGGTGTAGAAGTGGTCATCGAACTTTCGCTGATTAATTTGAGGAAGCTGTACCCTTCGCTGCCATGGTGTAAAAGCTGGCAGCGAAGTGCAAGACCCAACCGGAGGTGCGGATGGACGGTGTGGGTTGCACCTGGCCTCTCCCTGCGACGACCCCGGAGTCCGGGGCCCCGGTGATGTGCCCCGGGGGATGGGCGACTGCAGCCTGCATGGGAGGAGGCTGCGGGCCCGGGCTGGTCGCCATCGACGGCGAGTTGGAGCGACGTCGCTCGTCAACTCGACCAGCTGCTGGTGGCAAGGGAGTGGCCGGGTGTTGGTGAGTGATGGCGAAATTGCAAGATGACGCAGCTGTGGCGTTCGCGCCGTTTCGGCAGTGCCGGCGTTCCTGCATTTCACTGCGGCGGCGTTCCCGCCAGTTTCACAGCGCCGGCGTTCCCGCCATTTGCACCATGCCGGCGTTTCCCGCCACTTCAACGTGCCGGCGTTCCCGCCATTTTTTTTTTACGTGCCAGCGTTCCCGCAGCGGCGGCGTTCCCGCCATTTCAACGTGTGGGCGTTCCCGCACTTCCCACAGCGGCGTTCCCGCCATTTTCACCGCGGCAGTGTTTTCGCGGTGGCGGCGTTCCCGCCTTTTGCGCCTTGTGTGCTGCGCCGGCCTGGCGGCGCGCCGCTACAGCCCTGTGATTACGGGCCTCCCTCCCCACATTGAAGTAAGAAGAGCGGGGGAGGGCATCGGTGGTGAGAGCGAGAGGGGCCCGTGATTGAAGAGAGGGTTTCGACGTTGGAGACACTGCTGGGAGGGACTTTTTCAGTTTGAATCTCCGGTTTTGTGTTCCTCGCGGACGGTTTTTCCCTCTGTTCTTTTTGCATTTTGGCTTGTGCGAGTGTTATTTGGTGTTATATTGTTGTTGTGATGTTGTGGCCAGGAAGAGGTTGGCTTAGGGCTTTTGGTTTGCTATTCATAGGGATGTTAGTTGGGTGCTTGGTGTTGTGGTGTGTTGCTGTGTGGCGGTTTTGATGCTTGGCGTAGGGGTTTAGGATTGGTTTGTTGTTGCGGTTGTCTAGGATTGTTGTTGTTTATATGTGGGGACTGGATGGAGCATTGCGCCAAATGATTGACTGTACGAACTTCGTATACTGCATATACTGTATTAATCAATTCGGCGATTTTTGAAGGTTGTGTCTTTTTTTTTTGCTCTCAAAATTCGAATGCCCTGAGTCCCATGGTTAATGTTGAAGGGGATTTTGAAATGACAGGTTCAGTTTGTTTCAAACTCACTGGTTGGTTCCTGTCCGTTGTTGCACAGATGATGTCTTTTGTGCGGGAATGCTCCTTGTGTTCTATATGGATCGGGGGTGCGTTTCCGTTAATTGCCGTCAAATTGCGTTGCTCTCTCCACTCGGTTGGTACAGCTGCATGCTGCAATGCGAGTCTCGGAGATGATGTGTACGGATACGGGATGTTAGGTGTATTGTTGTGACCATTGAATATTCGGGATCGTCACAAATTGTGCGTACCTGTTCGGCATTGGATCAGTTCTGTGGGGGGTCATAATTCAAATTGTATGTGTTGTGATGGTATTAAATTGCGATGGTGACATGCTGCCAGGGATTTGGAATTGTGCTGCTGGCTGTCACCTATCTTGGGGCGCAGTTCCTGACCAGGATGGCCCAGTGAGTGTTGCGTGTCTAACATGAACGTTGTGGTCCCGTCATGCTATGGCTGACGGCTTGACCTGACAGCCCGGAGATTGAAACACTCCGTGGTATGTCTAGCCTAGTGGGCTGTGCGCTCACATGGCTCGGAGAGTGTGGTCCCGTCATGCTATGGCTGACGGCTTGACCTGACAGCCCAGAGATTGAAACACTCCGTGGTATGTCTAGCCTAGTGGGCTGTGCGCTCACATGGCTCGGAGAGTGTGGTCCCGTCATGCTATGGCTGACGGCTTGACCTGACAGCCCGAAGATTGAAACACTCCGTGGTATGTCTAGCCTAGTGGGCTGTGCGCTCACAGGGCTCGGAGAGTGTGGTCCCGTCATGCAATGGCTGACGGCTTGACCTGACAGCCCGGAGATTGAAACACTCCGTGGTATGTCTAGCCTAGTGGGCTGTGCGCTCACATGGCTCGGAGAGTGTGGTCCCGTCATGCAATGGCTGACGGCTTGACCTGACAGCCCGGAGATCGAGACACTCCGTGGCTTGTCTAGCCTAGTGGGCTGTGCGCTCACATTGCTCGGGGAGTGTGGTCCCGTCATGCTGTGTCTGACGGCCTGACCTGACAGCCCGGAGATCGAGACACTCTGTGGCTTGTCTAACCTTGTGGGCTGTGCGCTCACATGGCTCGGGGAGTGTGGTCCCGTCATGCTATGGCTGACAGCTTGACCTGACGGCTCGGAGGTTGAGACCCTCCGAGGCGCGTTGAAACAGTGGGCTGGAGATTCGTAAGGTTCAGGTGGAGTTGTCCTGTTACGTTGAGACTGTATCCCTCAGTTGTTAGGGTGCATGTTATGCAGTGAGTGAACGATGGGTCGTCTCAGCTTGGTCGGTACAGCTATATGCTGCGATGCGAGTCTTGGAGAGAGACTGGGTCGTCTCAGCTCGGTCGGTACAGCTATATGCTGCGATGCGAGTCTTGGAGAGAGACTGGGTCGTCTCAGCTCGGTCGGTACAGCTATATGCTGCGATGCGAGTCTTGGAGAGAGACTGGGTTAAAATCCCACCGATATGGCCGACGCGTGCTGCTGGTTGTGACGCCGCATCGGAAAGGCGGTGGGGTGGTAACATGGAAATTCCCCCCCCCGATATGGCCGACGTGTGCTACTGGTTGTGACGCCGTGTCGGAAAGGCGGGGGGGTGCTAACGGGTGACTGTCATTGCATGCGTGATTCTAACGGGGGGGGGGGGGGGGGCTGTGCTGGAGCGTATGTGGGTTAGCCAGTTTTCATGTATATTTGTTGTTTATTCCCCGTTTTCTATGCGGTTCCCTTTTACCCTCGTCGATTCTGTATATATTACGTGATTGTATTTCTTATCGGTCGCCGGTCATTTATTGATGTTGCTGGTTCGGAGGCATACCTTTTCGATTTTTCACAGTTGTGTTACAGCCGGGGACGGCTGTGTGTTTATACAGGGGGGGTGATGTAGTGACATAGAATGGTCACTACTGTGTCAGCCTGTACGAAGGCTGGGGGCCCCAAGGGGGTGCCTGGGGGGTCACGTGGTGGAGGGATCCGGACCTTCCCAGAGGTGGGGGAAGTGAGGCGTGTCCTGGGAAGGGAGGCGTGGCCTGAAGAGAGCCAGCCACGCCAAACCAGATATAAGCGTGGTGTGAACGCAGAGCGAGGCTGTTGTACTGTACTCCAAAGTGAAGACATCATCGGTCGTCAAGTCCCGAGTCGTCGTCCTGGGCCAGGCAGGCCATTGCCTGCCTGGTCCAGTCTGTGTCGTGTTCCAGAGTGTTAGTGAGTTGAGGAAGGTGGTCACCACCTTATGTACAGTGTTATATTACTTACCGTTTAATAAATAGTGTTGCCTCCAAGCTGCGTGTGTGTGCACCTAATTCGGTCCTACTACACTTTTTATGCATAAGCAATTACGAAATAATACATACTACCCAGGAACAAAATTGCGTTACGTAGTGTTATTCATGTATGGAGAGAAGTAGTTAAAATTTATAAACATATATTCTTGGTTCTTTCGGTAAAGTCACGTAGAAGGGAAATAATAAAATGATAAAAATAAAACAATACAATTCTCACGACGTTTCGATTGCAACACAAGCAATCATCATCAGGTGTGAAAACCACAGCAAGAAAATTTGAAACCGCCACTTTTTGTAATCGAAACTTAGTTAGAATTTTGTTTTATTTTTATTATTTTATTATTTCCCTTCTACATGTGTTTTACGTGGACTGATACATTCAGTGCAACAGTTATCTAGTGGTTGATCTAGTGGGGATTGCATTTAACTGTGCACCCCCTGACCTGAGCATGATTCCAAACCATGGCTATCATCGGTGACATCTGAATCAACCAATGGGAGTCGGGAGTTTTTCATCCAGCAGTGGATTGACAAAGAGCTAAAAAAATATGTTGCTACTTTATTCTGAGACTGATACATACGGGTGTTATATTTTTATTATTATTTAATCGAACTGTCTTCATACATATATTGCTGCCTTTTACCCATATCTCATAAGAACACCTAGGTGTGGGTAATGAAATCATGACAAGGTTTTGGCTTGATTGTTTTTGTTCTTCATTTATCTGCAGCTATAGACCAATGAGCTGCAGCGGGTTATGCACCACAGACCTTTAAGAAACAGCCAGTTAAAAAAAACGCTTTACCAGAAATGTCCAAGATGGTATCAGCACAGGTGACAATTTAAAGGGCAAAAATAATGTGATTGCCAAACGGATTAAAAAGCAATATAGAATCTACGTTTCAGCTTACAGTTGCAATTACTATTACATTTATTCTGATCTGGCTTTGTAGTTTTAAAGCTGATGAAAATGGTCACACCACATTTTAAATTGGTTATCTTTTTTATGCTGATGTGGCGTAATACTATTACTTGGCAGCAATGAGACGGGAGTTGATGGATGTTTGGAGGATAGGTGTTGCATTTTTTTTGTATGTATAAATACATTGCACGGTATATCTATGTGTTAGCATCTGCAGGGTCACACTGGCATGGAAGTATAAACAAATAACAAAGCAACATTCACCGTTTAAAAAAAATGAGTGGATGATAAACAATTTGGGGATTATTCCACTTACCTTAACACTCCGTGACAAACAAATAGTTGTTTCCCCCACAAAGTGTCATGGATTTCATCTACCACAGCTGAGGATTTGAATTTAAATGTGAAATTAATATGCAGACTGGAGTCTCACCCAGCCAGCTATATGGCTACATTTACTGCAGTAGTTGTCACATTTTTATGATGACATTGGTGTGTAACTATATGTATGTTGAACTTCTTTCGCGCCGTACGAAGCCAACCGTGCTAGTCGGAGGTGCAGGGGAAGGACAACAAGATAAACACAAAGAGTAGTTCTAAATAAATGCCTTTTCAATCTAGACTTAAAAGTGCACATCTCTGATAGATTCCTAATATCGGAATGAAGTGCTGATTTATAGGATTCTACCGTCTTCAACGTGCAAATGTGTAGCACAAACGAACTCACTATGATATTCAACTTTCTTGGTGAGTGGAATTTCGATTAGAACCATCAAAGTCATACAAACTCAAACCTGACTGGCTATAATGGATTCTCAGAAAATACAAATGTATACAGTGATGCTAATAGGAACCTAGTCTTAGTCTTCATATCCTGGCTTTAATCAGCTGTGTTTTCTGACTTGTTAAGATGCATATTCATGAATTAACAAGCTCATGACTGGAACACCAAATTCGGGTATTATTTTTGCTTCTAATTTAAAATGTCATTGAGCTGCTTGAGTGTTCATATTGAATTGAATCTGTTGATACTGTGGGTGCTTTTTCAAATGTCAAGACGTTCCCATTAATTTGTTATATACGACTAGGGATGACAATGGAAAAGCAGAGACTGACCACTCCTTTCAAATCACCCTATTAATATATTCTAATCCATTTTGCCTTCACGATTGATCGCACGATAAGATACACTGTTTTCATGAGTGGCATGTAAATCCAGTAGTTTGAAGGCAAGGGTTGGTTGCGCGTAGATTTACAGATCCAACTTTTGCATTTGTCAGTTTGACACGTAGGCTTTCGCGACCAATATCATCCATAATACAGGTTTTCTTTGGGATAGATCGCGTCCTTTATTTCAACTAATAGCTTTTTTTGCCCGTCCAAGGACGGGTGAATATTGCAGTAAATCTGAAATATTTAATATAAAAATTGTTCAGCTCATTATTAATGAGGGGGGGGGGGGGTGCCCCATGTGGAGTGACGTCACCCCCTCATGATTATTGTGGAGGGGTGCGGCATGTGGAGTGACGTCACCCGCTCATGATTATTAACGAGGGGAGGGGTGCGGCATGTGGAGTGCGCGACCTTCTTGTGCGTTGGTGTAAATTTCCACGCGGACATGAATATTAATGAAGGAGGGGGGGGGGGCTCTTTTGCTGTGACGTCACGCACAGATGCAGCACTGTGCTGTGCGGATTTATTTTTTACCGTCACTTTCCGTTAAGAAACGTCATTTGAAGCGACTTTGCGTAATAAATTATTTAATTCAGCACGACCTTCCTCTGCGTTAGTGTAAAAATCCACCCACTCATGAATATTAATCAGGGGGGATGGGCCTCGTTTGGAGTGACGTCACATAGGGGAGGAGGTGGGCCTCATGTGGAGTGACGTCATTCGCGGGACGGACAGACATTTCTGGGTGATGATAGTCGGCAGAGCTCTCATTCCACTGGGCTGAGAGGTGGGTTGAATATTTGCAGTACTGCCGATCTTAAATGAACTCACATGTGCAGATCTTTGAATGTTATCCTTTCTTGTGCACGTGTGTTTTCCGGGTATGCCAAAACACTCGTACGTTGTATTGGCCAAACATCCCAAAACAGAAAGACCCTCCTGAAAATGGAGATTGTAAATTAGGCGATCGTGGAGGAAAGAAAATTACCTTAATTGTTACATGATGTGGGAAGGTGGCTCAGAGGTCAGAGCACTGTCCATGACTCTTTTGAGATGTAAGGTTCCAATCTGCTTGGCCGCCTTTAATTAAACCATACTCTCTAATGCAACGATTTATGGTCTCAGTTCAGTCACCAATCACTAAACACAAAAACGCCATGGCATTAGATTTGGTTTGGCACGTCTGGCTAATTTCTACATCTGCTAATACAAATATCAGTTTGACTATCACAATCACGTTTCAGGGTGTGAGTCAAAGTTCTAGCTCTGCTGTCTAATGGAGAACACAAAGTAAATTTGAAGTATTTTCTGAAGAAGCCATGCGAAAACATGTCTTCTGCAGCCATTCTCTGTCACGTGAAGCATAGTGCTCTGTGACATATCCAACAGATTTTTTTAAATCTCGTGACATGATGCCAACGGCTCATTGGGAGTACATAGGGGGGGATACAAGTATTATATACATTGATTTAATAACATCGCGCCTTAAAGAGTGGTCATTGGCCACATATTTGACTAATTTATTTTGAATAGCCATCTTGAGAGGTATTCGAGAGAACTAACGAACCCAAAGCCCTCTCTTTCGAAATATATATGCAAAGTGCTGTCTGCTTTGCCCTGTACTAAAGAATGGTTGGCTATATGGTCTTAAAATTTGTCTTCAGTCCTCAAGTAAACAATAGACCTTTGCAGAACATGTCAATGCCATTGCTCTTCATGGGTCGTGAAGAACATTGTGTCCTATAATTTAAAAACAAACACAACCAGTGAATCAGATCGAATTTGCACACGGCAAAAAATGACAACAGGTAACCTCTACATTGCTTTTCTTTCGTCATACAATGTCCTTACCTCCTTGTTTAATTCTGAATGGTGAAATCTCTTTCAATAAATGTACATTTTGTTCATTCACTGTTGGTGCAGGGCCATCGTCACATTGCGTGGGTCTTGGGAGTTCTTTGGCCATTCTTCACCACAGTGGTCGTTGAATTTCATGACAATAATGATTGTTCAAAGCAGGCTACAATTTCACACCTTTAGTTCTTCACTTTCTCGCCACCATTTTGAATATAACTATTTCATACTCTTTGGTTCTTTCGGTAAAGTCACGTAGATAGAAAAAAACGAATAGATCACGACGTTTCGATAGCAACACAAGCCATCGTCTTCAGGTGAAACAATACAGCAGGCGGACTGCTGAGGCAGTAGGACATGTAGCGAGAGAGCTACTTCGTTTGTGGTGGGTACAACCCAGAGGTCGCAACCGGGTACCCGATACCCGTACCCTACCCGATACCTGGCTACCCGTACCCGGCCGGGTACGGGTACCCATTTGCGACCCTGGTGCGGCCGGGTACGGGTAGACCGTGAGTCACTGGTGAGTCACCGTTTGTCACTCATTTCCCAACGTCTTGTCTCTTCTCACAATTCAAGTTCCTAGAATCAACCCACCCGCGCCTGCAACATGGTTTCATCCCAGAGGTCACAATCAGGTACCCGATACCCGTACCCTACCCGTACCCGGCCGGTTACGGGTAGGGTACGGGTACGGCCGGGTACGGGTACCCATTTGCGACCCTGGTGCGGCCGGGTACGGGTACGGGTAAGGAATCAAAACCCGTTTGCGACATCTGGTACAACCCAAGGTTAAGTGCGCGGGGCTAGGGATGGAATTTGCAAGTAAATGTAAGATCGCAGAGCTAGCAATGTCAAATTAGGGTGGACATCTGTCTGACTTGGACCTGCAGAGTCCAGGAATTGGCTTCTGTGTTCGGCTGGCAGGAATTGATCTGTACTGAGCTCTGGCACTGGTCTTGTGTTGAACTACATTACAGCAGGATAGCGTAGAGGTTTGAAAGACCCGAGACTGACTGAGAAATATGTTCGTGTGTTTTGTCTGAAGAAAATGTGGCAATCCGACTATTAAAGCAACTTTTCATGGTAGATATGCATCTTTGTTGAACTTCTTTCGCAACGTAAAGTAGCCGGCCATGCTTATCGGAGGTGGGATACTTAGCCAATTCCAATTCCATATTTGAGCACTAAATTTAATATATGTGAGGAAGTCGGGGTGCCTGACGAAAACTTAGACAGATTAGAGGCGAGCGCTCAAAAAGTCATACAGATTTGTTCGGAACCTACTTGCTCTCCTACTTCTTGCAGTAACACATTTCCCAAAAGGATTGTCTCTCAGACATGTTACATCTCTGTGTCATCCACTTACCCGCACTAACCAAGTCGCTGGATTACGAGCATGGGTACACTACCATACGTGGCATGTTTTTTCAATTTCATTTTGTGACATACAGTACAACGTTTGAGATGCAACACTGACAAATACATTTTGACTAATACTGTTATTAACCAAATGTGTTGTTGCAATTTTTCTGAGCCACTCTTTCCTCTCATTGTTGCATCTCTTGGTTTGGCTTCATCTCCCCTCACTGCAGTGCTCTGGTGTGTTTTTTATTTTTAGGATGCATATATCAGCAATGGGCAGTGTGCTTTATTAATAATGATTGCTTAAAACTACAGTCTCACAGAGTATTATTTGACATCTAGTATCTAAAAGCCTGAAATGGTAACATTTACCGAATGCAATTATCTTATAATTGTGGAGAATGTTGAACAAATGTGTATGTTGGCCTGTTCAATATACGCATATAAAGTCTTCAAATATCCTCAAAGGACAATTTCATTTTTACACATTCTTTATAATTAAAACAATTGCTGAATGTTTCTGAAAATTTGCCAATGTAAGACATGCTTGGTAGATACCGTAGTATGCCAATTTCACTGAAAGTTATAGGTATATATTAAAATCCCTAAGGATGTCGTTATAAATTGAAAAGAAATCTGAAAATAGAAATTTCGATCTAATGGGAATACTAAAAAAAAAATCATAGAATTCTAGTTTTGTTCAAAATCGTGTGTTTGATACAAACAAATCTCCAGAACATAGAAACAAAAAATGAAATGGCATTGCAATTATGTTCGTGTGGAATTTTACATTGTACATTTACAATGTGATAGGTAAACATCTTCTTTGTAATGATAGAATATACTATGCTGTAAATGGAAGGTGAACAATCAGTCTAGAATTTAAAGTGTGCATTTATCACGTAGGGAAAGTGGTGGTGCAATGATTGGCTGTGATATAAACCCTGTGACCTGAGTTTGCTTTATATATATGTCAATGGCATCATGATATTCAAACTGGAGGAAGAACCATGATCCCTCAGCACCCATCCCAGATGAGACCTATACTTGCAGCTGTTGTGGCAGGACCTGATTGTCCCGCATAGGCCTCTTCAGCCACCAGCGTGCCTGCAGAAGACGTGGATGTCCTTCCTAGATCTTCGTTTGCGAAGCCAAGCCATGATGATGATGATGATTCAAACTGGTTGCAGTCCCCCTTGTATCACCAACCCGCGCTCACCAACTTGGTGAAATATGATCAAACAACTCCAATAACCGGCACGGTGGGCTGATCCCTTTCGCAGTAGATTGAGGCTGTAAATTGTTAGTTTCATTTAATTTACAAAACACATTTAACCATTCAGACGCTGTCTTTACGACAGACCTGTTCTTCACCTGAGGACGGCTGCTTGCGTTGTGGCCGAAACGTCGTGAGAATTATTTTATTATTTTTATTATTTTATTATTTCCCTTCTACGTGACTTTACCGAAAGAACCAAGAAGATGACATTTAACCAGTGCCGTTTTTGAGTGCTGAGTTTTAATAAGCGTCATTCGTGAAAATTGCACGTCACAATCGCCGAGGAACCACAGAGAATCTGGAAGTCAGCTAGGTGGTGAGCCGGTGCCAACAATTGCCCAAGCTCTGCCGTCTTCCACATGTGCAGATGTTTTCCGCCAATTAATGAGTGTTAATGAAACACGTGGGAGGAAATCGGAGCGCCCGGAGAAACCCCACGTGTCCCAACCACTCCCGTTCAGGGGAGGCAAATGATTTTCGTCCGCACTTTACTGCACCGCCTACTCGTGGCAAGCCAGCGTGTGCCCAAGGCAAAGGGAGTTTCGTAACATTTGTGCAATTCACCAACCATCGCTGCCTCCGCAGTGCTAGATTACAGGCGTGGGCCACCACCGCCCGGTTAAACGACAACGTGCTTCTTCAATTTGCACACACGTCCTTGCCAATGAGTCACATATTAATTTTACTGCCCGTACTTGCCCGTACCTTTATACCTCACTCTAATCAATTCGTTATAAGACTGGGGAAAAAAAGAGGTGCAATGAGCTGCAGCGAACCATATGAGTTGACGCGTTTGGCGCTATGGTTGTGTGACGTAATTTCATTATTTATCACTTTAATAAAATACAGTTTCCATACACCGTATTGCGACCGTGGTAAATTCAGAAAACTGGCCTTCCAGGACTAATAAAAGCAATGATGAAGTAACATTTCATAGCTCCCCATTGGGGAGAAATTGCAGTTTCCTCCCAGTTATTCTTACAATACAGCACTGTCAGTGTGAGGCAGTGTCAGGATAGCGTTACATTTTTTTCCCTCAGATGTCTTCTGAGGTCACACGCAATGAGTCCAATAGAGACATGATTTATATATTAATTTCAAGACTGGTTAAAAAACAAACAAGAATATGTAAAACCTGAGCATATAACACAAATCTGGTAAAAAAAATCACTTTGCAAGATAAAATCAAAACGTTATTACAACAAAGCTTAGGACTTTTTTTCGCAAAATATTTTAAATGTCGCTTTGGAAATTGTGTGTTGAGCCCTTATATATGACCAGCGAGGCTGCAAAAAAAAATGTGTCAAGTAATTCCACTTGGGGCTGCTTCCATTAACAATATTTGTGATCTCACGCGGCAGCGCCTAACAATACAGCAGCAGATGTACGTGCGTGTTGGTTATTAAAAGGTCACAGAGGCTCAGAGGCAAAATGTCACACTAAAGCTATTTTGAAGGGGTCCTGTATATCTTTCCTGAAGGTAAGCTAACCAAGTCATTTTTATAAGCGGAACTTTTTTTTTTACGTCTTACAATCACGGGATGTGAACAAGGCAGCCGGGTAGAATGGCTTAGGATTTTTCTCCCAATATTCTTAGTTTCTCTGATAAATTACTTTAGTTTGGCTGTTGGAGCCACTTTTGGCATTTACACGGAGTGGTAAGAACCCTAAACAGTGGTCTGGCGTGACTTGGGCAACTTGCAGTGACCCGCAGTTTAAAATACACTTTGTAAACATGTATTTTCAAAGCTTTAAATCGAAATGTATTTTCATTGTTGTCTTAAGCTATTTCAAAAAGCAGTACAGTAGTGCGCAATGGCAATTAACATAACCGCACAAATGAGACAGCACACACCAAAAACATTCTACCCAGGTTCAACGAGGTCGGTTCAGACCTAAGGGAGGGGGGTGATTTATGTGATGAGTTCACCCAGTAATTTCTTAATATTTCTACCCCTATCTCTAAGTATGTGCTAAATCTATCAATCTGTCTCTTCTATTTCTCGTTCATATCCCATACTCTTTGGTTCTTTCGGTAAAGTCACGTAGGTATAAAATAAAATAAATTAAATCACGACGTTTCGGGCGCAACACAAGCGTCCGTCATCAGGTGGGACAACCACAGCAATTTTATACCTACGTGACATTACCGAAAGAACCAAAGAGTATGGATGCAGTCACGAAAACTTCAAATCTAGATTGTTCATATCCCAATTAAATATTTTTTCTCTTTGATATATTTTTTGCAGTTCTTTACGCAGTGCACTCTAAACCCAGCAGCCTGTGTTTTATTCGCAGCCATGGCTCATATCAACGTTAAGTAATATGTGCAGAGGTGGGACAAAGTCATTGTTATGCAAGTCCAAGTCGAGTCGCAAGTCATCAAATTCATGACTCGAGTCTGACTCGAGTCCAAGTCACATGACTCGAGTCCACATCTCATAGGTGGGACAAAGTCATTGTTATGCAAGTCCAAGTCGAGTCGCAAGTCATCAAATTCATGACTCGAGTCTGACTCGAGTCCAAGTCACATGATTCGAGTCCACACCTCTGAATATGTGCTCCTAAGTACCCCCTTCACTAAGCTTCTCTGACCAGCGTGGTGAAGCATGGAAAACAATTACCATGCCCCCAATGTAGCATGGGGAGGCCTTCATCCAGCAGTGGAGTGAAAAAGGGTAATATAATTCTAATAATAGTTTTTTTTTAAATAATAAAGCCAACATTTTTACGAAAAAAATAAGCTATCAACATATGTATATTTAATAAAATATTTCACCATCGATGGATCATAATTATAAAATATATATTTTTTATTTTCATTTCACAAGATAAACAATAAAGGAATTCATATTCTGGGTTCTTTCGGTAAAGTCACGTAGAAGGGAAATAATATAAAACAATAATATAAATATTATTTTATTATTATTAATATAAAACAATAATATAAATATTATTTTATTATTTCCCTTCTACATGACTTTACCGAAAGAACCAAGAATATGAATCCCTGCAGTCACGAAAGCTTTAAATCGAAATTATTTTATTATGTTTTATTTTTATTATTTCCCTTCTACGTGACTGTATCGAAAGAACCAAGAATATGAATCCCTGCGGTCGCGAAAGCTTTAAATCGAAATAATTGTATTATGTTTTATTTTTATTATTTTATTATTTCCCTTCTACGTGACTGTATCGAAAGAACCAAGAAGATGAATCCCTGCAGTCACGAAAGCTTTAAATCGAAATTATTTTATTATGTTTTATTATTTTATTATTTCCCTTCTACGTGACTTTACCGAAAGAACCAAGAATATGAATCCCTGCAGTCACGAAACCTTAAATCGAAATTATTTTATTATGTTTTATTATTTTATTATTTCCCTTCTACGTGACTTTACCGAAAGAACCAAGAATATGAATCCCTGCAGTCACGAAAGCTTTAAATCGAAAAATAAAAGAATTATTCATTGCCAATGAAATGGTAGCGTTTCAGTAAAATGCATTGCCTTGCACTGATTTGTGGACTATTTCCACACTCTCGCATGATATTTCTACACTTTGGTCATGGCGTTGCCAGAATGAGTCTCGTGTAGTGTCCAGTCATTAACCCTTTCATATCCAACTAACTGCTGAAGTTCATGATCTCCATTCAGTTTATAAGTGTTTGCTTCGATTGGAACAAAGTATTTTTTTACACGAGTGATAATAATCATTTAACAGTAGTACATTAAGAACAATTGTAATGGCTTCAGTAGTTCAGTAAATTAACTTCAGTTCTGGCAGCAGCAGCCCTGTTGTAAACTATTTTAAACATCTAAACGGCTTGTGAGAGCTACAGCAGAAAGCATGGCAAACAATAGCAGATCGTATCGGTACTCATTCTGTTTAGCGTTTAACATTTATTTAACGTTTGTTTAATATTGACTGTGTTGTGGCACCCCTCTGTTGTTGTACCCCGCACACTACAGAGCTGGACAGCAGTTACAGTATATAACTGCATTACAGTGTAAAGTATATGAAAAAGATCTACATCATAGGACCTCCTTTGCCAGTACCAAAATATGATCATAGTTTTTTCCCCCTTTTTTTGGCAACAAAACAGGTGTTAAGATGTTAAAACACCAAACTGAAACTTTATACAAGGAATCATGTGTGCATTAACCACAATACTTGTGGTCAGAATGCAAACAAAAAATATACTCTGATAATATATGCATTGTCCTTGAAACTGATTGGTCCACACCAGAGACAGCTTTCTTTTGAGCCTCATCTCAAACGGTGTTAGACCAGAGGACGCCATGATGTAGATGCTCACCCCGAGCTCTCATTACTCTGATAGTGGCATTGTCTTTGGGCTGTATGCCTTTTGGCATCCTCTGATCTAACACCGTTTGAGACGAGGCTCAAAAGAAAGCTGTCTCTGGTGTGGACGAATCAGTTTCAAGGACAATACATATATTATCAGAGTATGTTTTCGGTTTGCATTCTGACCACACGCATTGTGGTTAATGCCGACATGATTCCTTGTATAAGGTTTCAGTTTGGTGTTTTAACATCTTAACACCTGTTTTGTTGCCAGAAAAAATGGGGAAAACCTATGATTATATGAAAAAGGTTTACCTTTGATAATGCAAATATGACTCAGGTTTGCACCTTGTCGGTTCAATACTCAATTTTACCAGTGCTGATTTTTAGAATCATAGTCTTCATTAGCAATTTATAATTCTACATTTGAATCGCCAAATCTCAATTTACCATTCCACGTGCAAAAGCTTGAGCACGAATTTGCAAAACAATGATAAGCTACAGTATTTATTTGGTTCATGATGTCAAGGTATCACCTGTTAAGTATTCCACAATTGTATACAATTTCACCATAGATATGGCTAAAAACGAATGCCAGAATTGCATCTATTATCTTCAAATGTGATTGAACTCAGCAGGGCGTCACTCTGTGTCCATTATGTTTAACTTTCACTGTATACATTTAGGGGACGTCTTTATATTAAAACAAATCTACATTAAAACATTTTGATTATATATTTTTTAAATAATCCTCTACTTATTTATATTTCCGGATGCTGCAATGCAAAGGTAAGCTCGCACGGTGGAACTGCAGTCCAGAGGCCGCCGGTTCAATCTCTCGGCGAGGAAGTTTAAATAATAGGGCTATTTTCTTATATATATTCATCGTAGTTAGTAGATTGCAAGGTATCGTCTAAGTGGAGTAAAGTGTGGGTATTCTTACCTCTTCCAAGACATCTCTGTAATGTGGAAAAGTAGGCCAAATACCCTCTCTATGGGAAGGGCCTTCACTACAACGTGACCAAGTAATTCCAGGACTGCGATTGCTACCTTACATTTTCTATTTTAATTTAACATTAGTTTATGTTGAGAATGTATTTTTTTGAGAATGTATTGTTAAATTAAACATACATTTGCAAATACATAAATCCACTAACACCCACACATATATGCACAAAAAATACAGAATTTCTCGAAATCCGACTGCCATACAATATGAATCAGTGTCACATAATGTCCTCTTGGTAATATGTTCTACTTAGTGTTTGTATATGTTTCGTGAACTCGGTCAGTTAAGTATAAACATGATGTTGATGCACCTCAGCAGAGTTAATCATATCCTTAAAGCACAGTGGTGAAAACCTGTGGGGAAAAAACGTTTCTGCCACCCAGTTTTGAAAAAAATGCTTTGGGTCAGGATGATACTGCCTTTAATATCTAATGTGATGTGGACTATTGGCTGCGTACCACTGCATCCCTCAATGTTGAGGACAACTGACATGTCATGAATTACAGGTTTAATACAACGCCATTCGGAATGATAGATAACCATACCAAAAAAAGCAGCTTCTACAGAGAGGCAATATTTGTAAGTTTGTGTGCGTGCGTACATAGCGGCAATTGTGGAACACACGTGTCTGTCAACCTGTGTCTCTGTGTGTGTGACTGTGGGAAGCTGTAGTGTAGTGGTTAGTGCACTGAATTACGAACCCAGTGACCCCAGTTCGATTACTGGTCATGGCCAACATCATGGCCTTCATTGGTGCAACCTGCTTACAGCACTTGCCCCAACAGTCTGTGAATGCTATATGGGGGATCTTTGTCTTGTGTGTCTGTGACTGGTAACAGTGGTTAGCACAATGTGCTATGCCAGTGAGTCTTCTATTCAGGGCTGCACAAATCAGTTACAATTATATTCGTATTTAGCCTGAGTCCCTTGTAGGTGCCACAAATAAACCACAATACCTTGCGAATCTCATCAAGGAGCATCAACCATCACGTGAACTCCGGTCATCCTCGCAGCGGCTTTGGGCTAGCCATCGGTCACTGCATCGCGCGCTTTCAGATGCGCTTCTGCAAACATCTGGAACGTTCTTCCTTCCGATATTCGGAAGCCACTGGAGCTGTGCACTTTTAAATCTAGATTGAAAACTAATTTCTTTAGAACTGCTTATTGTGTTTAGTTTGTTGTCCTTCCCCCGCACGTCCGATTAGCACGGCTGGCTATGTACGGTGCAAAAGAAGTTCAACACACATATGTACAGGTCAACTCAGCATAGAATTTGGAACTTGTTTCACGCAATGGAGTTTCAAAGTCGGGCTTTGGTTCAATTGCTCTGGCATTACGACCCCATCTACCTCTGTTCAAGTCCAGGTTGAAGGCTTTCCTATTCCGCATTTGTACACCTACTGTATGATAATCTCAACCCACTCAGGCCTCTATAGTAATCTACCCTTCCTTGCATTCTATTTCCGGTCACATGTATACTCTTTATAAATCTCAATTGTCTTGCCAATAGTAAGTGTTGTCCATTCTGGTAAGGTGACTTCTAAAATTGTCTCTTGATGTACAGTGTTACACATCGATGTATTTAATTTGAGCTATAACACACACACTGACCCGTGTATCACATTACTCGATTGAGTTCAAAATGCAACGGTCATATTGATAGGCACTCATAGTTTGATGGTGGCAAAAACATTATTGGCCCATGCCTAACAATCAGATTGCTTAGTGTTGTTTTTCTTACGCGTGGCGAGGTGAAGTTATCAATGGTATCCGTCGATGTCGCGGTTATTAAGGCATTCAACGGCCTCTGCGTGCTTTGCGTGATATCAGTGGATGGTGGTTGTGATGTTATTGTTTCAAGCTGTGCACACCCAGATGATTCACTCGGGGCGCATTCATCCCTTGTGTGTGTGGAGGGGGGGAGAATAGCGGGGCCCACAAGGGGTGACCTGGTATTTGAGGATTCTTGCAGGAAGGGGGTATTTGTCCAGGGCAGCCATTGTTATTGAACCAATCCAATGGGGTTAACACCTTGTTCTTTCACAGAGGGTTTCACTCGATCTTTATTGTCCACACAGTGGACAGGACCTCGGTTTAGTGTCTCTGAGACGATACTTGCAACAGCCCCATGTTTTATCGCCATCGTTCTTCGCTATTTGTTGAGCTTAGGTCACTTGACCTTAAAGGCGACCTGAGTGCAGGTTTCTGGCACCGCGTGTCTCTTCCTCCGCTTTTGACCCCATAACATCAACGGTGTTTCCAATGGCATCTCAGGTGAACTTGCAGATCTCTCCTAAGCTAGTCAACGGGTTGGGTCCTGCACCAAGGTGCCCCGTACGGCTACCGTGGGGAATCTGGGCCCAGTTACAAACTGTGTGGTTTATTTTGTATCGTAAACAAAACGAGCCAATTAGTTAATGCTTCAGCCCAACTGTGTGTTGGAATAAATCCACAAAATGTACAATTTGAGTACGACACCGGTGGGCTGAAGTAGTAACGAATTGGCACGTTTGGTTTACGTGACAAACCTGACTGGTTGGCTGTGTTGGATGATGGTGGGTTAACGACACATTTAAACTTACCTGATCTAACTCAATTGTTTTTATATATAAAATGTTGGTCGCGAAAGCCTACGTGTCATATTGTTAACTACCTTGCTTGGTATACAGGGAGTCGTGGGTTCGATCACGACCCTGACACCTATATATTTGGAGTTTGTGTGTCTCTTTCCCCGTGATCGTGTGGATTTTTCTCTGGGTTCTCCGGTTTTCCTCTCCACATTTAAAAACATACGTTTAGAGTATTTGGCTGTTATGAATTTCCATGTGATAAGCCATTTTGATGAGCTATCATTTGTGGCCTGGTCGCTTCTGAAAAAGAGCTATATAGCTCAGTGGGCCTTACCTGGTAAAATCTAAATAGTTTAGTATATTACAGCTGCTGAAAACATGCCCAAGGGCTCAAAATGTCAAGCGGCCTGCAACAATCTGGGTTGGCTACCTTCACAGCGGCTGATTGAAAGCAGAACTTGGTGGCAAGTGGATTTATTTTTTTCTTGATTGTCATTTCAGATTGAGCTTGGTGAGATCCAAGTCAAGCTTGACAGCACTGATATTCAAAAACTGAGTTTTTAAAAAGGTGTTAAAGTGTTATGGCTGCAGGTGCAACTCAGAACATAATATAAGTCTCAATCAGTTCATTACATCCTTTTTTCCTGTCTGAAATCCCGAGATCCACTTACATGCAATTAGCAGCACTCTATTTGTGGCAATGCCTGTGTTAGGTTGCTTTATGTGAGATCGTATAAAACCCGCAGGGAGTTCAGTAGCACATCAGCATTAATAGGCTATTTATTTAAGTACATTTGGAACCAAAATATTTAATTTGTAAACATACCTACTTCATGTTGCCATATTATTGCAAACAAACGTATGTTATGGTTCACTTTCATACAATCATAAACACATTCCTGCGGAAGGAGCTGGTAGGAACGTTGGGTTGCTCGGTCAATGGCCAGGGTCAACGGCGGCGTGGTGTATTCCGCAAATATGCCCGACTGTGAGGGTGGGAACAAGCCGGCGTGAGTAGGTTAAACGTTGAGTTTTATAAGGGCACCACGGGGTGACCAGCCCCACCCCTCCCACCCCCCACCCAGCCCCACCCTCCCCACCCAGCCTCTCCCCACCCAGCCCCTCCCCACCCTCCCCACCCAGCCCCTCCCCACCCTCCCCTCCCCACTCAGCCCCTCCCCACCCAGCCCCTCCCTGCACGACAGACGGACACAATAATCCCCTGTGGGCTGGTGTAACCAGGAGGTTCCTACCAGTATAATTAACATTTGTAAGGTGCATTTCATCCGTAGATCCAAATACTTATTGGAGATTCTAAATAGTATGCACTGAGAGGTTACTTAAGTCAGCCACTCTGTGCTTTTGATCCGTTGATTAAATTTACCGAGTGCTGCTGGAAAGTAGTGGAAAACTGATTGATGGATATTCAGTGGGTTTTGAGCACACTAGATGACATGGCTGTTTCTCATAATTATATTTGACTTAAATTTCGATTTAAAGCTTTCGTGACTGCAGGGATTCATCTTCTTGGCTCTTTCGTTAAAGTCACGTAGAAGGGAAATAATAAAATAATAAAAAGAGAACATAATAAAATCCAATTCTCACGACGTTTCGGCCACAACGCAAGCAGCCGTCCTCAGGTGAAGAACAGGGCTGTCGTAAAGACAGCGTCTGAATGACGCTGTCTGAATGACGCTGTCTGAATGACGCCGTCTGAATGACGCTGTCTTTCCGACAGACCTGTTCTTCACCTGAGGACGGCTGCTTGCGTTGTGGCCGAAACGTCGTGAGAATTGTATTTTATTATGTTTTATTTTTAATATTTGACTTGTCTTTGGCAATAAAATAGGCTGTTTTTTTATTGGGCGGTCACTTCTGATCTTTTTAACATAGCAAAGGCTTTCTGGCACAACTCTGTATGCCCGGGAGAATTCGAATCCAGAAATTTCAGCTGGTGGATTCACATAGGACACTAAATATTTAGATATGAACAAAATGAATACACTTTTTCCATTTATTGTCTGCTAAGTAAGCTCTTCTACTGAGCTAAGGGGTAGTTTCCCTTTATAGTCATCTTTCATGGAATACAAATAGCTTCGTCAACAAGACAATATAATGTGCTTGTTGACTTCAAGTTGCGATCGTATGGGTGCAGAACCAACGTCTTAACGTGATTCCATTGTTACGTTTTTATTTTTCAAAGTTCAACTGATGTTAGTATACCTTAAGCTTGTTACAGTCATGTATTGTTGTAGTGAAGCAATATTTGTCAATATTCAGTCTTTATTGTAGGAGCAGATACTTGAATATAAAAAACAAAACTTAACTCACCTTGGAATCAGCAGACATCAAAGTAGCAAGACCAGCTAGTGAAATTAAATTAGTGGACTTACGTCACTTTGACACGGAAATGTACGTAAAAATATACAAATACTGTATTATAGCTGCTGCATTTAGATTACGTGAACGAGGAGTTAAGCAAGGAGGTTCGCTCTCGCCAGGCAACGTCAAAATATTTAATTACAAAATTAGATTGGAGAGATAAATGAAGATAAATCCATCTCAGATGTCTGAATACACAATCATTTTGACAATTACTGAACGTGAATCACGGTAAATGTTTGAAGAAATTCCCCAAAAAAGACTGCAAACCTGGACTCCAGATAAATATTGAGCAAACTAAAAGTAATGTGCAACGCATTTGCTAAATAAGATAAAACAACCATTGCAGGCACACAGCATAATGTGTACTTAGAGCAGTCGTTAAACACGGATCAAGGTCAAGCCGTGTAGATGTATATGTAGTGCCATAAGAGGGGAGGGGCTGCTGGGGGCTCTGGGATCCTAGGCAGATAAGCCGTCGGCGCCAGGCGCTAGGATCCCAGGCACCCCAGACACTTAAGCCCCTTGGCGCCACCAACGGGGGGGCTGTGTGTGCTCTGTGGGATATCTGGGGGCGCACACAACCCCACCCCTCGTTGGGGACGAGGCATAAAAGGGCAGCTCCCTGGCCGATCGAGGCCAGTCGCAGCTCAAGACCCAAGACCCAAGACCAGCCAGCTTAGGACCCTGGACCCCCTCGTCCCGCTTGTCCTTGTAAGGGCCGGGACGCTGTGAGGGCCAGTGGTGGGACTCTGGGACTCCCGGCTCTACGTCCTTGTAAGGGCGAGTTCCGAGGAAGCCAGAGTCCAGACCCGCACTTTGGCTCGGTCGGGTCAGATAGCCTCCCCTAGGGTAATTGTAGCCGGAGGACCCCAGAGCGTAGCCAGAGCAGTGTATCTAGGTTGTGTACCTAGGCTGTGTCCCTAGGCTGTGTACCTAGGCTGTGTCGCTAGGCTGTAACAGAGTATCAGGACTGTTGGAGTGTTGTATTGTAATAAAGAAGTTACCTCTACAAGTGTCTCCGGAACCCATTACATATAGAAGAAAAGCAGGATGAAGTTGAAACATGGTGATGAAAAGGAGCAAAGTAATACCCATGTGTCTGCAGAATAACATTTTTAATCAGTGCATCATCGAGCGTAGTGATCCGTGCCAGCCATGACATATGGATCAGAAACTTGGACACTGACAAAGAAAATGGACAAAAGCTGAAAATCAATTCAAATTATTAGAACATTTGGTATGATCGCTATTTCTTTGAGAGCAACCACAGTCACTGCAATGTTTAAAAATAATCGAGTCCTTATCAGTGCCCACCTTATTATAGACCAATTCAGACCTTATTGGTCACGCCGTGCCCTTATAAATTTCAGCGTTCATTCCACAAAGTCCCATCACAAGGGAGAAACACAAACAAATAGACAACACTTTTTTTCCCGTATTGAAACGGATGTACGCCGTATGGACCTGAAAACTCAATTTCCCTGTAAAAAGAATACGGGGTAAACAGTATGGGTTGGCACGGTATGAGTGTTGTATAGAGTTTCTACCCTCAACCGTGACGATTGACCAAATCTCCGATCTGTGGAGGGGAATTAATTGTTCCGTCTCTGTTTCCTCGAGTGGGAGTGGGGGAATTTGCATTGCAAATAATACGATAATTATTTAACACGTAGGCTTTCGCGACCAATATTATTCATGGGTCAGATTGCGTTATTTATAAATGTGTCGTAAACCTTCACCACCCGACACGGCCAAACAGTAAAAAATGTGTCACGTTTTTCCAAAGGACAAAATAATTCACTTCTTAGTGCGGCCTGGAAGCGTATTATTAAATAAATACAATTACAATTCCTTATAAGGGAAACAAATACCAATGAATAACAATTAAATGATTACCAATCTATATAATTACAATACCCTCACCCTCTTTGCCTCGAATCACTGCACCAGATTAAATTAAATGATGACGTCACCCTAATGCTGCTCTATTTAAGACCGGAAGCAACAGGAGAGCTTCACCATTCTTGCCCGATGAAGCTGATTGTAATTATCAGCGAAACGTCGTACTCAAATTTTAAAATGCTGTTGATTATCTTTTCAACACACCGGTGGGCTAAAGAAGTGAATTATTTTGTCCTTTGAAAAACGTGACACATTTTTTACTGTTTGGCCGTGTCGGGTGGTGGAGGGTTACGACACATTTATAAATAACGCGATCTGACCCAAAAATCTATATTATGAATAATACGATCATTATCTTTGCTTAATGTTGTCGGAAACATAAGCCTGTGTTATATTTAAGTCTGCGTTGAAAACCCATCAATTTAAAGTGGCCCTCACTCTATCGTTTGGTCGATTGCTCCTGGTTCTGTTTTTTGTTTCCTGCTTTTCATGCAATGCGCATTGGGAATCCTAGGATGGAATGCGCATTGTACGTTTGAATTATTATTATTGCTCTTTGGTTCTTTCGGTAAAATCACGTAGAAAGAAATTGAATTAAATAATAATAGAATACGACGTTTCGATTGCAACACAAGCAACCATCATCAGGTACAAATTAATGAGAAAACACACCTAGTAAACTTGGAAATATAACGCAATACAACACAGAGAGTCGGCCAACAAAACAGTCAACTCCCCACCTGGTTCATTACGTTCTTCCAAAGATTGCTAAATTTGAGAGAGAGACAAAACATAGACACGGAGACACACAGACACACAAGCAGAGAGAGACTCACACAGAGACAAACAGAGAGAGACACACACATAGGCACACAGAAAGACAACGTACTCAACCAGGTGGGGTGTTGACTCTGGTGTTGTACGACTTTCTGTGTTGTATTGCATTATATTTCCAAGTTTACTATGTTTGTTTTCTCATTCATTTGTACCTGATGATGGTTGCTTGTGTTGCAATCGAAACGTCGCATTCTATTATTTAATTCAATTTCTTTCTACGTGATTTTACCGAAACCAAAGAGTAATTCCTGCAGTCACGAAAGCTTCGAATCTAGTTGTCATTATTATTATTGCGTGCCATATTTAGTACATACATGAGAAATCATAATCACATACTAACTTGAAGCAGCGGACAATGCTTCAAAAAGGAAACGTGATACTTTGTAGAGAATACACCGAAAAAAAGCTGAAAATATATTTCTCAGGGAGAATGGGAATGCAGCAAAAAAAGAAAATGTTAAAATTTTGAGCTGTGTAGTGTCAACTATTGTATATGAGTGTAAAGGCTTTGCCTGGCATTTTTGCATATTGTGGCTATGTCTTGCACATTTGCACGAGGCAAATAAAATCTCACCGAGAGAATCACTCGATCGCATGGTGTTGAGTTGTTTTCTTGTTTTCTGTTCATGAACCCGCTGACCCCAGAACTGCATCACACACTTTTTTTTAAAATCATCCACGTGGCTTTGTGCTCTCGGTTCTCTAAAGCAATGTCATTTTAATGATGCATGAGTGTATTTTGTCATTTGTTTTGCATTTTTCTTCACACAAAAACATGCAATTATTTGTAAAAGATGCAAAAATAAGGGGTGGGGGTTACTGACGCTATTGTTCTCCATACTCGTTGGTTCTTTCAAATCCAGATTGCTATTGTACTCTTTGCGAAGAAAGGAAAATATGTTCACGTAAAAAAACTTTCCAAATGCCTCAATGTTTTCAAGGCACCGCACCACGTTGTCACGTTTAGGTTCCAACTCTTTGCAAATTGTCCGAACTGCCCACTCTCTTCTGTGTAGATGCGACTTCCCCGTCTATGTTACATTATTATTTTTCTCCTTTTACAAGGCGGTGTTGATAAATGGCAGTGAGGTATGTATAGGCTCTACATGTACAATGTTGTTGAATGCAGTCCCTTTGTTAACTCTGCCTCGGGGGGGAGCGGGGGGTCCATAATCCAGTGGGTACTTGAGTGAGTCCCAAGCCCGGATACAGAGGAGGAGGAGGGTCAGGAGAAAGGGTACTAATACTTCGGCCGTGAAGAAAACATACGAAATTAAGTATGTGTATGTATAGTGTATTTATTTTGCACCGTACGTGACCAAGCGTGATAATATTACCCCCACATCCACTGTCCTCCTAGCAGTATCAATGGGTTCGCCGCAGTTAGTAGATTGACAGGTTGCCTGTGGTGGGGTAAAGTGTGGATACTCCTACCTCTTCAAAGACATCTCTCTCCATTGCCTGAAACACATTCCAAATTCGATGCTGAATTGACCTATATGTATGTGTGTTGAAATTCTTTCGCACCGCATGTGACCAAACGTGCTAATCGGAGGTGCGGGGGAAGGCCAAACCAAACTAAAGGACGATAAATTAAACACAAAAAGCGGTTCTAAAGAAATGAATTTTCAATCTAGATGATTTAAAAGCGCACAGCTCCAGTGGATTCCTATTATCGGAAGGAAGAGCGTTCCAGGCGGCCACAGAAGTGCATTTAAAATTGCCGGATGATCGGCGTTGGCGTGGTGGTTTATGCTCCTTGACGAGATCAGGGAGGTGAAATCAACAAAGTGATTTCCTACTCGAATGAGCATTAAGGTGTTGCTCATCTCCCGTTTGCAGTCCTGTGCCAGTGGGGTAAATATCCGAAATCCTATGGCCGGGGCGAGTTCATCCATGGGACAGCCACTGGTGACTTCTCCACAATGTGTAACTTATTTTATCGACCCTGGAGGGGGTGATGGGCTGAGTAAACCCCGAACAAAAAATTTGAACAAGCAACCTTATAACTGCGAGCCGTTTTTCATCGCTATTGCTACCTCAACAACAAACAATGCACTTTCTGTATGCAACAAGCAAGCGGCGACGGGAGGAGGGAGGGAGCAAGAGCGAGAGCGTGCGATGGGAGAGAGATATGGCATAGAAAGAAGCAGTTGGGGAAGCGGGTGTAATAATGTGACGGATGGCGCTTGTATGACATGGCTAATGAAGCACAAGTCTGGAGATCTGCACGGTGGGGGTGCCCTCTCCCACAGAGAGACGGGGAGAAAAAAATAACACACGCAAAATAGCTGCTGTTACAGCAGCCGGAGTTTTTGCGAGAGCAAGCAGAATTTCCAATGACCCCATGACGTACACGTACACCTCGAGGCTATTTTACCTGGCTAGAAATGCTATGAAGCACTAATGAAAAAAATATCCTTCAGCGACAATAGGGAAAAAAACGGTTTTGTAAAGCATAATTTTGGGGGCCACCGTGGTTCAATGTATATCAATGATTATGATTATGTCTTTAAGCATGAGAAAGGCTAAACTGTGTGTTTGCAGCTGCGGTATATTTGTGGTGGGTTTTAGTGAGGACCCAGTATGGAGTTCTGTTTCATCCTTTCTTAAAACAACCACTTTACTGATCCTGACCATTATAAACACCTCTCAAACTTAAATGGCACGTGTAGGACTAGATCTATGCTTACAATTATTATTTGACCCCAAAACAGTACAGTTCGGAATATTTAGGATTAATCAAGCACGGCTTCTTCTTAAGTCAGTTTGTTCTATTTCGATTTAAAGCTTTCGTGACTGCAGGGATTCATCTTCTTGGTTCTTTTGGTAAAGTAATAAAAATAAAACATAATGTTATTATTTTATAATGTTGTATTTGTATTCTTTTATAATTTCCCTTCTACGTGACTTTACCGAAAGAACCAAGAAGAATAAGAAGATCACTTTGTTCTATTTAGCTTCCTCCTTCTCTCTTGGCCTTTCCTTATTCTTCCTACAAGGCGCGCCGGAATACGTTAAAAGCTGACATTAAACTAAAACGGTCACTTGGACGTGGCCCTTGTCTGTGCCCTTCTATTGTGCGATGGCATCCCAAGGGGCGTGCTTTAGCCAATCGTGATCCATAACAGCGATTCTTCACCCCTCCCCCCTCCCCCCTTCCCCCCAAATGTTGATTCGCTATGCAAACAAAAATGGGGTTTTTTTGCTGGTGCAAGCGACAAAAGCGGGGAGCGAGCGACTTTGCTGGGAGATTTTAATTAACAATCTTCAGTTAAATTCCGCGGGCAAATCATCGAGCAGATTCACGAACTTCAACATGTCATCAATGGCAACGGTTCATGTGTGGATCGAGATGGGCACGCGGTGGTCAAATGTCATGCCCAGAGCCTTGAAACATTTGTGGAAGGCTCCTTGCAGATAAATGTAAATTAGATGGTCACCTAGATGTAAATTTAATTAACGTAGATGTAAAATTTTGATATAGAACTTTCGTGACTGCAGGAATTAATATTCTTTGGTTCTTTCGGTAAAGTTACGGAGATAGATAGAACTATTTTTTATTACCTTATTTTTTTTATTCACTTTTTTTTGTGACTTTACCGACAGAACCAAAGAATAACGTAGGTGTGTATATGAATTAAATATATTATCAATTAAAATATGAATGCATATGAATATAAATTACATCGATATAAATTAAATTGATTAAATGTAAATGGCCATGTAAATGTAAATTAGATGGTCACGCCATGATCAAGTGCCACGCCCAGTGCCTTGATACATTAGTGGAATGCACCCTACAAATAACTGTAAATTATAATTATTAAAATAGTAACGGGTGGTGCTGAAGCGTAGTTACTCAGCTCACAAGTGGAAGGTCTCGAGTTAAAATCCCAATCTGAGATCAAATTAGACCTCTCTTGGGTCCATAAAATGGGAAATCAAATTGTGAGAAGTCATCACCATGAGAACGTGGACATTTTTTTTTTTGCACCACTTCAACGTTTATCTGCTCTTGAGTATAATATTCACGTTGGAACCTCATTTGCCAGTAAAAATATAATTGTTTTTTTACCCTTTTATCTGGCAACAAAACTGACACCTTTTTACAAGGAATCATGTTTGCATAGACCACAATACCTGCAGTCATAATGCAAACAAAAAACAAATAATGCAAACAAAAAACGCAACTCTGGTAATGTGTCTCGGGTGTGGACCAATCAACTTCAAGGACAGTGCACATTACCAGAGTTGTGTTTTTAGTTTGCATTATGACTGCAGGTATTGTGGTCTATGCAAACATGATTCCTTGTAAAAAGGTGTCAGTTTTGTTGCCAGATAGAAGGGTAAAAAACCAATTATATTCACGTTGTTCATAATCGTTCCTCAGAATGGGGTCATAAAATTACATTTATTGGAATGCGTTTGTATGATGATGCTCTGAGATCGGGCAACAAGCGAGTTAATTTTGACTATTTTTTTGATGTACGTACATGCGTACAGTACAGTACATTCGAGCTAAACTTAGTTCGTCTTTGGCTTGTTTGGACATTTTGCAATATTTTCGGATCTGTGCCAGTCAATTCTGTGCTGGAAAATTAATGAAGTTTAATTGGAAGTAGAAATGTTCAATTAAAAAATACATATAATTCCGTGTAAAAATCTGGTATAAAATATATATATATTTTTTCGAATACAACATTTAATTTTGAATTGACTACAAATGCAAATCTGCAATCGAAGAGCAAGTGAGTTTATCTGTACGTATACATTTGGTATGTATGCTTCTCCATGCCATACGTTGGGATAATATGCCAGATACTCAAATGCTCTGTAAAAGGGCGGTTATAAAATGTTAATGTTGCTTGATTTTAATATAAATTACCCACTGACGTAATTTCCGTGTGAAAACATCTCACCTTCTCTTGGTGTATTTCTTAAACTTCAGAGGTGTTCACAAATTCCCGTGGGTAATTCCGGTATCATATTCGTGCTTATTGAGCCTTGCACAGTTAAATTAAATTTAAAAAAATCCTACTAGAGTTTTAGTTTGGCACTTAGGCTTGTGTTTGACTTTGCACAGAATTATGACATCCCAAGTGCTCGTTAATGGTGGCAGTGACCCCCATATTCCATGAATAAAACAAACCTTGAAATCCACCAATTTAATTCTGCTTCCTATATTAAATTGAAGCTTTTCGATGTACCAACAAAAAGTCAAGAAACCAATTAGACAGCGCCACTAACATATTCGGAGTCAGGACTAGTGTCAGCTTTGTCGATGGTTGTTACCTGGACGTTAGGAATTATGCCAAAAAATAAACACGAAGCCAAAACAAATTATCGTGCTGAAGTTGGCCGTGCTTAGACACCCAGAGAGAGAAAAAAATATGACAATATAATAAAAGAAAACGATTTAATTTATTTCAGAGAAACGAATCCCTCATGTGTCATCATTGAGGACAATTGAAAGGTCAAGTCTACATTGGCTGCACGAACAGGGATGTTTATAGTTGCTCTGCCTGTCGTGGTTGCATTGAGCTTCAGATTTGCTGGGATTTAAAATGCTCCTTTTACAAGATTTTGTATGGGCTTGCTAAACTCACATTGGTCAAGCCTCCCCTCTATTGTCAACCCCCAAAAATTTCAGATGTTATGAAAGGGACAAATCCATCTTAGCCGAGTTACATAGAATCCGAATTTCATCTGAGATTATAAATACTAAGCCAACGTTGATAGAATTAGAAATAAACACAGTGAATTAAAAATAAAAATAGTGAAAACATTATGAGCAAAAATGGTGTGCTGAAAACAATGCCAACTGTAACAATAGGTGCTCATTCACATCTCTATCAGCTGATGGGTTGCCGTTGCATGGCTCAGATACAATGTGCGACTTATTTTCCAGAGTCGGTATTAAACTGAGGGTTTTGGGATACTGGTGTTGCACGATTCCCTCAAATCCCGTGGGGAAAACTGCACTTTACTCTCACAACATGGAAACTTTTGATTTAAAGCTTTCCTGACTGCAGGAATTCATTTTCTTGGTTCTTTCGGTATAGTCACGTAGAAGGAAAATAATACAATAATAAAAATATAAAACAATAAAAATTCTCACGACGTTTCGACTGCAACACAAGCAATCATCATCAGGTGTGAAATCCACAGCAATAAAATTTGTGTTGTAATCGAAACGTCGTGAGAATTTTTATTGTTTGATATTTCTATTATTTTATTATTTCCCTTCTACGTGACTTTACCGAAAGAACCAAAAATAACATGGTAACTCTTCATGACTCATCAACCTTTTCTAGTGGTGCGCCCTGTTAGAGTCCACTTACGTTAGATTGAGGGCATTTGTGGGCAGCTACTGATATGGAGAAACGAATGTATTATTGAATAGTGTGCCTGAGAGGAAGACACAATCCAATGTTTTTTTTCTTATCTTGTAAATACTTATTGGAGAGTATATTTAGTATATTGATGATATTTATGTAGTTTATATTTTAGTTTTTTTTTTTTACGTGGTGGTTTGGCTGCTGCAGCTCCTTACTATTAAAATTTCTTCCCTTTATTACTGCTAACCCTACCTCCTCCCTTTGTTGCTGCTAATCCTACATAATGCCGAACATAATATGACTTTGAGACCCCCCCCCACCACCTATGCATTCCATAAGTAGTGACTAATCCCATATCTGCATTTTCCATAAATATGCTAAATTCATCTGTTGATATGCAAATTCCTTTGTCAAGGCGCCCTTCCTCCCCTAACCCAGCTTAAATATACGCTGCCAAGCTTGGTGGTGTTCATTCAGATGCTGTCTTTCCGACAGACCTGTTCTTCACCTGAGGACGGCTGCTTGCGTTGTGGCCGAAACGTCGTGAGAATTCTATTTGATTATGTTTTATTTTTATTATTTGATTATATCCCTTCTAAGTGACTTTACTGAAAGAACCAAGAAGTTGTAAATACTTACCAAGGTGGCATATCCAGGGCTGTCCAACGTGCGTTTGAATTTTTGTAAGATGTCATTTTTTTATTTTAAAATACCTTTCTGGTACGATGCCCAAATATTCTGGTCTACAGCCGTATTATTTGATACAAAATGAACTTGTGTTACATCACTAGACCCCAGTTCTTAAATCCACTTTCAAGTATCCTTTCCACCATAACAAAGTGTAAACCTCGTCTTGAGCGTACAGCCTCGGGGTGCAACAGTACATTTAAGAGATTTTTTGTTTAAGTTGTACAAACAATCTTTGCATAATTAACTTACTTTGAAGTTATTGTCCACTGTGGTGTGAATGTATACAATTAATGCATTATATATATGAGATTGCATAATTCTAGTACTTGTAATAATTTGATTTTTCAAACGCACATTATTGAAACTTGTGCGTAACTTGATTTCGATGCGCGCGCGAAATGGGAGTTTGGTCTTCAGGAAAGTGCATCCCGGCAGCCATTTGTTAAACAAGGCCTGACTCTGCTGATGTGTCTCTGAAAGTCACAAATGCTTTCATGGTCTGCATGTTTAAACACAAAATTGTTCTTTTTGTTTCCATCGTGAGACAAACTTTTGCCTATTTAAATATGAATGTATTACCCACCAGCCATCAAAATTTGCGCATAATTTCTTGCTTGTGTGTAAAGATTGTTTATCGCCCACAAGCACTTTTGAGAAAGGCAATTGAGAAAAACGAATTATAATTTTTTTAAAACTTTTCTTTCTTATCAGCTTACTAAACACATCTGAACATTATTATTTCTTGAGCGATCACGTTTGAGAAGCGCGTTGTATACCCTATTTACAAGTCACACCATACGTAATAAACAGGAACAGGTAACCAGAGAGGTCATTCGCGTTTTTAATCCGCACTCACAAGAGAAATTGCACACTTTTCAACAGCTTGTTCTGGGCACCTTGCTGGGCTCTTACAGACTCGTAGTCAACAAACTTTGGGAAGACAGATCACGTAAACTTCAGCCTCTTTGCCCCGACCACTAAGAATGCTTCTGCTACTCAAATAGCAATGAGTTGTAATTTAACCTTCCTTGCATTGCCTACACCTAAATTGGCCACCTGTTAAACAACGTGACGTTGTGTGGGGATACACCAGCGATACACTCTCACAAAATGCTAGCTCACCAGTGAGTAGTATATCGTGTCAAAGTAGATGTAAATGAAACTGCTGCTTTTGCTATACTTTACCAAGATTTATTCAAACCCTTTGGATGTGCTATTTGTTATCGTTCGATTTCAATAAATATCCCTTGCCATCATCACCACCACCACCGTCATCGTTGTCATCATCATCATCAATTGTGTGGCCCCTGCACGTGTGATGGTACAAATAATATTTAATTTACTGTATTCATGCATTGAATTCATGCAATTATGTCATGATGAAGCTGTGCAGGTGGACTGATTACCCAGTGATCAGTGCCCTGAACTATGAACCTGCCAAACCTGAGTTAGTTTCCTGGCCAGGGCTGCCATCAGTGGTGAGTGATATCTCAACCAGGCTTGGGCCCCCCCCCCCCCCCCCCCCGCTTTACCAGCCCCCACCTATCCATCGAACAAAGACGGTGGCCACCACATCGCGTGCTTTCAGATGTGCTTTTGCGGCCGTCTGGAACGCTCTTCCTTCCGATATTAGGAAGCCACTGGAGCCGTGCACTTTTACATCTAGATTGAAAACTCATTGCTTTAAAACAGATTTTCGTTGTCCTTCCACCGCGCTTCCAATTAGCACGGGTTGGATACGTACGGTGCGATAGAAGTTCAAAATACATACATGGCATGGGGGAGGTCTTCCTCCAGCAGTGGATTGACATCGTGCTTTAAATGAAGCTGTGAAATCATTAGTTTGAGTTTGGACATGCAGCGTGGAACTGAATATATATATCTGTGTCGGTACATTTTAATTGTATTCTTAAGAAAACGCATACACTTAAATAATATTACAAGACACACCCGGAGAGATATAATGAGAAGCATACAAAACCAATGGAATTTAAATGCAGAACATTTCAAAGAAGTTGCGAGAATTTGTGAGAGAAAAAAAGGGAATTATGTAAAGTTGAAATAAATTGTGCAAATTGAATCGGTGAAATAAAACAAGTTTTTCACAGGTCAAATATTCAGTGTTCACGACCAACATTGTGTTCTTACATCGTGGATAATTGAGATTTTAAGGTTATGCAATTATGCACCATTCATAGTCAAAAGTATACGTTTGGTTTTTAAAATATATATATCTTCTTGGTTCTTTCGGTAAAGTCACGTAGAAGGGAAGTAATAAAATAATAAAAATAAAACATAATAGAATACAATTCTCACGACTTTCGGCCACAACGCAAGCAGCCGTCCTCAGGTGAAAACCAGATCTGTCGAGGCGACAGCGTCTGAATCATTCAGACGCTGTCACCTGAGGACGGCTGCTTGCGTTGTGGCCGAAACGTCGTGAGAATTATTTTATTATGTTTAATTTATTTTATTTTATTATTTCCATTCTACGTGACTTTACCGAAAGAACCAAGAAGATGAATCCCTGCAGTCACGAAAGCTTTAAATCGAAATTTATACGTTTGGTTTTTAAAAGATATATATATTTTTATATAACATGAGTAATTTTTCTCATGTGGACGTAAAGGATTTGATTGCAAGAGTCCGTATATTGATGCTTGTATGTATGGTTGTAGATAGAAGAGAATGTGATTGAAGTCTCATAGATCCCATCAGTGTGACTGAAACATTTACATTCATATTGACCAAAATATTGTTCACGTGCATTTGTTACAACTGGGTCTATTGTGTGTCAATTCAGCATAACTATTATTGATTATGGGTGTTGTTTTGGTAATACATCTGTGAAAATTGATTAAAGTCATTATAAATCATGGAAAAAAAGTCAACTGTATGAAGAATAAAAGGTACGTGATAGCAAAATAAAAATCAGTAGTTTTTAAGGTTCGATCGATATTATTTCTGTGGATATTCAAGCATGCTTCTGTTTCTAGCAAATATACACGTGAATGTTAAACGTCTTTCGTACCCTACGGATTCAGCTATGAGTAATTAGGTACGCAAAGACACATTTAATCTTAAATTGAGCAAATTAAATGTCAGTATTGTTATTTCAGTATTTTAGCTAAAGCTGTCGAAAATTACCCATGACCGTTTATTTGTCGCCTTCCAATGTAATTAATAATTATTTCAGGGCGATTACTGCAGGAAAACGTACTGTGGATGATTCCTACAGGAATTGCTGTTCTTCCGTGAGTGATTCCGATGTTAAAATCTCCATTAATTTGAGTGGATTTCTAACGGCGGTGTTGCAAATATGTGCGCAACAAAATGGGATTCTATTGTGATTCTATAGGGAATATAGCTTTGCTACAATTCAACTATTCCGAGCATACATAGCGTGATCATAAATGCTGATTCCAGTCGGCCAGAATACCCAATGCGATGCATTGGTCGATGACTATGCATGCAAATGAATCTATTCCACCCCTCTTCTTGGTTATTTCGTTGAAGTCACGTAGAATGGAAATAATAAAATAATAAAAATAAAACATAATTAAATAATTCTCACGACGTTTCGGCCACAACGCAAGCAGCCGTCCTCAGGTGAAGAACAGGTCTGTCGGGAAGACAGCGTCACCTGAGGACGGCTGCTTACGTTGTGGCCGAAACGTCGTGAGAATTATTTTATTGTGTTTTATTTTTTTTATTTTATTATTTCCCTTCTACGTGACTTTACCGAAAAAACCAAGAAGATGAATCCCTGCAGTCACGAAAGCTTTAAATCGAAATTTATTCCACCCCTATTCCGGAATCGCGTTCAGGCAACAAAGGGGGGCACGTGGGGGGCCTTGACAGCCGAGTGGAGGCCAGCTGAGTCTCAGTCCATCCGTGGTCGGGATGCTTGTAGCAGCTGAGTGTACAACCAAGGCTACATATTCACACGTAGCTGCACCATGTGTATGCTAGTCTATAGCCAAGGTTACATATACAAATAGCTGCCACATGTATGCACTTACACCTCGTCGCTCTGTGTATTGCCCAGGCTTGGTTGCTACGTGCATTATTCTAATAATTACACTGGTCAACACACTTTTTCTGGCATAAGGTATTCCAACGGTTTTGATGTAATTTTGTGGTGCTGATTCCAAATCTGGCATCAATTTTTGTCTATCGCATCAGGTTTTTGAGATATCAAATATTGCATTTTCAATAAAAACTGCAGAAGAAAAATATTAAATAAATGTGGATATCTACATAAAATTATATTATAAACACACTATCCTAAAAATACAGCACCATATTTTAACACTAAAGCAGTCACTGACTCGCAACAACTTGCAATCATAAGTGACAGAGTTAATTTCGGGTAAAATCAATGAAAATGGGGTATACCGATAGCATAAAATGAGATGTGATAGAGCAAATCTGAGATCAGATTTGGAATCAGCACCCTGAAATTAGTCTAAAACAGCTGCAAAAGCCCAGGCCAGAAAAAAATGTTTTTTTTGTTTACCAGTGTTATACAACAGTTTCCATTCAAGTGCTATAAATGTTGTTTTGTTGTAATAATTTTAATGGTTTCTTATCGAGAAGTGCAGACTGGATGTTGTAGTGTCATCGTGATGAATTGATATATTGTTGCCAGGCATTTGCATGTAAAGGCAATATAAATACATAATATATAATTGTGTATTGGTTGGGGATTGATAGTGTTGCTAGCGACCAATTTTGAATTATTTTACCATTTAGCAAAACTGAATATGCCCGACACAAACTGCAATTGGTTTCAAATCCTGTTGTATTCATCCACAAGATTGACTCAGCCTAAAACAACGTTTCATATAGATACGTGCATACAGTACATTGTGTCAAGCATGACAAGTACATTAACCAGTGGAAATAGCAACAGATAGTCAAAGACAAAAAAATGTATCTTTAAATTCACTGTGAACCAGTCACTGAATGGCATGCAGAATAAATTGCGGCGAATACACAATGTTCCTGTGCAGAGCAGACTTAGCACTGCCACTGCAAATGACAATAATGTTTGTTTCCACAGCTTTGCGCCACGTGTGATGGTCCACTTAGCACCGGGAGTAAGCTGAAAAACGTAATGCGCAAAAAAGTTACCCACGTGGTGCTTCGAACAGCGTGACAATACAAAAAACGACCTCTGCGTACATGTAGCCTCGTACGGCGGGGAGTCCTTGTCCCTCCCACAAAGATGCATCTTCAGGGGGCACTGATTTGTAAATCCAGTCCGTATCATATTTCAAAAACATCCTCAAAATCCCTGAACGTTCACGCCCTTGTCAGCACAGTACACGACGCTTTCTCCGTGATTTATTCAAATTGCCACCGTTGTTGTGATTTCTGCAAGCGCGTACTCTTTGTTATATTTGCCCCGCGCAGCCTGATGGAACTGCCAAATGCCAAATGATGACTGAAGATGTGGTGGGGGGGGTATGGCCTGAGATTGTGCACATCTCCCCCCTACCCCGCCGTCTCTACCCACCATGACAAACAGCTCCAGAATAAAGAATCCGTGGGCTTTGTTGTGGATGTGAAACAAGCCCACCTGCGGTGCTCGTGACATTGGTAATGTCAACACGAGCTACGTTTTTTACATTAAGGCCAGGTTTTAATAGCGCGCTGTATACATTTTGTTTTTGCAGACTACGGCGCGACAACGGAGTAAATAAACACTTTGGTAGAGTTAAGAAAGTAAAACACTTCTAGATTTGAAGTTTTCGTGACTGCAAGGATTCATATTCTTAGGTTTTTTCGGTAAAGTCACGTAGGTGAAAAATTAAAATTAATAAAAGTAAAATAAAATAAAAATAAAATAAAATAATGTAATATAATAATGTAATATAATAAAATATTTTCTTTTTATTTTACTTTTATTAATTTTAATTTAAAATTTTCACCTCCGTGACTTTACCGAAAAAACCTAAGAAAAAGTAAAACACGTCAAAATAACAAAGGGGAAACAGCACGCACGCATGACTCGGCATCCTGCACACGGTGGTGTAGACATCCTACATCTCTTAAACAATGAATTGTGGAGATCAGGTGGCTAATAATATATTTTTAATGCCAATGTGTCCCCATGCTTAGAGTTCAGTGGACGTTTGACGATTGACTCACAACCGTCATTGCTTCGGGTTTGATACAATGCGTACAATTCTGTGGGAAGCCAATACGCACAGTGGTCATCCTTTGGATAAACCAGCCCTCGCAAAAGGAATGTGGAACAACAAGAGATGATGACAATTGTTTCATGTTTTTGTATACAGTGAGACACGGTGACTTTTAAATGCATGTAGACTGCGCATAAATCTCAGGCCACAGATGCATATTTCATTGCAAAAAAAGCAGCTGAGTTGGTAGTGGGATACGAACACAAATCAATGATGAATGTGGTGAGCTTTTTTTGTTATGTGCACCTATATTTCATTGCACTTTGTACACAAATTCAGATATAGTACATGCAGTGTTATGGAAAAAAAACCCTAAAATGACTATGTTACCTGGACTGTACAAGTATGGCCTAAAATATACCTTGCTATCATTATTAATACCGTCTTATTATAAAGGAGAAAGATATTGAACGATAGCATTTATGGCAATGTTTCATCTCTACAGTCAAGGGAGGGCAGTTAGATTCATTTTGACTAAGCGTTGGAAATTGGACTTCACAGTGTGGTGCCTTGAAAACATTGGGCCATTTGCAGACAGGATGTAAGTGATTGATTTTCCATTAAAATGAGTATCAACGATTAGGAAATCAACCAAGGTCATCTTAAGGATAAACTCGCATCCACCATGGGAGTAGAATTTCCACCACTAACTCAGGCCTGCCAACAGAGATGACCACCAACCCCCATCGCTCGATTGATAAAGGAGACACTTGTTTGCCTGAAATTTAACAAACCCGTTATTTCCCTAAAACCCAAACAAATAGCATCTGAGATCTGATGGAATCTCAGAAGCTAAGTAGCCCCGCTTATTGCTCGCATGGAAGACTGCCGGGGGAATACAGCGCCACGGTGGTGAGACGTTAACTACCTTGCCTGGTATACAGGAGGTCGTGGGTTCGATCCTAACCCTGATGCCTGCTGTATATTTGGAGTTTCATGTTCTCCTCGTGGTCGCGTGGATTTTTCTCCGGTCCTCCGGTTTTTCCCTCCACATTAAAAAACATGCATTTAGAGTATTTGGCTGCTATACATTTCTACACGATAAGCTACTTCGTTGGGATATCATTCGTGACCAGGTCGCGTCTTAAAAATTGATATATAGTAGTAGGTTTTTACCCTTTAAACTGGTACAAAATTGACACCTTTATACAAGGCATCATGTTTGCAATAACCACAACACAAGTAATCAAAATGCAAACAAAAAGAAACAACTCTGATAATGATAATAATATGCACTGTCCTTGAAGTTGATTGGTCCACACCCGAGACAGCTTTCCTTAGAGCCTAGTCTCCATTGGTGTTGGACCAGATGACACCAAAAGGCGTACAACTCAAAAACAGTGCACTATCAGAGTATTGAGAGCTCGGGGTAAGCATTTACACTATGAGACCTCCTTTACCAGTTGCAAAATATAGTAGTATGTTTTTACCCTTTAAACTGGTACAAAACTGACACCTTTATACAAGGCATCATGTTTGCAATATAAAAATATTATTATCATTATCAGAGTTGTTTCTTTTTGTTTGCATTTTGACTACTTGTGTTGTGGTTATTGCAAACATGATGCCTTGTATAAAGGTGTCAGTTTGGTACCAGTTTAAAGGGTAAAAGCCTACTACTATATTTTGCCACTGGTAAAGGAGGTCTCATAGAAGAGATACAGTGATACCTCGGTTCACGAACGCTTCTGTTCACGAACAACTCGGTTCACGAACAGAAAAGTTCATAAAAATATGCTCCGGTTCACGAACTCCGCTTCGGTTCACGAACAGCTCGGTTCACGAACAGAAAAAGTTCATAAAAATCTGCTCCGGTTCACGAACTCCACTTCGGTTCACGAACAGGAGCCGCGCCCATTTCAATGCTATTTCCAGGCTGTCACATCGTCGTGACTTCCTGTAGGAAGATCGTGGAGAGAAGCAGAGACACAGAAAGAAGTACTGTGAGTACTGTGAAGACACTTTCAGTGACTTTTTGCTTTTTGGTGTGCTTTTTAGCACATACAGTACTGTACTACTGTACTGTACTGTACAATACTGTACTTACTGTATTGTACAGTTCACCCGTTTGAGTGCATACTGAAGTCATCTTAAGCAAGGTTAGTGTTCTCTCTTTATACATTACTATACTGTACAGTACTAATGTGTATTGTAATTTGTTTCATATTTTTGTGCTTCAAAAACCAAAAAAAAAGGTCAGAACGGATTAACCGGATTTACATTGAACCCTATGGGAAAATGTGCCTCGGTTCACGACCAATTCGGTTCGCGACCAGAGTCAGTTCACGAATTAAGTTCGTGAACCGAGGTATCACTGTATATAGCTCAATGGGCCTTACCTGATAAAATAGCAAAAGTTTAATAGTTTTGTTTAATTGTATGCGTTGGCTGCAAGATGCCCAGGAGCTGGCTTTATGCAGTGCTATGAGTCTGGTGAATTGAGTTCAAATCCCAGTTAGTTAACATCAGTGGGTAATGTTAGTTGAACTCGTATGCTTTTTTCAATTAACTGTGTCTGTATTAAGAAACAAGGACTGTAATGTTATCAATGTATTACATTATTTCACCTTGAAAATCCCTTGAGATGGAGTATCTCGTTTGTAAAGGTTGGTCAAAATGACACGTACATGTGAAACACGTATTGACATAATCTCCATTATTTATCCAGGCAACCCTCACTGAGACTCAGAGTACAAACTCAGATGAGTCATGCATTGGGATGTTTAACTTATGGATAATTTAATTCATGACTGTTTGGAATAAGAAGCCAAAGTACCCGATGAAAACCCACACAACCCTCGGGTCCATTGCAACCCCAGGCCTACAACACCTGGAAAGACTTGGTGGAACTCCCGTCCAAGTAATAGCCAGGTGTTGCACACTCGAAATGAAGGGCGTGGGCAGGTGCTCCAAATCGAGGGCAAGCACATTTATTAATTGTAGTTAATATTAATCTTGTGAAGAACCGCACCGTCACTCTGTAAAATGAAACAGCGCGTGTTACACGCAGCAATTCTTCCGAGACGCCATTAACCATGTGGCTGGTTTACACGTGCGGTTATTCATTAACCCTGCCAGCCACCTACAGGCCCGACTCAGTCATCACATGCTGCTGTACACATGCATTGATGCACTGCACAGCACATCAGGACCTTCACAGAACCACACTTTACTCCCTTGCTGCACAAGGATATAATTAAAAGAGTGATCCATTCCTAATGTGCCACACTGGCTTAACTCTGCTACGCTTCAGAGATCCAAAAACTTTGCGTGAATTCGGGTGAACTGCTCGTGAATGCATTTGTTTTATAATTATACAGTGATACATTCATAATCAACGTTTTTGGGTTTAGATCGCGTTATTTATAAATGTGTCGTAACCCTCCACCACCCGACACGGCCAGTGAACTATTTGTCTTTTGTCAACGTGACACTTTTTTACTGATTGGCCGTGTCGGGTGGTGGAGGGTTACGACATATTTATAAATAACGCGATCTAAACCCAAAAACGTTGATTATGAATAATATTGGTCGCAAAAGCCTACCACATGTTAAACAGTGATACATATTAAACTACGTATACATGTATGTTTGTTCTGATATTAAATTGAACACGTTGTTTTAAAGGAGGTGAGGAATATGTGTTTTATTAATCTAATTGATGATAGTACACACTTATATGAGCTAAATACCAAATTGTAAACCCTGTATATGTTTCCTAGTTAGCAATGCATATGCGTGGTGATGTTGCTTATACCACTCATGGCATACATTACAAAGAATGGTATTTCAAAATAATCTTAATAAATCATAACATGTATATCCTCCCCAAGCTCTGCATGGTAACATAGTAGACATGTTTAACACACACTTTTTAAAATCACCAATTGGACTTCAATGACAAATTCCTGGTATTGTCACAACAGCACGAGAATAATTAACCATCCCACAACTGATGTTTGCACCTTCATAATACATTCTAACGCTTGTGTGTGCAGCTTAAATAAACAATAGACTTCGAGTGTGCATTACAACAGAATAATCTAGACCATTACAATTTAGTTTTTTTTAATTTGAGATCAAATCTGCAAAGAGCATTTGAAAAAGATAAAATGAAGCCCAGTTGGTTTTCACCTAAGGAGAGACAGCACTGATGTGTATCGACAAAACATGGCATCGTTAATTTGACAATGCTGCAATGAATTTCCACTTTCATGAATTACGGTATTGTTAAGAATAAAAAATGATCTTAGTGTGTCAAGAGATGGTACATCAAGTGCTAGATTTGTTGCATTGCTGTTTTTTTTTTTACTCAAATACTGTATATTCGATGTAGGGTGATCATCTTATTTCAAGTGAGATAGACACTGAAGATCTACCGTGACTGATCAGTTTGTACGAAATGGCATTTTCACAGTAACTATGGAACTTGTATTGGCCTTCTTAATCTATGTGTCCAAGCATAACCAGGGCAAGTGATGAGATAAAAATGAGGTTTCTTGGAAACTGTCACTGATAATTATTAGTGACAGATTGCAAGAATAATTAGTGTAAAACAAAATTAGGTTGATGGATGTAAAGGATACATCAATCTGGATTGTTAAATAACTGCCCAAGCGTGGTAGTGATATGTGAATGTGGAGAATAAAACACAATTTTTAAAAAAAACATCATAAAAACATCCAATTGAATCCCTTTATTCCAAACATTTCCATCTCCTGCACTTATGACCCAAGCCTCAGTCACTTTCAAGGACTCCGTATGTGTGTATGAGTTTTGAGTGTCTCTTTAAATGGGCGGCACTATTTGGTGTGTGTGTGTGGGGAGCATTGTAAAGGGCTTTTAGTGTGGCACAAGCACTCTGGTTATGTCACCGCCGCGTGGCACTGAATTGTGGCCATTGTTGTTTGGCGGCACGGGATTAATGAACGCTTCCTCGATACAGGCCCTAAAACGAATCTACATGTTTGACAAAGTTTGCTAGAACTGGTTCCGGGCAGGTCTGCCACTGATGCAATGATCAATCACCGGAATGTCAAGAATTGTTTATAAGGAACGCCAAGTGGGGGGGGGGGGTAATTGAAGCCCACAGGTGGATCTAGGTGACCAACCCTCTAATAATGAGGCTGATGAACCAAGGGCAAGGCAGCATGGGGTGGGGCTCACATACAAAGGGTTGAGCCAGAACAGAGAAATCCGTGGATCAGAGAGGCGTTTAAGGGCAGACGAGCACAACATCAAACAGGTCGCATTCGGGGGACAACAGACGCTTTGGAAAAGGACCAGGCGTTGAGGTTGTACACGTGAGAGTCGAGACTGGGTGTTGCGAGGTGAGCCGGTACACTGCCATACTGGTTTGTGGTGGTGATTCTTTGGTGTGAGCTCAATATTAAACTAGACTCAGATTTTTTTTTTACTTGGCCCGAAGAGTAATCTCGCACCTTGTATCTGAGCGTTACACTCTACTCCATGTACTTGCCTTCAAACGCCCTGATAATCAGGGCCGTAATTATAATAAATATTGGGGGGATGTGTCCCCCTCCCTCCCCCCAAATATTCAAATATGCTCAAAATGCCCCCTCCCCCCCCAATATATTGCTATAAAATAAATTTCTGTTCATATGATTGTGGTTATGGTTGTACTTTATTAATCCCTAATATCTGCCATTACATACAATAAAAGCAATGTAATACAATACACTATTAGACATTATTGTAAAAATAAATAAAAAGTTCATCCTATGTGTTAGTGAATTTTTTTTAAATTTTAGGCAGGAAATTAGTTTTCAAGTTTAGATGTTTTTCTGACCCCCTGGAAGATTTTGTCCTCCCCACTGTTGACTCCATGGCTACGGCCTTGCCCTGATTTAAATCAGGACGAGGGTTTTGGGGGGACCTCACGTAGCCCCGAGTTATTGCGCCCGAGTCTGCAGTAACATTGGGCGTTGGTGGGACACACTGGTCATTACGTTGTGCGAGAGTCTGCACAAACTGTCCAATTCTCTATATTCTTAGGTTTTTTCGGTAAAGTCACGTAGGTGAAAATTTAAAATTAATAAAAGTAAAATAAAATAAAAATCACGACGTTTCGGAGGCAACACAAGCTTCCGTCTTCAGGTGGAACCGTCACAGCACGATAGCTAACATCAATCTGTGATGGGACTCGTGCATGTCAACTCAGCGCTGAGTGCTTTGTGCCATGTATAAACATCGTCAATGGGGAGGAAAAGGTTGTGTCTGGGCATGGTTTTGGCCCACACCATTGTACAAGGTAGTCCAGATGTCTTGTGACCCCTCCCCCCACCCCTCCCCAAATCGACCCCTAATATGTTTTAACCTTTGCACGATCATTACTGCGTTAAATAAACCATTACTTAAACAAAATTACCTTTTTTTAGATATCTAAGTGGGGGTGTCACGACATCAGGACCACCCTGTACTGTTTTCTGCGCCACCCTGAAAAGCTGCTCACCAACGGCACTTGCTTGTACGGCGTCGTATCGCAGGCTGCAACGAGGGGAGCTCTCGTCTTTGTGCGCCTTGTGCTACGAGCCTGTCAACCTGAGTTGGATTCCTGGCAATGGGCAACACCAGTGACGAGTAGTATTCGAGGCCGTCGTAAGTTTCCCCATAGGTTGACTGAGCCTTAAGGAGTGCCCGGTGTGGTGTGTAGACATCACCGGGGATATAAAGGCAGCCAGGCTTAGTTATTGGCCGCACCCAACCCTCTCATGCACCGTGCCAGCCTTAAGAGATGCTTGCTAACAGCGTTTGCCTCAAAAGGCTCTGTGGCAATACCGATGATGTTACTTATGCTCGCACCATCCCCTTGATTGCCAGTGGCATGACAAATCCAGGATTACGATAAGTGTATGGCTAATCTTCCCCCCCCCCCATTCTATGTATATTAGTTAATGACCTTGTTTTCACGAATTATCGTTGTATTTTGGCACAAACATACCCTTTCTTTTTTCTTGCCAACAGTGTTTGGAGTCACTTCGTAGTGGTATTTATTTTCGTTCCATGTGATCGCGTAAATAATTTGGCGAGCAAGAACACTCGCCTAAATCCTGACCATAACCTTATCGGACTTCCTGCTAACTTCAATTTGCTTTACAGCTAAAGGTCGTAAAGTGAGACTGCACGAGCAGCTACCCATAGTTTTTAACCCACGCTGTGCCCGCTTTATTAATCATTTTTATTGTTCTACCTTGCGCACAATCAATGTATGTAGCCGTGATACAAGGTAAAGGTGTGGCCCTGAAATTGCTTGCTCATGCTACTGCCGATAGAAGGACTTCCGCCAGAGCAAACTGGAGGATATTTGGCCTACTTTTCCATGTTGACGTGTTGGCGTACCGACACTTTACCCCCACCACACGTGACCTGCCAATCTAACTGTGGTTGACATCCATGTCTACCGCATGGATTGACAGAGGTGGAGGACATTTGAGAATATTGCACCGTGGTTTCAACTGCTGCGCCAGAGGTTGGAATCGAACGGTGGGGATCGCAATTCCAGTGGTTGCTAACCATTTTGCTTCATTGGCAGCTCCCGTTATAGCTTCACTATCGCATACCAGATGCAGAACAGCACGAGTAACTTGCGACCACACGCATGAGCCTGTTTCTCTCATCACACGCCTCATGATATCCACGAGAGTATGTGAATATTGTGTTGGTGTTCAATTCCTTTTGTAAATTAAGAATGGTGCCCACGCGTTTTCTTTCCACTTCGGGTTGAAGGCCCCCACCACGTTGCCGCCTGTCACTTTTGATGTGGCCGTACTTCACCGTGCTGGTCCGTGCGGGTCGGTGACGGACGGACTGGGGGAAGGGGTGGGCAGGAGCACGGCTGGGAACCAACATCGAGTCCCCTGATCTTCCCCCCACCATTGGGAACATAAGTCGAGTCGCTGAGCTCAAAGCCACTATGCTGTATGTAGTGCTTTACAATACCCCAGCTCCTATCTTTTTTTCCGTTCTCAATATCAGTGAACCAAATAGAGTGAGCATTAATCTACGGCTATCCGATAGCGCACTGGTATGGTTTCATGTTTCTTTACCGTCCTCTTGATCCAAGTGACAATCTGACTTTCAAGTTCCCAAGAGTTCATATCAAGAAATAAAAAAAATTCGCTCGTTGAAGTTTCACTTTGGATAAAGATACTGTCAGACTCTGTAAAAATGTACACTTTGGTAAATATATTGAGGAGATCCTGGCATTAAAACGTCCGTGACCGAAGCAGGTCCACAGTGTATGCAGTTTCATTTTGTATGACATCAAAATGTCTGTTGCTGACAGTGTGCAGACAACAATGGTAATTTTAAGGAACATAAGAACACATGGCATAGAGCAATTGCATCAACTTAAATAAAATCAACAGTGGCAAACAGCTAGCATACACACAATGAGATGTCTTCATCTGATGCAGGACTCCCACAGTGTTTTTCTTATTCTTGGTTTTTTCGATAAAGTCGCGTAGAAGGGAAATAATAACATAATTATAAATAAAACAATAAAAATCTCATGACGTTTCGATAGTAAGACAAGCAATCATCATCAAATTTTCTTGCTGTGGTTTTCACACCTGATGATGATTGCTTGTGTTGCAATCGAAACGTCGTGAGAATTTTATTGTTAAATTTTTTTAATTTTATTATTTCCCTTCTACGTGACTTTACCGAAAGAACCAAGAATATGAATCCCTGCAGTCACGAAAGCTTTAAATCGAAATCTTGTGTTTTTCTTATTAAGGTGACCTCCTTTATTGTGCACATCCTTGTAATGACCACGAGCTCGAAAGACCTGATATTGTGGCATTGTTTTACGTACGTATTTATGTTGAACTTCTTTTGCACGCTACGTAGCCAACCGCGCTCATGGGGAGGTACAATGTCTCCATTATTTATCTGCAATCGTTAGTTTTAGCTTGCACGTATATTTTCAGCCCATTGAATTGCCCCCTCGATAAGGTAATGCGCACGAGGCTGCTGAAAATATCAAATTAAATCAGAATGTTGAAGATGGGGCTTCCCAGGTTTTTCACATTATATTCACAATGCAACTCGTGATGTGCTTGCGCACACGTGCCGAAAGCCGCCAGCATGCGGACTCAAATTCAGCGCTGTCCCAACGTTAAGTATACAAGCAAGTTGCATCTGTGTCGTGTGTCAGACGCTTTAACATAACTTCTACATTCTTTGAACAGAATAAGTCAACGTGGTAGTGAAGGCAGGGTGATAATGCAAAACTCCTGCCACTGTTTGTATACGCACGTACACACACGAGCACCTCGCAAATAGCCCGCTCACGCGTTGCCCTTGAATACAGTTTTATATTTTCGTCTGGCGCTGTTCAATTTTGATTCCCACTGTGTCTTTTGCCCACCTGCTGCTCGGATAACTAGCCATTGTGGCCGAAGATGTTAACCCTTTAACAAGAAGGTCCTGCATGGCAGGGCAGAGAAGTGATTGCGATGGCTTTGGCTCACGCTCGGTGTTTTTCCGTAGACCATTTTACAACTCGTACATTTTGGTAATCGCAAAGCACTGCGGAATGCATTTGAGAAGTGTGCCATGGGGATGTTAGCCACAGTTACATTTACGATAGGTTTCCAATGGACTTTTGAGTAAAAATGGTGGCTTTATGCCTTTATACTTTGCATGTTGTATTTAAAAATACAAATTGGGCTCAAGGAATATGTTTTCCCTCATCACTGTGTGTCTTCAGAAATGGTTGTAATGCCTCGGAAACGATTCGCTTGTGCATTGTTGACACATACTTATAGACGTGGCGATGAAAAAGCATAGTTACTTACAGATCTTGGACTGAGCATTGGTGAATAACAGAGAATGCTATACATTTCCTAAAATTATCGAATAAGAAACGTTTGAGGTTGAAAATGAAACGTCGCTTAAGGAAAATGCCGTATATGTAATCGGTCAAATGGAGGTTGTGATGGGTGTACAGTGACAGGTCAGCCAAAAACACGGGCATTGGGAGTAGCACCCAGAGGTTGGTGAGCAAGAGCAGGGAGCCGACAAGTCAGACGTTGGGACACCTAAAAAAAATACGACCTTGGAGGTTGGATATTGACTTTGCTTCGCATCTTTCAGGGGTAAGGAAGTGACGATGGCAAGGTGTGACGTGGTGTTAACGGCATTGCTCTTGATGCCATCTTTACATTGTCTATTCAACCGATTTCACGGTGACCGTTGCAATAAGACTGTTTAAGTCCAGTGCACGAGGCTTGCATTTGCAAAACATGCGAATTATTAGTTATTTCCTTTATTTCTGCACGGATTTTCACTTTTTTTTAATGGAAATTGTTAATGCAGGGGAAGCTTGCCCAATGTGTTCTGATCGAATGCGTGTTTCGGCTACACACGGTTTACCTAATGAGCTCTGTTTGTCTTAAGGTGGAAATTAATCGACTGTGAGAACCGATGTATTTACCGCGCGTGTTTGTGTATGTGTGTGTACATATCGTGTGATAATGTAACGCGCACAATGCAAAAGCCTTCACACATTGCCGCATGCATCTACCCGTCCACATCGTTGAGGACGTCAGTCACATGGACCCCGAGATGGTGAAATAATTTAACGTTGGGAGTGACAGCGTTCGAGGCGAGCGTCTTGCTGGGAATTCAGCGTTAGAGGCGAGCGTGCGGGAAGACGAATTGGGACGCGTGTTTTGTGTCAAGGTGAAATTGAAAATTAAAGTACACGCAGGTTAAAAATGGGGAGCGACTCGGTATCCTTTAGTACAATACCAAGAGTGGAAATCGTGTAGAAGTAGTGAAACAAAGAGGAGAGGGTGATTAATTTCTGATTCAGGAACGCAACCCTATTTTTTTCAAAAAGGTCTTGCGGCATTTTTCCAGGAATGTCATCGCCCTTCGCGTTTGGCAAGATCTGCCTGTATAATATTACGTTTCAGAATTCGGCAGATAAGTAGAACAAAATTATTGCACGATTGAGTTGCATATACCTGATTTTAGGTCAGGATTTGTGTTAAGTCAAATAAAATTTGTGTTTTTTGTTGTTGCAAAGGTGAGGTTGGTAAATGCAATAACGGGCAGCCGATTGATCTCGTTGTCAGCACATTCGCTGATGTACTACTCGCGTTGCTTAGCATTTCGTGCAGCAACGTTATCGACAGACATTTTAAAATGGACATTCAAGACCTTGTGTCATTCTTCAAAGAAGATACAACCGAGAACAAAAACGGGCTCCTTGTTTCTCAGATGCGTACCTGGGCTGGGTATCTTGGCAAGTCTGATACAAGTTCAAAGCTCCCATAAAGAAAATACTTTCAATAGGATTTTCAGGAGCGTGCTGCAGCATATTCCATTTGATGTCACCGCAGTGTGATGTCGGCACCTTTTTAGTACAAATGTCATGGCTGTGATGTTTCCTAGAGCATGCGCCTTTAAAGTATTTTCTGATCATTAACGGGGCTTGAACCATTTTGGAGCAGGGTGGGGGAGTAACACTGGTGAGGAATGTATCTACAAGATAAGAGCTCTATATGTGTGTTTTTTTATTTGGGGTTGTATCTTCTTTGAGGTGAGAGTATTAATAGAGCTCCACAACTTGTGTGTTTGTGTTTTTTTTTAACGACCCCAAAAAACCACTGCAAAATGTATCGAAACGTCAGGAACTGATCGGGAGTGCCTGTCAATTCCACCTTTACCAGAGCAGAAATAATGAGATTATTTATTGTAAGACGGAGAGCCTCAAATAATTCCCAATGAACCTTTTCGAGAAGGATCCTGGTTTTGAATGTTTGGTCAATCCATCCATTGATTACTCTTACACGTAAAATGAAACTGGATTTTTCTGAGAACCAGGCATGTAAGGAGGCATCAATTAATCAATTATCGGCATTGCATCATGTGTAAAAATTAACCCGTAAAAACAAAGTTTTTCACTCTAAATCCTTTATATGCGTGGCGGCTAGAGTCCTCTCGTCCTCTGGCTTGAGATGGCTGCCACCTATGGGTCAGATGATTGTCTGCCAGCATTAAGCAATTGGTAATTAAATATTTTAAAAATTTTCCCTAAACAGTGTAAAATTTTGGAGAAAAAAAATTCACGACAATTAATTGTCACGCACAACGAGTCTGTGTGGAAAATGTCAGCTCGATTGGTTCACGGGAAGTGTGTTAAAAAACGACCGAAAGATTTGCACGGTCGTAAGCAAGCAACCACGCAAGCACGCAAGCACGCAAGTAAGCAAGCAAGCAAGCGAACTTAATATAAAGGATTTAAAAATAAATACGTTTTTTATTCAGATATGATGAATGTAATTGGTTCCCGTGAATCCTACAGCAAATGCGGGGGCGGTGGTGCTCCAATCACCTCCAATGTAAACAAAAACAAAAATATACATCTCGAATTGCAACCTTGAATCGTGACAATGAAATTGCGAGGGGTGTGAATCATGACATTGCTGCAGAAGCCCCGCGCTTAGAGGCAAAGCACTCAAATGTCTGTAGAGGTCTGGCAACATACTTGCTGGACTGGCGACACCTCTTATCCTTTCTTGATGGACTATCTTGCTTTTAATTAAAGGTCAATGAATGGTGACCTCTCAAAAGGATACAGTGAAGTGCAACACTTATAAATGTGACGGGAGAAGGGTGAGAAGGCTTTCAAGCAGGTCACGAAGCAATGTAGTTAAGAACCTTTGACTTGCATGAATAAAACACCTAGAGGCTATTTATCCATTTGGTCAGTCTTGCTCGAACACTAATGTAGGTCAAATTGCAGATAGAAAAGGAAAATGAGGGTAACAATGTATTGGGCATACACACTTGTCTTCAAATGTGTGTTTTTTTTTTCAAACAAATGCCTTATTTTAGTTTGGATCTCATGGATGTTATCTAATTCACTAGTGACCAAAAGCTACTGAAAAAGACCACACACTAAAAAAAAGTGTCGGGTTTCAAATATGTTTTAAATTAGTTTAAATGTGAGAGGCCCCAGAGATGCAGAGCAAAGTCGACTCATTAAAATTATATTTCCACGATATTGATTTTTGTAGGATTGCGTTTTTTTGGAACAAAATTGAATTGGAAAGAGAACCTAAATATGTTATGGGAAACATAAAAGGGTTTGCATACCCATGCTGCAAGAATGCATTTAAAATTCAACACACAGGCTGGCCCATTGAACCATTCCCAAAAGATTTCTCAATTGAAATGGGAATTTCAATTTTCATTGCAGCCATCCTGATTTTCCATTATTTTTTAATTCCCTGTGTGAATTAGTGACACAAAAGCAAGAAAACGTCAGCGATTCACAGGGGCAATATCCGGTGGGGATTCTACTCTGAATTGGCTGCGTCTGCCATCGGCAGGACGTGAGGGACTGCTCCCGTTATATTTGACAAGGAAGCCACCAGCAGGATCTGGCAATTATAGTAGACATCCACAGCAACAGAGATCTAGATCCTCTCCAGCATTGTCGTGGTGACAGCATTTTCATGAGGAGCAACGCAGACTACACGAACGTCAGACCTTTTTTAATGTCCACACCATTGCAAGCGAATAATATGGAACATCGATCGCTGTGGTTTGGGCGTTAACTCGTAACATTGAATTACGTAAATGGCAACTGCTCAACAGCATGGCAAGTCTTCTACTCTGTAGAATTATACAGCTGGCTCGGTGGCAATGTTGGTAGAGCATTCGACTCACAGTATGAAGATTGTGAGTTTAAATCCTGGTTGGGAGTCAACTTAAACTCCGTGGTTAATTAAATGAGCCCTTGTGTGGGAAGTTGCAAAAGGGGGTAAAACCATCCCCGTACAGATGGAAATAGATGCTGATTAGTCCACTTTCTGTACGACCTTCTCGTGGCAAGCCCAGGGTATGACAAGTCGGACGCCCATGGGAAGGGAGTTTCACATTTGTGTCCAGCTCTGCCTCCAAAGCTGGACGCGCTTCTGCGGCCGTCTGGAGCGCTCTTCCTTCCGATATTAGGAAGCCACTGGAGCTGTGCGCTTTTACATCTATACTAAAAACTCATTTATTTAGAACTGCTTTTGTGTTTACTTTGTTGTCTTTCGCCCGCATCTCCGATTAACACTCTTGGCTACGTACGGTGCAAAAGAAGTTCAACATGCATGCATACATATATATACATCCTCATGGTGTGTTGGTGATGGAAATTGTTTGACCAGACTTGACCATACTTGTCAGTGCAGGCGATGGAAGGTGGGAGAGGACATCAGGGCCAGTTTAGATCTCGCTCGCCACCGATCTTAGCCATGGCTGTGAATCAAACTCTGGTCGGTGGGTGCAGAAGCGCAGTGTGCTAACCACTGCACCATCACTCCCACGTGTTGCTTCAGGATATAAGTGGCCAAATATCCCATGCAAGAATTCCGTTGAAAAAAAGATCTGAGACTCCGTGGGGCTGTCCTGTTTAAACATAGGGAGATAGTATTGCTGTTATTGGAGGAAATGTATCTATATTTTAACAGCGACATTAATAGTAACATTTAGGATGCAGTAAGTATTTATTTTTTTGCTACAGTTCTCATGCATAGTAAATATGCGCTCAAGGAAGTTGTCAACGGTGCAGAATGCTGCGCCGTCGCCCTGGTATAATGTGTGACGTTACAGAGGTGGATATCAGATGTTTTACAGCGTCCTGTTCTCCGACCAGACTGCTGTTTCTAAGTGGGGAATATGTTGCCCTCGGTAAGCAATTACGCCCGTGTTACGAGTTTTTCATAGACTTGGGGCTTAACCAGATGCTCTCAATATTCACGTCAGCTAGGTAGACCTCTGAGAATCATGTGCATGCCCAGATTGATCGTAGATATTAAATGTAAACAAATGCACGTTTCCCTATGTGCTGTAGACCACCGTACAACAGCATTGTACATGCGCCCTACGGCAGAATGGCCAGCATTAGTCTCGCTACTCCTGAAGCTATCACGTGGCTCAAACCTAAACCTGGACGTTTCGTTCACACGCGATTGCCATAGTGCTTGAAGAAGGTGACCACAATGAGTGGACTCACTGTCCTTGCCGTGGGAATGTGTAAAATTGCAGTGGTGGATCAGCTTTTGTGACTGCAAGAATTCATATTTTTCGGTCTTTTGGTAAAGTCACGTGAGATAGGTTCAAAGAAAATAACCAAAAAATAACAAAAAACTACGACGTTTCGATCGCAACACAACCGATCGTTAATTGCTTGTGTTGCAATCGACGATTGCTTGTGTTGCGATCGAAACGTCGTAGTTTTTTTGTTTTTTTTGGTTATTTTCTTTGAACACTCCCAGATGTTCGTCGGGAATGAGAATAAGCGATCTAACCCAAAAAAAAACCTCTTACGGATGGAGCTGCTGTGGACGAAGACGTTTGTTTGATGTAGGGCGGTAATGTGCACTATGTATGTATGTTGAACGGTACGTGGCTAATCGGAGGTGCGGGGGAAGGACAACAAACTGAACACAAAAAGCTGTTTTAAAGGAATGATTTTTCAATCTCAATTTAAAAGCGCAAAGCTCCAGTGGCTTCCTACTATCGGAAGCAAGAGCCATTCCGGATGGCCGAAGAAGCGCATCTGCAAACGCCTCGATACCAAATGTAGTTGTGAACAGGTCCAGCGCCTCTCAAATGTGTGTGTGGGGGGGGGCAGCAGGACGAGCTGGGTGATCCGTGCTGAACACGACGCGAACCGCAAGCCCCTGAAGGCTTCTTCAGGCCCCGACCCGCTTTGCAGGTCACCCACGGGTACCCGACCCCGGTGCAGGACTCCCACATTGCTGCATGGCTGTCCCACAGCCTTGGAGGGATGTAATGTTGTAATGTTGATCAACCCCATACTCTTTGGTTCTTTCGTTAAAGTCACTACAGTAAAACAAAATTGCTGTGGTTGTTCCACCTGATGACGGAAGCTTGTGTTGCCTCCGAAAGGTCGTGATTTAGTTATTTTTATTTTATTTTCACCTACGTGACTTTACCGAAAGAACCAAAGAGTATGGATCCTTGCAGTCACGAAAACTTCAAATCTCGAATTGATCAGCCCCCTCGGCTTATACACTGTGCGGTGATAAATTAGACGCGCGCGCGTATGCATGTTGAGCTTCTTTCACACCGTACGTAGCCCACCCGTGCAACAAAAGGGGCAACAAAATCGGACCTTTCCAAAGTGCCAAATAAAAGAAAGAATGGCATGTAAAGCTTCACGCAGCAGAACAAACATCGGCAGCAGCAATGCCAACAGAGAGAAAAAAAACGCGTTTCGTCAATCTGTATTATAATTTGTAATGTCAGTTTGAATATAATAGCAGTTTTATGGGATCGATTGGCACGTAAATCTGAATGTTGATGCCGTATAAACCTAAATTGTCATCGTAGTCGTTGCCTTCATGAATTCACAGTTGAATTAGCCATGGTGGAAAAGGGATATTTTAAAATGCCTTCATAGATCACTTTCCTGGACCTAATGTATTCATGCAATGCATTGGGTGCCGCCTGTACATTTTATTGCAAGCATAGACTTGATTTAAGGATGATATTGACATGGGCGCCTTAAATCGCTGGCCAGTCATAACATACAGCATTTAGCATGACTTTGTCACTAGTTTGATGTTGCTTATGCTATGCTACTCATAAGATCTTGTGTAGCCAACGTAATGTATTTACAGTGACATTGATCACTGCACGTAAACCTTCAGCGATGGCACGTTACATATTCGGCCGTTCCATGAATGTCTGACCTTATTGTGTTTTTGTTAAATAATCTTCCTTTTAATGAATGGCGTGTGCATGTTTGTGCCAACACTCAGAGTGTATAACCAATAGATAGAACCCTGCCCTAATAATGTGGAATTTTCACTGCCTAACAGATGGTTGTAGTGGGAAAGAGAGTGTTGCCACTTCGGCTATTTAAGCACAGGAGACGTTTTGACTTTCACGACAAATTGCTGTGCTCCTTTTTGGTTAAATACCATGTTCTCACTCTCTAGAATAACTTGCATAGCTTGTTTTTAAGAGGTACGGTGTGCGAGTTGCCTTTGTGTAATTTGCATTTAGAATGAGTACTTGACTTTCAGAACTTGAAGCTAATTGCTGAGAGCAGGTGAGTCGATGATTGGCGTCTTCGCTTGGAAACTGATGAGATGGCTAATAAAGGGAATAAACACACCAATTTTTCTTCTCCCACTGGATGTTTGACCACGCTATAATGCTGACAACGGCACATTCTAAACATTAATTTAGAGTTGGGCCTGTCTGTTAGGGGAACATTAATATACATTTATATATTTTTGACAGCATCCACTTTTTTCTTTCTCGCTGATCATTTACTGTGCGTATACACTCTGTAAAAAAAAATATCAACACATTTAGCGCTGGCGTCATTGGTATTTGTTATTAAAAACGAATGGGAAGTCCATTATGCCTCAGTGGCATCCCCACCTCCACACAACCCTCCCCAATGGCAGACACCTCCTCTCTGTTGTACGATTTTAAAACGGGCCGGGTTGCCTCTCTGGAATAATTGTAAATAATGCAGAGGACAACAGTATATATATTATATATGCTAATGCTAAGAGGAGCTTCAGATAAACTGGCTGTTTGGATCACATGGGTCTTAGCACGATAGTTAAAATGACACCCTCTGCTTCTTCAACTACAACGTTACGTGCATATGTCAAATTTTAGTATCGTAAAGACTGCCAGAAATATACGCACACACCTACACTGGAATGCTCAAACAAACCTTTGTTCAGAGATTGATTCATTGTGTGTTTTCTTATTAATTGGCCTGACCAATATTTAACTCTATCTCAGGGCCCCGTAAAACTGCCACGTGCACAGCTGCAGAGGACGCCTATTTCCACCACCGAGAAAAAAGGGGAAACGTGATCTGATGTACAAGATCCATCACATTGATTATTCTACACTGCGTTGATGAGATTGCGAGCGTATTTAAATATTTATAACGAGTGATGGACAGAAGGAGGCACAGATGGATGCGTGGGGTGCAACGACAACAACAAAAATGCCCGACTACATTTTGGGTTCCGCAGAGAATTGTGTTCCTATCCCAAGAGTCCTCCACAAAGCACAATAATTCATTGTCTGTACAGGAAAATAAATCCCCGTCCATTGGTGAGGTGTGAGACACACCGACGCTTCATTAGCACACGTAACTTTGTGTTGTAAAATAAGTTTTGGTCTCTTTGTGTACGCGGCTTAATTAACATTGTACATATTGATAGCTTTCATTGCTAGCCTATATCCTCATTTTAATATATATGGTTGAATATATATATTGTATGGGTATAGCCGAGTTATTTTGGCGACTACTAACGCAACGTTCTAAGGTCATGTTTTCAAGCCAGATCTGTATATGCCCATCATCAATGGTTATTTCATTTCAACCAATGGCTCAGCACCATCAACAGATGCATGCCACTTGGTGCTAATCTGAGCATGGGGATTTTTGAGAATGAGTTTTGTCAATAGGTGTGATAAAACTGAGTAATTTAGCGAAGGTATTTTGTTGAGTGGCCGTTATTTGAATGCGTTTACTTTGCGCCTAGCCTTATCTGGTACAGGTCCATCCGATTAGTTGATATTTTTTGAATGGAATGGATAAAATATGGCGAAAGGTTCATGCAGGCGGACTTCTTTTTTCATACGGCAGGATGGAAAAGCACCAGGTGTTGAAACGCGTTATAGTTGAACGTCTATTTCTTTCCCCCGACCAATCCAAGGAGGCAGTGGGGATGCTGTATGGATGGCAGCGATACAGCCTGGATATTGCATGGTTGGCGCTTTCGTTGGTGACGTATTTGATGGTTTGATCTTTACCACAGTCACAGGTCGGTGGGTTTTTTTTTTATGCCACGATCATAACCACCCACGATTCCGTACCCAGTGAGTGCCGATGGGTTTGTGGCATTTTTTTTTTGCTAGAGTGGAGACACTCATCTAAACACGTTTCCGGGATTTCCACCGATGTCGTGGCGGTTTTCGTAGATCTCGTTGGAGCGGCATTCACACCGTGACCACTGGTCAAACTTGCATGAGAGATTGCTCAAACTAAGTTATTTATTTACTCCCTGAAACGAAATAGACGGGGCTTGACTTGTTCTTCTTTCTGTGCTGGCATGCATAAGCCTGTGACTGTCCATGCGTGTGCATTTGTTCATTCAGCAGAGCCTATTGGCATCATTACTTGCGTCCTTTCGAGCACTGCAATCGCATGCATTGCTTCGATAGTTCTCGACAAGTTCTTCTATATCATCCACTGTTTTGTCGTAACCTTGTTGTAAATGACAGTTATAATTCGGGGCTAATGTAATGTATTCTGGCCGAGTGGTAGCACAGCAGAGTAATGCACATGACTCACAAATAAGGAACGTTTCATCTTCAAATCCTGGTTGGGTGCTAAAAAAGTACCACCTTCTGGGAAGTCGTCATGTACGTATGTATCTTGAACTTATTTTGCACCGTACGTAGCCAACTGTGTTAATCGGAGGTGCGGGGAAGGACAACAACCTAAACAATAAAAGCAGTTCTAAAGCAATGAGTTATGAATTCTTGATTTATAAGTACACATCTCCAGTGGCTTCTATAGAAACGATCCTCTGCCATAAATTTTGAAATATCGACAATATCAACGGCCATTATCCATCCACTGCTGGATGCAGGCCTCCCCACATTGTAACCATCCCTCATCGTGTGACATAATCCATATTGTGCATGCACATGCGCTAATCTTATAACGTCATCTCTGAGTATTAATAGTATTTAGCAATTACTCATTTGAGCATGTGCTGTTTATTCAAATATACGTTGACATGCATCCAAAAATGCTTCCTACTTGTGAACAAGATTGTCACTTGTATATCCTGTTATGTATTTTGTAGAATGAATGAAGTCATAATCCAGTTTACTTTTAATGCAGTTAACGTTGATTAGAAAATAAGATAAACATGTCAGACTATAAAATTACAAATGTAATTGGTAAGATGGTGTAAAAATAATGCAATCGCAGCATTCACTACCAGTAGTGGTCACTGAAGAGAAACCGTATTTTTTTTGGAAAATGTGAATAAAACTCCTGCGGATAATAGTTAAGATCATTGAAATACAACGTTCGTCCTACTTCCTAATAGAATCTCAGTGAGTGAAACTGCTCATCAATGATTTTAGCATGTGGGTCACACTAACTTTTATTGGACATTATTCGGGCATGGTGAAACTTCAGTTTTTTTTATATGTGTGGGTTTTCGTAGGTATCGCATATTTTGACTTTGTTAGGAGAGAAACGCGACATATTGTGAATGAAGAACGAGACAAAATCATGTTGTGCTTCTGGTTATTGGAGGCGTGGCGCTTACGCAATGAGCCTCGGTTTCATACCCACGAGTTCCGTCCGCGTGATGCGCGCGACATCATCTCAAAGGCACGTGATCCTATTCATTATTTTATTACAATTTAACAAACCCTGAAGCCGTGCATGTCCGTGATTTTATTTTCAGAATAGTAATCCTAATTATTTTTTAAAACGTGGCAAGTGTGTGTTTTTTTTATTTTCATCATCACCACCCACAATTAATCCACTGCTCTGTGAAGGACTCCCAATTAGAACCCTTAGTTATTTACTGGAGGAATGCAATGAGATCTAAATATATTTTTCACAGATATCCAGTAAGGGGCGGGTCAAAAAGTTACAACAAATAATAATAATACAGAAAACAAATCCTAAAAACTATATAGAAATAGGACTACACTATTTTTATCTTCTCGGGTAAAGCCCACGGAGCTATTAGACTCTTTTCAGAAGCGACTTGGCCACAAATGATAGCGCAACGAAGTGGCTTATCATCATGTGAACATTTATTTGCAGTGAAATTATCTAAACAATATATACGCATGTTGCGATCACTCGTGGTTGATCCGCAATGCTGCAATCCATCCCGCACCTACACGTCAGCCTCTCTCTCGTTTCCACTTTTGGTGGCCCTTCTGCCACTGATCTCGTTCTTCTGCAGTGGGCCCTTGTACCATGCGATCCGCTTGACGATCAAAAAAGATATTGCATTTTTAAATACATGTACAGTTACGATTGTGCGATTGAAGCATTTTTTTCTTTAAAATATATATATTTTTAGAAGTCAAATGTTGACTCAACCCTTTTACCTATGCCGTTGTTTTATATATATTATAATACATATTCCTCCGATTAAAAGGGTTAGAGACAATTTTAGCAAAGCAATTAGGAACCTGACTTTCTATGTTAATTTTATTCATGGTCCAAGATGCAGTGTCATATCCAAACCATTAAATTAAAAGCTACAGAACCAATTGCATACAAAATAAGTGCCAGCCTGTATGCCATAAATTCCTTATATTATGTATATTCATGGAATATAAGGTAAAAAGGTTAAATCATTTGAAAAGGTCCTGGGAATGAATCATACCTATGAAGCAGGATATCGCATGGAGAAAAATGCGTCTGCATGGAGAAAAATGCTTCCGCATTTTTCACTTTTAATGCGACTTTATGTGTGTTGAGCCAAAAACCGAATGAATCTTTGACATAATATAGCTGTGTCCTTTAAATAAGGGAACATATTTATTTGTTTACTTACGTGCTCATTTAAATAGGACGAGGGCACGGCGAAAGGGATGCAGCCCGTGACGCGTATATAATTGTACGTTTTTCAGGAAGCCACTCCCAAACACTCATCCTTGTCCCCATCGCTGACATTTCTGCGGCGTGACAGGTCCTCCTGTTAGTGCCATAATAATACAGATGCACTTCCTCTTTTATTCAAATTGCCCGCAGGTTCAGTGAAGCTGGAAAGATGATTCTTCGTGTAATATAATTATTAGAATTAGGAGGCGCTCCATCAGGCTAATTGCATCATTTTCAGCACAATAGACTTTTTAATGACTCCCTCATTTGTGCAAATGCGAGCTGTGGACTAAACACTGTGCATTAGCTACTGAAATGGCAATTTTATCATCTGCAACATGGTTCGTTAAATTACCCAATATGAGTTTTTTTTTAAATATTCATATCATATTTTCAAATGTTGGTGTCGGTGAAATATGGAATTCTTGCTCGGAAGAAAATATTGGAACATCCTAATTGACCATATTATACATAACAATCAGATATAAAAGCTTTAGGGAACACCCCTGCCATTGTAACTATGACCTCGTAGAAAATCCTCTGTGGTCCTAGCTCATATAGTATTTGTGTAATGTTTAGAGATGGTTTTACAGATTCCACGACTAGACTTTCAGTGAACATAGAATACTTTACTTTGCCTTATTCTCTACACTAGGCTTGACAGATGGCGGCATTGTGGGAATAGTGTCTGTTTAATATATTATGTTTTACAACTTATTTTACAAGTTATTCAAATATATCTTTCTCAGTGAATTTGCCCTGTTTATTATAAAAAGGTCACGGCCATTTTGCCACCTTATAAATGCCAGTGCATTAATAATACAGCTGCAATTCAAGGTGACATTTTTATGAACTGGGCCTCATTTATTCAGATTTAGGAGGGCTTGGCCTGATTTAGTACTTAGTTACTTAGATGGGTGACCACCTGGGCTTGCCAGCTTGTTGTAGTTTTGGGACTGCAAAGTGGCCAGGAGATGCCATTGTTCCAGTTTCTTCCCACGTGCCAAACACTCGTTGATAGAACTGGTCAAACAGCCCATTGCAAGGTCCTCTTAACAAAAGAGTCATAAGACTTTGAGGCCTTCTTGGGTAGATGACATTAATGTAAAAAATAGACCAGTGTTTGGAAACGATTGGCATTTTTTACGAGCATAATATATTTAATATGCAATTGGTGCCTAAAATATGGCGCTTTGAATATATAAATTCATAAATAATGCAATGTAACCATTAATATAGTTATGTTATCCAAGAGAGAATCATTGAGTGTCAAGCTATTTTTTTTACGTTCAGCTGTGAGGAAGAACTACAGTCACGTGAGCTCCGGTCATTCTCGCAGCGGTTTTTGGTTACATATCGAACAAAGACAGTCACTGCATGGCACGCTTTCAAATACGCGTCTGCAGCCATCTCGAACTCTCTTCCTTCCGATATTAGGAAGACACTGGAGCGATACACTTTAAATCTATATTGAAAACTAATTTATTTTAGAACTGCTTTTTGTGTTTAGTGTTGTCCTTCCCCCGCACCTCTGATTAACACGGTTGGCTACGTACCGTGCGAAAGAAGTTCTGCATACATACAACCCATACAGAAGCAGCGAATTCACTGAACACTGCAGACAGGTCCAAATCCTACTTGCTGTACCACCTCTGTTGGTTCACCTCATAGCCATACAGGTGGGTGGTGTCTTATTCACAATGGCTTCATTTCCGTGTCATCCACTAAGCTTTCCTCCCAAGTTGCCACACATCCAATAATATTTAAATTTAGGTGACATAATTTTTTACTTGTGTGGGCAAAACTGAAACTGTCAGTGCTAGATGAAGTCGTGTCCTGTTTGAGTTGTTTTGCTTTGTTCACTGCCATTTACCGCGTATGCTCATTTGAACTTTTAGCTAACGAGACCAAGTATTGAATAGAAAAGTAAACGTGTCGTGTTATGTTTGATTTACTCAACTTCATCATATGGATGCACTGGTTTGTGCTTTTATGGAAAACATAACTTTATTTTCCAGCCTGGGTTGTTGAGAGGAAAAATACAACATAGCATAGTCTTTACATGCCCCTTATAGGGCAATGATGAATTGCTTTATATGTGTAAGGCTTCTGTGGAAATAATAGGCATTGTCATCGTAGCAGTTGTGAATATTGCAAGTGCACACAAGGACTGGCCTCTGGAGATTTTGAGAAATGAACCAAGCTAAACAATCCAGTCCAGATAATGAGTCTGCCCTTTGCTTCAAAACATTTATTTCCAATGCAGGTGATGGAATATCATTTCCCAGTTCAAGCGCATAGCATCTGGCACCATAAACGACGCATCCGTGATAATGAACATTCGCTATTGTTCGTGAATGCAGAGTCCAGGAAAATCTGAGCAACCCGGTTCAGCAATAGAGGCTGTGTTTTTCCTCCAGGTAACACATTCCTGCGGAGGGAGCTGGTAGAAACGTTGGGTCGCTCGGTCAATGGCCAGGGTCAACGGCGGCGTGGTGTATTCCGCAAATATGGCCGACTGTGAGGGCAGGCACAAGCCGGCGTGAGTAGGTTAAACGTTTAAGGGCACCACTGGGTGACCAGCCCCACCCAGCCCCACCCCCCCACCCAGCGACTCCCCACACTCCCGTCCCCACCAAGCCCCTCCCCACCCAGCCCCTCCCCACCCTCCCCTCTCCATCCAGCCCCACCCTTCCCATTTTTGGATGCACGACGGACGGATGGACGGACAGAATAATCCCCTGTGGGCTGGTGTAACCAGGAGGTTCCTACCAGTAAAATCCATTCTAGTGTCTAATGGCACATGAACCAACATGACAACTGGTCTAATTATAAATAATTCATACTTGTCCTTGGCCAACAAATTTCTCATGCGGCACAAAAACTTTGGCAATGTAAGGTGAATGAGGGGGGGGGGATTCATTGTTATGAACAGCATCATTTTAAGTCGTCACTTTACCAAGAAGACCGGACCTCTGATAATAAATTGGTAAATCGACCAAATTATAATCGGCTACTTTTTGTTTGGTCAATTACTCTGGCTCCATAAAAACATCGTGGCTCCCCCACACCCTGCCTCCTGAAGGTGGGAAACTCCCCAAACAACCACGCCCAGCTTAACGAGGTTAATGCTGCCGATGACAACACCAAGCCCTGCCTATCACCCCCTTCAAGTGGCACACGTTGGAACAAAGCTGAGACACACATTTTCAACTATCGTTGTGTTATCTGATGAGTCAAGTAATGCAACTGATAATTAATCAATACGGTCATAGATGTAATTAATAATCCGATGGAACAGCTCTAATGGTTGGTGTCGCCCCACAACTGAGTAATTACTTCTGGTTTTTTAATGCTTTCCAACTAAGGTTCAAGCATTAATGTATTGCTCTGCTCGTCCATCTGTCCGGCCATCTGTCTGGCTCGCTGTCATGGCGGGTTGTGATAACGCTCAGAAAGCTGAATGAAATGTTTGGGTAAGTTTTGTGTTAAGCGGCACGTTGATCAAAGGGATGGGCCAAAACTCGGCGATGAGAAACCGTTGCTAAACAAGGCGATCGGCACCTCACAATTTAGCACGGCTGGCCACATATGATGTGGGTGAAGTTCTACATACAAGCCTCTTTTTCCATAGCAATGATTTCGCGACCCATACGTGCATACATCTGTCTGAAATCATTACATGTGACATCATCTTGTAACATCGCATGTTGTGTGAAATCTCGTTTTAATTTTCAGGCTCGTAAGCGATAATTATGTTTCAACAACCATGATCAATCCACTGCTGGATGAATGCTTCCTCATGCCTGCCCATCTCTTGTGCTCCTGCAATTATAAAAAAAATCCACACGGTAACCTGTACACGACTAAATTTCATCACTCGGTCTCTCTAGGATAACGACCTCTTGAACATCTTCTATCCCTTCGCTGCCCCTCCATTATTCTTCACCATCGGCCGCTGAGTCCTGCCTAAGTCCGCGGACTTTTATGATCTGTTAATATGACGCCTGTAATCTGCATATGCTCCTCTTGCACATTTTCACTCTAATGCCAAGCAAGCATGCTTCTCTCCACGCGTCCTTGTGCACTTGTACATTTTTGTTCCATTTCCTCGATTAATGTCAATGCTTCTGATACATATGCCACAGCAGATGGAACAGGCGGATTCAACATTTTTGCTGTACTCCATTATCCTGGCAAGCCAGGGCATGACACCTCGACGGCCACGGGAAGGGAGTTTTGCAACATTTTTGTTATCACCTACCCTCGCCTTCATCATGCTGTATGTATGTTGAACATCTTTCACACCGTACGTAGCCAACTGTGCTAATCGCAGGTGCGGGGGAAGGACAACAAACTGAGCACACAGCTTTTCGATAGAAATTAGTTTACAATCAAGATTTAACTGTGCATAGCTCCAGTGGCTTCCTAATATCGGAAGGAAGAGCGTTCCAGACGGCCGCAGAAGCGCATCTGATAGCGCCACGCGATGCGGTGACCACCGTCTTTTTTTTATGGCTCAGCCAAAACCAAACCCTCTGCGAGGATATCGAAGCTCACGTGATGATTTTGCTCCTTGATTAGAGACATGCGCTACCACTGCCTGGTTAAAATAACTTGGAAGTAAATTTCCCATCTCGATTTAAAGCTTTCGTGACTGCAAGGATTCATCATCTTGGTTCTTTCGGTAAAGTCACGTAGAAGGAAAATAATAAAATAATACAAATAAAACAATCAAAACATTTTCTCTTATTTTATTTTGTTTTATTTTTATTATTTTATTATTTCCCTTCTACGTGACTTTACCGAAAGAACCAAGATGATGAAATTTCCCATCGTCAATACTTAATTTTATCTGATAAAAAAAAACTACTTCGTGAAGGTCAGGTGGGAGTGAATAAGGAGAATACGGGATGGATTGCACGAGTGCAATAATAATTAATGATTTCGTTTAAACCTTGAACTCATCTTGCAATGGAAGCTCTAATCTAAGATTGCAGCCAAGGGCACTCTCTGCAAAAAAGCTGAGCGGAGCAATGAATTTAAACATTAAGATAAAATGCAGATTAATGATTTTAAGGACGTTGTTGACAACATGGAGAGGTGAATGACGAAAATGATGATAATGGTCATGAGGAGTCTTCATTGGATGTTTGTAGATATAGTGGGGAATATATAAACTAAAAATAGCTGTGAGATTGTTTTTCTACATTTATGAAGTTAACAACCATTGTCAATTTGTGCAAATGTTATACCTGTACGTTTTTTTTTATTGTGGTCACTATCCCATGAAAATGTTTGAAATGCAGTTTTTGAAACATAACTTCAAATAATGACAATGAACTTTTAATAACAAAGATCCCATGCATAGCCTTTACGGACTGGGTTAAGTGCTGTTAACGAGCACCTATTAAAGGGGGTGGGTGACCAGCACCACTTCCCAGCCGCCTTTGTCTCCCCAGTGGCAATGTTTACTCCACACCACACCAGGTATTGATTAGGCTGAGTCGACTTAGAGGAACCGAGGATCAGTTCAGATCATCGTCACTGGGTGTGGGTCGTGAGCAGGACTTGATCTCAGGGTCACCAGACTCCAATTGCAGCGTGCCAACCACTGCCATGTGCCACTCCCCACAAATGTCAGTGTCGTCATCCACACATAATAATTCTTACCTTATAATTAAAATAACGAACACGTGGTGAGGCTGCACCCATTGATGGGAAATTAACAGCGGCTGTATGATGGAGAGACTGGTTACCGCCAAACGAATTGTGGCATCTCCACCAATGCATATGAGCACCTCGCAACACTCAACTGAGTGAAGACACTTCGATTTGCGTTTGAGCACCCGAGGAAAGAGAGAAACGGTTGCCTGTTCAGCAAAGGTGTAGACGATTTCATTATACATCCGTGGAAAAGTGTCAACCTCTTAAAAACATTTCCACGGATCGTACTTCCAGCCAAGACGCACCTGCTTTTTTGCTGTGAACAGGACGTTGTGTGCAAAGCCTTTGATCAAACTGTGGTCAGAACACATCCAGACTAGCGTGGGAGATGGAGGTACGGAGAAGAACGATCTGTAAAGAGAAACACTTCTGGAAGCCTTGGACCCACACTTCAGTTGTTAACGTATTTTCTGCAGTGACCGTATACCGCCTGCAGATATTTGGGATTTTAATCTGCTGTCCACGATTTCCTCCAAACGTACGCGTGTGGTGCTTTACTGGAGTTTTTGTTCACTTGACTTTCCTCCGGGATACGTTTTTGGCGTGCAAATTGTGTGCTGCAGCGTGACGTTTGAATCAACCTCTTCTTGCATAGTCCAAAGGCATTAATTCATGCAGGGCATATGAACTCTTCACATGTTGATGCCAATGAGGGAGCTAAACATGAGCGTTTAACTACAGTATGAGTGGATAGAATTATACAAATATAGTCATTATTTGTGAGGCATGACCAGGTTTCTTGCCTTGACAGAACTGAATGTGTAAATTGTATTCGAGCAAATGTGGCTCTTCCTTTTTTTTCTCAAATGTTTATGGACAGCGGCAGTTGTGATGTATTATAGCGGGTGCAATATATATAATATGCCATTAGGGTTTTTTCCAACGTAAATGAACATTAATGTATACAATAAATATAAATTATTAATCGCCACTGTTGAAAAAAAAAACCCAAGCATTGGAATTTTTTTTTTTTTTACACGGTGATGCATTTATTTATTAATTCATTCATTTCCAGCTACTTGATGATAATGCACACACAAAAATGAAGTAGGAATAACCCCTGCAAAATCATATCTCGGTCCAGCACCCGGCCTTAAGCTGATGAGAATGCCTTGGGTGAAACATCAAACCGTAATAATGTGTGCACTTTTTTTTTCTTCCGGCTTGCAAAATCATAAAATTAAGTCACATCCACTCGGACTTTGATGTTGGAACTTTCCACTCGGAAAAATATTTTAGGCTGGAGCCAAATTAATCCCCTGCAAGTGGCAGTATTTGATAAGCAAATCCTTTTTGTTCACTCACCAGAAAAAAAAAAATTGTGCTAGAATTATGTTCTTACCTTCGACCGAAAAATACGTATGCGATTTCAAAAGCAGAGTCATGGGGCGTCCTCTGATGAACATAATTTTTCTTTAATGCGTAGCAAGTTATAATTTTTTTCTCTTCCCGTATTTATGATGCCATCGCGGTTATCTTCATTGCACTTAAGAAATGTCACGTTCCAAAAAAAATACTAGAGCGGAAATTTTGGGGTCGGAAAAATGTAGTGCCATTTTTCAGAGTGGTAACCTTTTCCAGTTTGCGTAACATGAATCAGCTTGTTATAAAAAGTCCGATCCATTTTTTGTCAAACACACGAACATTGATTTTGTTAAACTCACTAATATGAAGGTAAAAACCTGTGTTTGATTACCTGACACGGCTAATATCAATGGCGAGTGTCTGAATTGGTCTCTTCACCATCTCGTTCTGACCAGTGTGGTGAATTATGGTCAAACGACTTCAATAACACACTCGGCGTGGAGAGGGCCTTCAATCCAGAAGTGGATTGACAAAGGGCTATACAATATTCTATGATTATTAAACCCTCAATGATGCAACATTGACATAAACGACTCAAATCAAGATGCATGTGGGTAATTGGATGAAATGCATTTGCGCAATGAGCAATGCCATCTGCTTGTTGGAGAGCAGTGAATTGATAATGTGGTCGTTGAATTCAGACATCTGGATGACCCACTGGGCAGCCAGTCAGCCAGTCTGCCACTTGGCCAGTTTGAATAGAAGTTGATTGTCCGATTCCCACAGTTGCCCAGTAATTTTGTACAGGGAATGAGTGTCGCACATTGTGCACCATAACATAGAGAACAACTGTTATGTGTTTCACTTGTAAGAGTAGAGATGCATGTTTGGTCAAATTATATGTCTCCGTCAAACACTCAATAAAGAGGTGGCCTTGAGGTAATGATTGGAATTTTACCTCCCTTTGAACAGTGAGTTCCCACATTTCATTGACCCTGAAGGAATGTTAAGCTGAGTCGACCTCTGACGAGGACTGAACATGTGCTTGAGAGTAATTTTCTGTCACCGCTGTGCTGCCCAACTTTTATCATCACAAGACAAATCCTTCATCTGAATCCAGGTGTGAGCCCATTGAGAATATAAGGCGTATTTTCAAGGGAGCATGAACCCATATTTTAAAAAGTGGCCACAGCTTGTAAAAAAAAAATGTGCGTTCATACCCATCGTCTTTCTATGCTCTTCTTTACCAAAACAAATATATCTCGATGTATGGCTGTAAATTTAAAAAGAAAACTTATTAGAAATTATTACAAGTGAACAGTGGTGGAATAACTGTGGGACACAATCCTCCATGTCACTACCAGGTGAGAGGAATTTGCGACATTCTCAGAAGAGTCTGCCACCCAAGTGGATAATAGGACAAGCTCAAGTGGCAGGTCCCCAGCGCAGGTGTGATCTATCCGTTCACCTAGACATGAAACGTTTGAGAAGTGGTCGGTGTGTGAGATGGCACACCGTCCGTGTGAAATGTCAGACACCGTCTCATTGTCCCCCCTCCCTCTCAGTGCGTGATCCTTGTGGATGGGTGGGAGTTGATGGAAAGGGATGGTTCATTTTCAGAGTTTGAGTTGCGAATGCATGCGATAATGTTGGCTAGCGTGGTGCCGAGGTATTGAAGCTTCAGTAGATGGATAGTATGTGAGACAAATGCACACTTTGTCTGTTTCTGTCATTGGAGTGGTACTCCACAAAAAAATTGTTGTTTATCCATTTGAAGGAAAGGTAGTAAGAAAAGTAACATAACATTCAATTCACTCGGCCCATTCAGAAATGTTCTACTAGGGTGCCAGACATCATCGCCCTATAGCCAATCACAAGGTGCCATTCTAAGACGGTTGATTTGTTTTCGCCGGGTGAGAATGCAAGAGACCAGGATGGTCTCTTTGCAAGAGTGACCAACGTCACGTTGGATGGTGACGTTGATATGCATTGCGGCCCTTATGCATGCACAGTTAACAAGCCCTGGTGAATAAATAATGTATGCATGTAGAACTTATTTTGTGTACCCTACGTAGCCAAATGCGCTAATCGGAGGTGTGGGGTAAGGAACTAAACACAAAAACAGTTCTCAAGAAATTTGTTTTGTTTCTAGATTATTTAAAAGTGTATCTCTCACAGTGGCTTCCTAATATCGGAAGGAAGAGCCTTCCAGACGGCCGCAGGAGCGAATCTGAAAGCGCGAGCAATGCGGTGACCATCACTGTTCACTGGCACGCTAAAAGCCGCTGCGAGGAAAATAGTGGTGATGATGCTGCGAAGTACATTCATGATAATGATAGGCATTGGATGGTGACGATGATGATGATGATCATGGACATTAGATGATGATGATGGTGGACATTGAATGATGATAGACATTGGCTCGCTGGTGGTGGTGAAGATAATAGTGATGAAAATTATGATATGCATTGACTGATGACGATAGATATTGATATACATTTGACAATGGTGGTGGTGTGAGCAGTGATGGTGATGATGAGGATAGTAGCGATGATGTGAAGAGGTTATTGGTTATGTCGTGATGCACACTACTGGGCCCACCTCTCGGTCTAATCAGCCTTGGATATTCTTGGAATTGAGATGCAGCGCATAAACAAAGGCACTGGGGCATGGGAACGTGACAGTTGGGGAGACAACACCACCCACTCATTTGCCTTGCAGGACTTCAATGGGTATTCAATAACAGCACTTGCCCCAACAGTCGGTAAAGGCTGAAGAGAAATGTGATTTTCATATATATATTTGCGCAACAAGGTTAAAAAAAAGTGTTCATCCTTTGGCATTTCTACCATAGATACCATGTAATGCATGTTTTTAGATATGTCGTGATAAAATCGACTAAAGCCCTTTGTAGTAAAACACAAGAAACTTTAGACCTTTTTGCTCAGTGGATTATTTAAAAAAAACGAATGCCTTGTATGCTGCGCTCAGCGCACACACGGGCTCATTATTGCTCATTACTCACACTCGCCACCCTTCACTTGCACTGCCTGGCCTTAATGGAGTTAATTGTGCAGTGGTAATTGGCGGCAGGTTTGTGCCTTGCTGTAGGCAAAAGTGAGACAGGATAATTACACGTGTACGGCGGTAATTGCACTTTGCGCCACAGTAAAAATTGACAATGTTCCGTGGGAAAGGGCTTCCGCGGGGAGAGGGGCTTTCGGCCGGTTATTTTGTTGTTGTACGGAGTGTTTTTGGCCGCGATTTGCAGGTGGAGTAACTTCAGTCGACATCGGACGCAACAAAAAAAACGTGTGTGGGGGTACACCTTTATTTATTGTTTAACCTGCCTTTCGTTGTGAGCACCATGGCTGCAATCGACCAGTCATAGGTTCGGTAATTAATAGCGCCGTTTGACACGCAGGCTTTCACGTCCAATGTCATTCGAAATAAATGGGTTTTTTTCGGGTTAGATAGCATAATAACAAATGTGTCATTAACCCGCCACCAGCACCCCACACAGTTCTGGCAACATGTCCCGATGATGCTGGTTGATGTAATTACCAGTGCAACGTCGTACTCCTCAAATTGTAAATGTTGTGGATTTACTCTCCAACACACCGGTGGCCTTAAGTAGTAACTAATTGGGACGTTTTGTTTACGCTACAAACCTTACTGGTTGGTTGTGTCAGGTTGTGGAGGGTTACCGACGCTTTTATTAATACGCGATCTAACCCAAAAAACGTTTGTGAATAATAGTGTCGTGTTGAAAATTGCCCACGTTGGTGGACTTGACAGAGTCGTCTGATGTAGCATTTCATTTTTAAATGATTTAAAGTTATTATTTAAGGCTTCACTTTTGCTCTGTTGGAAATGGCCATGCAACCAATTTGTTGTTGTTAATGTGATGAATAAGAATGTTGGTGGGTGAGTGAGTATAAATTGGTAGGCAGACAGGCTGAGAGGCATGTGGTGAGGTAGTATGACTTAAACAATTACCCAAAACAACCCTCCGCCCCCCCACCCTCAAGTTCCCACAGCAATTTTGAGAATTCAAGGTCACAATTTAATTAAAGTATTTTCTCCTCAGGATTGAGGTGAGTGTACCAACTACGAGTAGTTGCAGCGGTTTCACGTGAACCCAATCTAAGATCAAGATGCCATCGCGGCTAACCGTCTGGCAAATAGGTCTTCTGTGCGTCTGGCAAGGGCTGGAAATTCACAATAGAAAAACACACACAGTAACATACGTGGTGAATAAATCGTTCTCACAGTCGCTCCATTCACACCTTCCAACGGATGCAGCACACTAACGGCACTATGTTGTCGACACGGAGATGAGCACATTGGCAGCATCAAGCCGCATACAGCTGAAACATTATTACACCCTTGTGTTCTGTAAAACATATTGGGCAAACCGTGCAGAGCCGAAACACGCGTTCGATAAAGCAGTGTTCGGCTAGGTTTTACTATAATGCAAAGTTAAAGGGCTAGAAGCAACTTAAATAATGAAAAAAAACGCAAACACAAGACAATTTGAATTTCAATATCAAGATGTCATTATGTCAAAAGTCGTTGATGCCACCACGCCTCGCCAATGGGTTCCACCCTCTAACAGATCCCACAGCTGCTGCACGTAACCTCCAAGATTTTTTCTGACAGTGTCCCACCATATGGTCTTCGGGTTTTCTCTCTGGTCACCGGACTTGTGGAGGCCAAACCGTTGCATGCCTTGATAACCGCGGCTCTCCTCCATCTTTCACACACGTTTCTACCACTCCACACACAATCGTTTTTGCCTCCTCATATCTACAGCACTTACCTGCCATTGCATATCTTGCCACGATTCCTGGCATGCGGCACCTATGCTCGAATGCCAACGACCTATTTTTAAACTGCTTAGTTAAGAGTCAGCTCTCTGACCCACACAGTAACACGGACGGCACTCGCGCCTCAAATACCCTGCTCTTTACACTCGGATTCATCTCTGTTCTCTTCCCAAGTGGTTTCCGTAGCCCAGAGGTGGCCAAATTGTAATAGAGCCAGAAGCCAAAAACTACATGAGAGTTCTGCTAAGAGCCAAGTGTATATATATATAGACAGTTTACGGCACAGCACGGGAGACATTGATGATTCTTTGCTATTGTGATCGTATGTTCAACATTATGCCCCTTCGAATGAGCCGCGTATGGTGGATTAAGAGCCGCACGTGGCTCGGGAAGATACCGGTTGGCCACCGCTTCCATAGCCCATCAACCACCTGACCTGCGAAAGCAATACACATCTTGACCGCCTTCTCAGATTTTGGATACTGTCTGGACACAGATGACAAGTGTCAATCAGGTCACGTATTTTTACAAGCACGATGTGATGCATGCACCGTGAACTTGGTCGATGAATTGTTGTGTCGTTACACGTCAAGGAGATGGGTAACCTTTGAATAAGTTGAGAGGCCATGGAGACTGACGACATGGATGTGACATGCTTTGGCGGTAGCGTGTTCAACGCTTCTTGCAGAGATTCACAGTTTGAATCTGGCCAGCCTGATTTAACACTTTGGATGCAATAACCGTAAGAATACACACTATCTGCTTCACAGTGGACAATATAGATCTCGTGACCTCAGTCGCAAGGGTAGGGCGTCATTTACCGGCGTCGGGATCAAATTTGGCAAATTCTAAAGATGAGCTGCAAATTATTTGATCCGGGTAATACACAGCAATCATCGGCCCCTACTTGGAATCATAGCAGACTGTGTCCCAGGTCACTCTTGAAAATTAGACTATCCTGGTTTCTTGAGTTTTTACCTGCTGAAACTAAATAAACGTGAAACTTTGAAATTTACTTCAGAATCTTTATCCTAATTTTTATTTAGACTGAAGGATTACAAAGGAATGTATTCACTTGGTGTATTTTCACTATGTAGCAATAACAAATGTAAAGATTGAGCTGATTACACTATGTAACACAATTTTTGTTCCTGGGTAGTAAGTGTTATTTCGTAATTGCTTATGCCTAAAAAGTATAGAAAATTGCTATTATTCCCCACAAACTTTGCTTTTGTGACCAGGAAAGTGATATTTTGAAATTCACCTATTTTCCAGAACATTCCAGATAGATTCGGTGCTGAGTAAACTTGGAGTAACTTCTCGAACATTCTAGAACTTTCCAGAAATATAGTCGTATGAATACAGGGGCCTTGTGCCCACCAGTTCAGTTTCGTTTCAGGTTGCAACAAAACAAAGAAATGTTGCTTATTATTTTCAGTGGCTTTTGTTTTCTGGCTCGGTGAAAGATGTACACATCTCCTCATGGAAATTTGAAGCCAAGCCCATTTTACTGGTGTCACTTCAAATTGGGCCATCTCTCACGATCTGGCACTTTCATGAGAATTGATGGTGTCCTCGCAGAGACAGCAGTGCCCACATGCGCCCTCTCCATTAAAGGCCGATTATATTCACTTACTTTGTCAATGTGGAGTGCTTGCAAGCTCTATTTTGGCAGGATTTTAGATTTTTGACGGCACTGCTTTTGTAGACGGTGTTTTAGACAGTTATATCTGAATTTACCACTTTAAATTAAAACATTTATATGAATGCTTATTTTTGTAAATGCAGCAGTTTTTTTTTTATTAAGCCAATGCCTACCTAGTCACATCAATTAAACCTATAATGAGTCCACAATTTACTGACAATTCACGAACACGTGGTGTATTTTTTTCTTTTTCATGGGTAATTTTAATTTCAAAATTCATGACAAATAAATAACTGCCGAACCTTTGTTGTAAGACAATAACGTTAAATTGATAGAGAAGAGTATTTGTCGCGTGCAAAATGTGTCACGTCATGGAAGTTTTAACATGTCATGGAAGTTTTATGCAATGGTGGGGGTGGAAAAAAATGGTTCAAGTACTTTCTGTGGCTGAATAACCATTTCAACATCCAGAGAAAATGCATGCAGATTTAAAATAATGTCTTAATATACAAGTGAAAATGCCTATAAAATAGCAAAACCCGGTCCATGACAGTCACCCGCTTGGAGAGACCAGATTGTCGTGGTCGATAATTTACAGCAGCAACAAGATAACTGTATACTGGTTATTGAAACAGCATAGCCACCATCGCCTTCTGCTGCCATTGTGCCTCAATTATTTATATTGAGTTTAACAGTTCTGGCACATCGCCTGATGAAGCGAGTTGTAATCACAAGGGAAACGTCCAACACCGGTGTGCTGAAGTAATAACTAACTGGCACGTTTGTTTACATGACAAACATTACTAATTGGCTGTGGCAGGTTAACGACACATTCATATCTACACGATCTAAGCCAAGAAAAAAACCTTTTTTGTGGACTTTTATTGACCATTTTTTTTGCCACCATCTCGAATATTTTGAACTGCTGGATAAACATTGTGATATCCCCTTGACATGCAAAGCATCCTGAGATTCCTGTTATGTGTTGTGGTGTATAATATTACTCATTTGTCCGGTTAACTTGTGTTGCATCGATCACATTTTAAGATTGAAATTGCAAAATACAGGAAAAGGTTGTATTGAAAACAGATTGACCTGTGCATTACTTTTTAGGAAGTAAAAAAAAACCTATATAAGTCCAATTATTGTTTTTTTTCAGCTTGTCAACAAAATTGCTAGCTTTCACAATTGTAATTGGACAATTGGGACAGAAATATCCTTTATTGAACGTCCTATCATAAAGTAGATAGTGTACCAAGGTCTTATCATTGATGCTCGCATCACTGCAGTTCATTTATATTTAGCTTTCACACTCAATGCAAGTGTATGCTGGCATTGGCTCTCTAAACGTCGTCGTTAAATCTAATCCAACGAATGTTTTTTTACGTAAATACGCTTTTTCAAACTCAACTATTCGACATTGAAATTTGAGTGGTGTCCAGTAAGCTGCACCATGTAAATGAAACCTTTTTTAAGAAATGCATTCACCGCATTGCAAGGCTTTTCTGCGTCATTTTAAAGAAGCTAGAGGCACTGTGCGGGAAATCAACATCTCAACTACAGCCGCAGAACATCCAATTCGCTCCCTCATCTTCACTCGCCCGGATTACCGAAACTCCTCCCTCATGCTCAATCTCCTCTTATATGCATTTAAACCACTCCCAACAAATCCAAAATGCCGCTGACCGGATAATCTTCAACCTCCCCTATCCTACTCCAGCGCCTCACCTCTCCTCATCCAACTAAACTGGCTTCCCCATCTACTAAATTCCTCAACCTAGTTTGCAATTCTCTCCATGGTCTGGCCACATCGTATCTCGCTTCCCTTATCTCGTTCTACGCGCCTTCTGGCCCTCCCATCTGTCTCTGTCTGTTCCACATCCTGCTTGTGCCCAATCACGACTCAGTTCTTTCTCACTTCTGGTCCCGTTATTTTCCCTCACTCAAACTCCTCTACCCCCTCCAGCCGCCAGCATTAACTCCATCCCTCTTCTCAACTTCCTTACCCATTCCTCATACTCATCATCAACCACTCATTGACACTTTCATCATCGATATTTCACGCATCATCATATTCATGTCCTACCATCCTTCTCATCAACTCATCTTTCACACTATTCTGCTGTACAAATAGGAATTATTTGTTCAGTGTCAAGGCGCTATGTAGAATTAAAATAAGATAAGATCGTCCTGTGGATACAAACACCAGACACCTGCCATAGGATTGTAGACGGAAAACTAATGGCCGCTAACCACCATTGGAAGATGGCAGCCGTGAAGAGGCCCACTTCTTAAGTGAGAATTCATAACCAGTGCCATGAACCCAGCGACCGAACATCGACCAACGGTTTCCTGGTCTCCATAGCAACAACTCAGAACCACCATCGGAGATGAGCATTGCCCTACCACTCACAGTAGGGAAACACTTTGGATTGAAATTACATCCCCACAGGGTCCTTTTGCCTCAGTACAGATGTGAATCTGTTGATTTTTAAGCCGGTCGGAATTCATTCACCTCGAATTTCTGATTTGAATTATTGCTTTTGCTATTGATTAGCATTACTATATTTGGTAATACTGATATGTAACTGGCAATGCACCAGTCTCACTTCTATTGTATGAATTCGCTGAGGACAGATGAAGTCCTATACACGAATCCATTGTATTCAGGGAGTTTTTGTTGTACAAGAACGAATGAGTAAGCCACCAAAACAATGCTCATTTCCTGTGTTCCTAAGGAATGTTTTGACTGCCAACAACCACAGAGAACACAAGCATATTCGACGGTGAAATAGCTTTAGTAATCGCCATTCACCTGCTGGGAAAATCATTTCTGAAAATAAAAGTGGTTATTAAAAGTTATCTATAAAGACCGAAATGTACCAACAGCAGCTGTGTCAGTCCCCACCTCAAGATTTGATTAGAAAAATAGTGCAAGGGACTGGCTAACCTTGGTGTGTCCTCCAGAATACACCTTATATTAAATATATATATATTTAAAGATCGTATTACTCTAACATTAACTGTTATTTTGAAATGTGTATTGAATACGCAATGTTTTATTGGTGCGTAGATATTTTCGACAAATCCAAGTTTCTATGAAATTCCACAATGTTGGTGTCAAGGTACGGATGCAGATCAGTTGTTGTGTTTGTGAATAATTGGTGATCGAGGCAGCTCAAGAGATGCTTTGTTGGCTTGGATATCCAGTGTCATGTACAGACGCATCTTTCGAAGCCGAAACATGGACATGTTTGATGAGAAATCAGAATCCGAATCTTTATTTATTACTGGAGGAATCTGATTAGCTATAAAGCTCTTTTTTACACATGTCCAATCGGCGCACAGGGTCAGAAAGTTCCAACAAAAAACAATACAAAACCATGACAGGAGTGAAAACTATAGGAAAGGTAAGCAAATCACTAAAAAGTATATCTACATATATATCTAGGTTTATTTGACTAGGTAAAGCCCATTGAGCTATTAGCTTATTTTTCAGAAGCGACGTGGCCACAAACGATAGCATGTGGAAATGTACTGCAGCCAAAGAATAGAAATAATATAACGAGTAGCAGCCAACGGGCCCGGGAGGACATTCATGTCGGAGATGGAGTGCAGAAATCATCTCGAGTGCACGTGCTAGGTGGATCGTTACATCGCAGGAACAAGAAAAATGGCGGCAGCTTGGGGAGACCTTCATCCTACACCTTATTGATTATGGCTGACGATGAATCTTCGTTGGAGAGAATTAAAAACAACCACAACACAAGGTTCAAAGCACACACACACAGCACCGCAACAGCAACAACAAAATAAAGGGAAAGCTGGTGGTTGAACAAAGTGTTTGTGCAATTGCACTTTCCTGTTATTCTAATATGTTAATGATGAGAAGATCCATCACAGAAGCATTTCCCACTTCCGCCTGCCGTCTCGCTGAATAGTATTCCTGATAGGGCTCTTTTGTCGTGTTCCTCATCCCACCAATGGTGACCCTGCCGCCATGCGAGCACGGCCTCTGAATGGTAGATTCGAGGAGTGGGCAAGATGCATGTATGCACGTTTAACTTTTTCGCACCATACGTCGCCCAACCGTGCTAATCGGATGTGCATGACGATGGCATGGCAAGTGCTTCGTTTCCCCCACTACTAATTAAACATTCTGAGTGTGGTTGGAGGAGGGAGTGGTGGGAAAATCTCTGTTCCTATGTGTGCCGCTGGATGGGAAGTGATGGGTGGGGTTTGGTGACGCCATCACCATCTTAATCGGAATGGTCAGGAGGTAGTAATATTGGGGTGGCCAGAGTAATCGATCACAGAAAACGGAAATTATTTGTGTTGCTACATTAACCTGATCGATTTGAATCCTTTCTTCTCCAGGTTTTAGGTTATGATGATTTGTAAATATTTTGTGCTGTCGCAATTCATATGATAATCTCCTTTTGCATACCTGAGATATAATGCACTAATTTACGGTACTTTAATTCTAGATTTGAAGCTTTCGTGACTGCAAGGAATCATATTCTTAGGTATTTTCGGTAAAGTCACGTAGGTAAAACATCAAAATTAATGAAAATAAAATAAAAACAAAAATCACGACGTTTCGGAGGCAACACAAGTCTCCGTCATCAGGAGACTTGTGTTGCCTCCGAAACGTCGTGATTTTTGTTTTTATTTTATTTTCATTAATTTTGATGTTTTACCTACGTGACTTTACCGAAAAAACCTAAGAATATTACGGTACTTTGTCTATTCTCTGCTGGACAAAATTCCTCACCACGCCTTGATTTGGTTTTCGAGAGGCTTCATTTATGCTTCACCGCAGTGGTCAGTCAAGGTTCATGAACGGGGGCCCAGGATCTGTTCAGATATCACTCGTCACTGATGTCAGCCGTGGCTGGTTGCTTGGTTAATGGTTCGGTGTGCAAACCGCCGCACCAGCAGTCCACTTGCATCCGTGTTATTAAAATAATTGCGTTCTTATTATGATAACATGTTGATGCGCGTGATAGTACAAAGTGTACAGGACAATCACTTACCACCAATGTTTTTTTCGCACAGGGCCACATTCTGAAATGTTCATGTGTTGTTTATTAAATTTCGCTAATTTAGCAGCTTCAAATTGATGAAAATGTTTAGTTTGGGTGTAGAGTTAATCTTGACTTGAGCAGCATTTGAGAATTCTCTTCACAGCACGGGGCTCTTTGCAGTTACAGACGTTACTGATTGAGCACCTACTCTTGATTGGGCCACTGCATCTGTAATGATGTGAAGAATGTTTCCTCCTTTGACCATCTGCACATCAGTCTACGTTTCGTGAGCAATTCTGCACACTGCACTGACCAGACGCAAATCCCAGTCGAGCAGTGCTAAGCCCAATGCTGGCTGCAGAAATAAATGAATGTGTACAGTAATTTGCATTGCCGTGGCGAGATGGCTGGCAGACAAGGGAAGTCAATTTTTATCACTTCCCAATGACAAATGTACTATTTGCCAGAGAAAATTACAACTTTTGCTAAATACTAATCAATGCCGGTAGATCACAGCATTGCTCCATCACAGGTCCTTTAAGGTCATGAGGTGGAGGCAAAATGATGAAAAGTACCACTTTCCTGACTGGGTTGTCACCGTAATCCATTGAACATTTATTGCCCAGCTGTCTCCGAGATGTATTAAAATTAGGTGCGAAAATGAACCTTTTTGGACATCTCTTTAATAGATGACATGTGGCGAATAACGCATTTTTTTGAAATCCACTCTTTAGGAAGCACTCCGCCAATTTTTATTAACATATCTCGGCCTATTTGTGGCAATGTCCTGTTACTTTGAACCCCTATCATTGGCATGTAAAAGCCATTTTTAAAAATGTACTTCCCAACAAAATCAAAATGCACACAGTCTCATCATATATGAAAAGTCAATTGGGCTCTAGATGTGGTCGGTAATAAGATGATAAACCACCGGGACTTTCCAGGTGTCGTAGATACAGGGCTACGAAGTGGCCAGGAGATGGCATTGAGTGTCGTCCCTCTTATGAGTAAGCTCTTTCTGCTCCGGCTTGCTCCAACAAGCCAAACACTCACGAATAAAATTGGTCAAATGTCCTTTTGCCGGTCGGTGGTCGTTATGCTTATAGCTTGTATGTATGTATGTTGAACTTATTTCGCACCATACATAGCCAACCACGCTAATCGAAGGTGCGGAGGAAGGACAACAAAACTAAACACAAAAAACAGTTGTAAACGAACGAGTTTGTCAAAGTGCATAGCTTCAGTGGCTTCCTAATATCGGAAGGAAAAGCGTTCCAGACGGCCACAGAAGCACAGCCCAGCTCTGGAGGCAGTAGCGAGGGTTGGCGGATTACACACACAAATGTGAAACTCCCTTCCCATGTGCGTCCGACCCTGGGCATGCGACAAGAAGGCCGTACAGCAAGTGGACTAATCACCATCTGTTTCCATCTGTACATGAATACTGTTGCCCTCTTTCGCAAGTCGTGGATTTTCTCCGGGTGCTCTGGTTTCCTCGCCCTTATATAATAAACACTCGGTAATTGACTGAAAATGTTTTTCAAATAAAAAACAAATACAGGAACCCCCCCCCTGAAAAAGAGTCCTACGATTTAGTGTAGCTGTCTGTGATAAAGAAGTAAATTGTTATTATTATCATTCGAGATAGTCTCTGTGAATCTTTTGGGAAAATAATCGACATCATTACTCTTAAACGGTGTACTTTTCCATCACACTACTTAATTATGCGGAAATTTGGGACTGTAGCAGAGCGCTTAACTTGCAATCAGAAGGTTGAAAGTTAAAATCCGTTAAGAGGATTGGCTCGGCCTATTATTACACTCCGGTACAATAAAACGCGTACCACTCCATTCCAAATCAACGGTGGTTGTTCTACGGCAGTGGTTCTTAACCTTTGCTGTAGCAAAATAATAAAAATAAAACATAATAAAATAATTCTCACGACGTTTCGGCCACAACGCAAGCAGACGGCTGCTTGCGTTGTGGCCGAAACGTCGTGAGAATAATTTTATTATGTTTTATTTTTATTATTTTATTACTTCCCTTCTACGTTACTTTACCGAAAGAACCAAGAAGATGAATCCCTGCAGTCACGAAAGCTTTAAATCGAAATTTTACTGTAGCCTTAGTGTATAATGTTAATACATATGAAGTATCGGAAATGACGGCAGGAAACTTCTTGACGGGTAACACACTTTTTATTAAATCTTGACTTGTCACAATACAACGTGTGGTCTCTATTCTTCCGACGACACACTTTACTTAACTCGTGTAGACTCTCTGCCTCTGGCTACACTCCTTACTTAACTCGTGTAGACTCTAGGCCTCTGGCTACACACATCACTCGTCTCGTGTAGACCCTATGCCTCTGGCTACACACTCCACTCGTCTCGTGTAGACTCTAGCTCTCTGGCTACACACGTCACTCGTCTCGTGTAGACTCTAGCTCTCTGGCTACACACATCACTCGTCTCGTGTAGACTCTAGCTCTCTGGCTACACACTCCGCATGCTGACACTGCATGCTCCCCCTACACTCCGCCTCTGGGTTACACCGAGTCCCGGTCCTCACAGGACAGCGGGACTGGGTACCGCAGGGCCCTGTCTCTTCCTCTCCGTCTTCAGTCTTCGCTGGTTACACTCTCCCCGTGCGCCTGTGCGCATCACCTTATATAGACCCTCCTCCCGGGAGACGGAGCGGATGCGGACCTCGATGTGAGCATCGCTCCTTAGTGAACCAATCACAACGCGCTATCTCTACGATCCTCTTTTCCCCAACGCGTGTTTCCATTCACCAACCAATCACGCCGCGCTGCCACCCGATCACTCCCACACCAGCGCGTCACCGGCACCCAGCCAATCAGCCCCACACAACACACGATCCCGCGCTGACCCCTGATCCCTCACCGCCAGCGCGCGTCACCACACACACATCCAATCCCGACGCGCTGGCACCTGATCGCTACCCCAGCGCGTATCGCCACTACACATACATAGGTTTGATGAAAGAAAGTAGAGTAACTTATGTGCCCATGCTAAATTTTTCTATTGATGATTTACCTTCTAAAAAAATCTGCCCATGTCTCGCACCCCCCAATATCCATAATAGAGAGGAGGTTGGGTTAGATCGTGTAAATATAAATGTGTCGTTAAACCTGCCACCACCCGACACAGACAATTAGTAACGTTTGTCACCTAAACAAAACATGCCAATTCGTTACTAGTTGAGCACACCGGTGTGTTGGAGAGTAAACCCACAACATTGACAATTAGGCATGGGTATATGATGGAATTTCGATGTAAAGCTTTCGTGACTGCAGGGATTCATCTTCTTGGTTCTTTCGTTAAAGTCACGTAGAATGGAAATAGTAAAATAATAGTAATAAAACATAATAAAATAATTATCACGACGTTTCGGCCACAACGCAAGCAGCCGTCCTCGGATAGACCTGTTCTTCACCTGAGGACGGCTGCTTGCATTGTGGTCGAAACGTCGTGAGAATTATTTTATTATGTTTTATTTTTATTATTTTATTATTTCCATTCTACGTGACTTTACCGAAAGAACCAAGAAGATATATGATGGCACTTTACTAAGTGTGCTCATGTGTGTATTTTATTGCAAAGTACATTGGGTATTTATCGCTATTGCTCACCTCATACATTGTGTTGATCTTGGCGTCCTTAATTACTTTGGGGATATTTTCCTTCTTTAGCACTGAACTCACAGTCCAAATATCATAACTAAGTTAATAGGTAAGTGCGTTATACTGGTAGGAACCTCCTGGTTACACCAGCCCACATGGGATTATTGTGTCCGTCGTGCAGGGAGGGGCTGGGTGGGGAGGGAGGGCCTGGGGGGGGAGGGGAGGGTGGGGAGGGGTTGGGTGGGGAGGGTGGGGAGAGGCTGGGTGGGGAGGGGCTGGGTGGGGAGGGTGGGGTTGGGTGGGGAGGGGAGGGGAGGGTGGGGAGGGACAGGGTGGGGAGGGGTGGGGCTGGGTGGGGAGGGGTGGGGCTGGGTGGGGAGGGGTGGGGCTGGGTGGGGAGGGGTGGGGCTGGGTGGGGAGGGGTGGGGCTGGGTGGGGAGGGGTGGGGCTGGGTTGGGAGGGGTGGGGCTGGGTGGGGAGGGGCTGGTCACCCCGTGGTGCCCTTATAAAACTCAACGTTTAACCTACTCACGCCGGCTTGTGCCCGCCCTCACAGTCGGGCATATTTGTAGAATACACCACGCCGCCGTTGACCCTGGCCATTGACCGAGCAACCCAACGTTCCTACCAGCTCCCTCCGCAGGAAAGTGTTTAATTGTTTAAACAAATAACATTGTCCTATAATCACTAAGTTTCGGAAGCCAAGCAAGTTTGAGTGGAGCAGTGACAATCAGAATCTTTATTTATACTGGAGGAATATAATGAGCTATACAGCTCTTTTTCACAAATGTCTCGTAGGGGCAGGTCAGAACGTTACAACAATAAACATTACAAAAACACAATCGGAGTGCAAATTATAGGAAAGGTACGCAAATAACTTAAAATATATATTCAAATTAAACTAAATTATTTTTATCTAACCAGTTAAGGCCCACTGAGCTATATTGCTATTTTTCAGAAGCGACCTGGCCACACACGATATCTCAACGAAGTGGCTTATCACTTGGAAAGTTATAGCAGCTAAATAATCTTAACGCATGTGAAGGGCAGCGTGGCAAAATATATTGTTGTACTGTACTATGCTCCAGTGCCTATGCTTCCCCGTCTTCATCAACCTACGCTGACGAGCGTGGTGACGTTCGCTCGTATAACCCTCCAACAACGCGCACGGCACGAAGAGGCTCTCATCCAGAAAGGGATTCTTATTTATTTATTCGAAGCTAGGGCGGTTTATTATTGCCTGTTCAGGAATAAAGTAAAGTGGGTCTCGCGCAGGACTTATCGCCAGAAGAGCGCGATGACTGGTGGGCAAGAGCACTGATGAAATGGCAACCAAAAGAGAAAAGAATGAGGTCGAGGATAATGACTGCCGCAGAGATTGAGCCCAACGAGATCGGCTAAAGCAAGGAGTGAAATCCAGTGGGGGTGGAATCATCACAAGGCAAAATAAGGGGTGGGCGACAGCATGGGGAAGCCTTCATCCAGCAGTGGATAGACAATGTCTGAATGATGATGAACAACTATTGTAGGTGTGGCTTTTGTTTACTTTTTTAAAATGTATTTTTACCAAGCCGAGACATATGTGTTGTATTCTGTGATTTTTTTGGGGGGGTTCAAACCTGATGCTTAATGTAGCATGCTCATGAACACACACGGACACAATGTCAACCCCTCGGTGGTGCCTGTACATCAGGGAGTGATCTCTTTGGAAGTGTGGCACATTAGGAAGGGACCACTCTTTTAATTATTTTCTCGTGCAGCAATTGATTAGTGTGGTTTTGTGAAGGTCCTTATGTGCTGTGCAGTACAGCAATGCGCGTGTGTACACCAGCATGCGATATTGAGTCGGGCCTGTAGGTGGCTGGCAGGGTTATTGAGTAACGTGACCTGTACACCAGCCACATGGTTAATGGCGACTTGGTTGCGAATTGCTGTGTGACACACGTGCTGTTGCATTTTACAGATTATCACAAGAAATGTGTTTGCCCTCGATTTGGAGCACCTGCCCACATCTTTCATTGCCAGTGTGCAACAGAAGCAACACTTACTTTGAAGCCATGATTGCTACTTTTATGCGTAATTGACTTGTATTTACATTGTTGCTATGGAGATGGTCTCCAGATCAGCTCCTTCGTGTTTATATTTTCGAAAGTTGCAACGTGCCTCTCGCCAAAATAAACACAGTATCAGCATTTCCTGGGAGCACTTTCAGAAGTTGTCAAATTTAACGCATGATTTTACCATATTTTAACACTCGACTGCTGGATGAAGGCTGCCTCCCCTATGCTGTACTTTCTTTAGGTTCAAACCTGGGCAGGAATTGAACTCTAGTAGCCAATTTTGTAGCAGTGATATACTAACAACTGCACCACTGCTCCACCCCCAAATATAATAAAAGTAATGTTTTTTTTTTATCTTCAAAAGACCAGTTAAGTTGTGTTCATCTATATTGATGGTCCTGAGCCAGTGATGGGAATGACATATTCAAATGGCGGGGGCCAGTCCACCCATGAGATTGCCACCGACTTTTACAGATGTTGTTATATTTACTTTGTGTTTAAAAGGGACACACTTGCAATTGAATTCGTAATGAGTGGGCGAGTTTAAAATGAATAAAACAATCACATGTCACAGTACTTTGATTTTCACCATGAGTAGATATGTAACATTACACCCTCTCGTTTAAAGTTATTATATATACAGTGAGGGAAAAAAGTATTTGATCCCCTGATGATTTTGTACGTTTGCCCACTGACAAAGAAATTATCAGTCTGTAATTTTAATGGTAGGTTTATTTGAACAGTGAGAGACAGAATAACAAAAGTCCAGAAAAACGCATGTCAAAAATTGTTATAAATTAATTTGCATTTTAATGAGGAAAATAAGTATTTGACCCCCTCTCAAACAGAAACATTTCTGGCTCCCAGGTGTCTTTTATACAGGTAACGAGCTGAGATTAGGAGCATACTCTTTAAGGGAGTGCTCCTAATCTCAGCTTGTTACCTGTATAAACGACACCTGTTCACAGAAGAAAGCAATCAATCAATCAGATTCCAAACTCTCCACCATGGCCAAGACCAAAGAGCTCTCCAAGGATGTCAGGGACAAGATTGTAGACCTACACAAGGCTGGAATGAGCTACAAGACCATCGCCAAGCAGCTTGGTGATAAGGTGACAACAGTTGGTGCGATTATTCGCAAATGGAAGAAACACGAAAGAACTGTCAATCTCCCTCGGCCTGCGGCTCCATGCAAGATCTCACCTCGTGCAGTTGCAATGATCATGAGAATGGTGAGGAATCAGCCCAGAACTACACGGGAGGATCTTGTCAATGATCTCAAGGCAGCTGGGACCATAGTCACCAAGAAAACAGTTGGTAACACACTACGCCGTGAAGGACTGAAATCCTGCAGTGCCCGCAAAGTCCCCCTGCTCAAGAAAGCACATATACATGCCCGTCTGAAGTTTGCCAATGAACATCTGAATGATCCAGAGGACAACTGGGTGAAAGTGTTGTGGTCAGATGAGACCAAAATGGAGCTCTTTGGCATCAACTCAACTCGCCGTGTTTGGAGGAGGAGAAATGCTGCCTATGACCCCAAGAAACACCATCCCCACCGTCAAACATGGAGGTGTAAACATTATGCTTTGGGAGTGTTTTTCTGCTAAGGGGACAGAATAACTTTACCACATCAAAGGGACAATGGACGGGGCTATGTACCGTCAAATCTTGGGTGAGAACCTCCTTCCCTCAGCCAGGGCATTGAAAATGGATCGTGGATGGGTATTCCAGCATGACAATGACCCAAAACACACGGCCAAGGCAACAAAGGAGTGGCTCAACAAGAAGCATATTAAGGTCCTGGAGTAGCCTAGCCAGTCTCCAGACCTTAATCCCATAGAAAATCTGTGGAGGGAGCTGAAGGTTCGAGTTGCCAAACGTCAGCCTCGAAACCTTGATGACTTGGAGAAGATCTGCAAAGAGGAGTGGGACAAAATCCCTCCTGAGATGTGTGCAAACCTGGTGGCCAACTACAAGAAACGTCTGACCTCTGTGATTGCCAACAAGGGTTTTGCCACCAAGTACTAAGTCATGTTTTGCAGAGGGGTCAAATACTTATTTTTCTCATTAAAATGCGAATCAATTTATAACATTTTTGACATGCGTTTTTCTGGATTTCTTTGTTGTTATTCTGTCTCTCACTGTTCAAATAAACCTACCATTAAAATTATAGACTGATAATTTCTTTGTCAGTGGGCAAACGTACAAAATCAGCAGGGGATCAAATACTTTTTCCCTCGCTGTATAAAAGGATTTTTTTAAACTTTCATTTCAGAGGAGTGACGCATGCGAAGTTGTCAGATCAGAGTTGTATTTTTCAAGGGAATTTTATTTTAGTATTTGAACTACTATGGGACCCATACACATTCTCTCATGTGGTTGAAGATTGATTTCAGTTGGCAAAAAATAGCATATGTGGGAAGGTGCTCTCCTTTTGATATCTATGTATTTTTTTTACCTTTTAAACAATTATAAGATATCCAATGGGGAATATTAGGTAATATAAATATTTTAGTCTTGTTGCATTTTTTTTAGTATCAGTGTGACACTTTAATTACCTTCGTGATTAAAATAGCAGGTCTAATATAATTACTTAATTTTAATTGGTTAATTGCACGAGGTGTACATTTTTATTGTTATTCTACTGAATGCAATATTTTTCGTAATTTATTGAAGAATGCCACTTTGAGAAGCTACGTTGACTGACTTTGCATCTTAATCACTGTTTCATGACATTAGTACAAAAGTGTGAAGCGTCCACGTTTTTAAGTGTGTTAGTTATTCATTCAAAATTAAATCCCGGGGTCTTCCTTCTCAAAATCGCAATGGGCCAAACTCTGCTTGATTGATGTCATTTGAGAGATGGTGAATATTCCATATTACTATCTCTCAAATGACATCAATCAAGCAGAGTTTATGGTGCTCAGTCCCCTCTTATAATAACCACGATGCACTCCCCACCACGTGATCACTAATTTGAGCTAATCTTGATGCAGCTAATCTGGCTGTGACGGTCCCACCTGATGACGGAGACTTGTGTTGCCTCCGAAACGTCGTGATTTTTGTTTTCATTTTTTATTTTTATTTTATTTTATTTTCATTAATTTTGATGTTTTACCTACGTGACTTTACCGAAAAAACCTAAGAATATGATTCCTTGCAGTCACGAAAGCTTCAAATCTAGAATTAATTTGAGCTGTCCCAGAGGCACAACACGGGATTACCTGACTCCTGTCCACTATCTCAACTCACGATCTTCCAAACTGGCCAGTTTCCTAATTGTTGTAAAATTGCATTTTTGTTTTTACTATTCCGTTTAAAAACCTATAAGCAATCTTAAGTGAGCAGATAAATACCAAATGTAAAAGATGTACCTGAGAAAACAAAAACAATGTTAGCAGGATAGGCTTAAGAGACAGCCAACTAAAATGTAAAATCTGCTCTTTTAATTGTATTCCCCTAAGCATCGCCTTTGAATAGTCGGCAGTTTGTATGCCAATGAAGCTAAACAACTACGCCTTCACTTTTGTCTGCAATACTCCTATTTTTACCGCCAATGCTTCTGAATTATGGCCATTATATGTTCAATATCCGTACTATTACTGTAGATGGTGTGTCCAAAGGATCTTTTAAGTTTGTCCTGCAGAGGTACTTCGATATTCGATCTGATATTATATATACTGTAGCTCTATCCCGATGACGTTCTTCCAAACACTTTATACATATTAAATCAGATTTCAGATTGTATTTATTTCAGACTGAAGGCCCCAATAAGCTGTTAGGCTCTATTTTACGGATGTCACACAAAAGCTGTTGATTTCTAGTTGTGGAACGTGTGAAAGTTCGAATTGCTCTCACATGCAGTTTTTTTAAGCTATGGAAGAATAACAGTATGGTAAGCGGCTTGTTTCAATTGGGCAACAAAATAATACTACCATGCTATGAATAACAATTCGTTTAAGAACATTAAGAAGATGCATTTCTTCAACCACTATTTAAGAACTGCGGGTCACTGAATGTTGCCATGGTCACCTGAGACCATGTTTAGAGCTCCTTTGAAAGAAAACGTAATTTTGCATGTAACATGCTCATTGCCTGCTGTATTTAGAATTTTAAGGTTCAGTATAAATGCCAAAAGTGTCAGCAGCCGAACTAAAACAACTTATCAAAGATCCTAATAATATTCAGAAGTATCCCTCACCATCCATTTTGTTACTATTAGTAGTGTCCAGTTTCAGCAATATATACAAACATAGTCAGCAATTTCGATTTAAAGCTTTCGTGACTGCAGGGATTCATCTTCTTGGTTCTTTCGGTAAAGTCACGTAGAATGGAAATAATAAAATAATAAAAATAAAACATACTAAAATAATTCTCACCATGTTTTATTTTTATTATGTTATTATTTCCATTCTACGTGACTTTACCGAAAGAACCAAGAAGATAGTCAGCAATGTGTGACTGCCTAGTGCTCCTTTTGAAAGAGCTGTGAATACTCTCACAACAGTCTTGAAGGTAGTAGTAGGTTTTTACCCTTTTAAACTGGTACAAAACTGACACCTTTATTCAAGGCATCATCTTCTTGGTTCTTTCGGTAAAGTCACGTAGAAGGGAAGTAATAAAATAATAAAAATTAAACATAATAAAATAATTCTCAAAATAATGTATTATGTTTTATTTTTATTATTTTATTACTTCCCTTCTACGTGACTTTACCGAAAGAACCAATAAGATGAATCCCTGCAGTCACGAAAGCTTTAAATCGAAATTCAAGGCATCATGTTTGCAATAACCACAACACAAACACGATGCCTTGAATAAAGGTGTCAGTTTTGTACCAGTTTAAAAGAGTAAAAACCTACTACTATATTTTGCCACTGGTAAAAGAGATCGCATAGTCTTGAAGGTGTTTTCTCCCACATCTCGGGAATGGCTGGTTGAATCTCTGTCAAAGTCTTATTAAATGTGTGCTGTGGGCACAGTGCCAAATTCAAAGCAGGCATACGGACGGAAAATTCCGTGATATGTATTGCAATAGTGGCCCTTTGTCACTGCATCTCATAAGCAAGGCAACAACCCATGATGAATTCAGAAATGTTCCTAAAGTTGTAAATGAGGCCATTTAAACACACTTGGTTTACCAATAATAGTCAAAGATGTATTTCCCTGTTAAAAAGCATTGTGACAGCACGCATTGCCATTTGCAGCCCAGAATTGTGACAGCATTTCTAAATTTTAATGAAAGTAGGTGGTACAGTATTTGAATTTACAACTCAAATGAGATGCTAGCCCAATCTTGATTTGATTTAAACTCAGTCTTCTGATTGTAGAATGACCACGTGTTTAGCGATTGCGGTTGCTAATAATCCATAAGTTTATTGATTTCTGAAGATTTATTTTCCTATAGTGCTTCAGCTTTCTGAGCAAAGTAGATGTTGAAAAGGTCCATTTTATGATGTGCCAATGACATACAATGAACATATCTTTGCATGACCATGATACATTTTAATAACTCTAAAACAATTTATCTACAGCCATTTTAGACACATTATATAAATGCACTTGTAATGTTGGCTTGGCAGTTGCAAATTCATTGAATATTTTGAGGTTTCAAAGAAATTGTCTCTGTATAAACTCGTTCTCAACAATGGAAGTGATTTCATAATGTTGTTAATCCGCTTAAAAGCTAAAACATGTTTTAGTTGAATAATTTGAAACTCGTTCCATGGTTTATCCCAAAAAGCATAAGCTACATTTCGAAATTATTTTGAAATTTGTCCACGTACAATTATTTGCCTAAACACATTTCTAATACATATTTAAGTTGGTTTAATTGTATGCACAGCCATTGTCAAATGTAAGCTTTTTTTCCTATTCGTGAAGTAAATGGCCCAACACACATCTTTGCAATTTTACATTTGGATAAACCATTTGAAATATATAGTTCATCTATGTTGCTAAACAATTGTGAAAATGTTGCATATTATGAGCATTGCAAAACCGTATCCTTCATATAAAATAGATAGATGTAGAAACTATGATAAATATTACGTTTTTATTATATCAATTATGGAAGTAATGACGTTGAATATAAATGCAATATAGTAATTCGCAGACTCAAGGCCAATGCTAACTAAAACAATATGCACTCGTGGTCATTCTGCATCAAATTGTGTATAAGTCCTGTTAAGATAATGAATTTTGCTCGTCATATACTCGATATGACGAGCATTTCTTCAACATTTTTCATACAAGACCCCATGCCTCAGATGGATTGGGGCTTTTTTTGGAGGGGGGTCCAATAGTGTCTCTTTTCTTTTTTCTACCAAGTCAATTGCAATTCGAACCGACGTTGAATTGTCCTGCACTGATATCGCTGCATCCCATCAGGTTTCATCATCGTGGATAACAGTTTGACCTTCGCATACAATATTTAATAGAGTATTTCCATTATGAGAATGCGTTTCCAAGTTGGAGTTAAGCTTTTATCCGGCAAAGGCCATTATCTCTGGGGTTTTATTATGTTTCGTGTCAATCTGAAGATTATATTATTCACGCTGCGCCGTGATATCTGCTCATGACATGAGATAAAGAACCAAGCAGGTGCATTTTGTCCCCCGTCTATAAAATAAAAATGTATGATGTTTTAGTTAGCTTGTTTTGAAATCGAATTATTTTTCCTTGAAAAATAATGGAATTGAGTGTGCATTCTTTCTATAAATGAAATTGCTTTAAAACAAATTAACCTCGATGTATATTTACTGTATGTTAAAATAGCGAACAACCACCACATTCATTAGAGGCAGTGTCAGTAAAAGTATCGCACTCTTTATTTGGAGAGAAAAAAATAGCATTGCAATTTTTTTATTATTATTATTATTGCTTTTTTCACTGTCAAAAACATCTTTTAAATAACCGCAAATAATTAAGAAACCAATTATACTCGCGCTCTAACAAGCCACGGGTGATAATTATCCCATGCACTGTGATGATTTTTTTTTTAAAGCAATGGATGCTTTCGCATGGGCGACAGCGGTGTCAGTGGGAGTTCCACCCGCCAGAGCTGTCCTCAGAAACCCAGCATGACACGTGAGCCCCTGTCTCTCCCCCTCTACAATCACACCAAGATAATAGTTGTCGGTGGGAAGAATGTTGCAGGGGGGGGGGTGCTGGAGGAAAATCGACAGGTGGCTCTGATGAAACGCTTTCATATCCGTGAGCCGCGTGAGTATATGGCGAGCCCGGAATAGCTTTGCAGGGAGCGCTGCGGATGAGAGTTGCTGGCCTCGAAAAAACAGGACAAGTCCCTGCGCCGGTAGACAGCTGGAGAGGACCCGCCAGCGCACGCAAGCTCGCGACATGCAGTCAACACTTCACGTTATATTTCATTTCATATTCGCGGAAACTTATTAAAATCCCCGTCCATAAATGGTTTCAACTCCCGCTGTCATTTTTGTTTTGGCGAAAATAAATAATGGAAAGGATGTCATTTTTATTCACAGTTTGTGCCTTTGCTTTATAATACGCGCAATATAGCTTTGAAGAGGCAGTGAAATTGACATGCGAAGTTACGTGTGGTTTTCATGACTCATAGCACTTCTGGAGTTTCAGAAATGCATTTCAATCTGGTCAAAGCGAATCTTGATGAATCATCACTGACTCATCAACGACAATTGATAACCATTGAATGGTGGGATATTGATTTAATCAAGGCGATGTAGCTAAACACCTAATTCAGCTGAGGAAACAATAGCAGAGACAGGTTTCATTCATCCAGTGTCACCCCCAACATTTGGCCAGTGTATACCATTGTTACGACTAAATATTAGTCACATTAATGACATTTCCTTTTCCTGAGTGCCTTTGCAGGATAATATGGGTTGATAAAAAAAAAATGCACCATCAGCAGCAGCTATGATCTAGCCACTGGCAGACGAAGACTTCCCCAATAGATGACCACCCCACGGTGAAACAATTCATCTTTCTATTCTTTGGTTCTTTCGATGAAGTCATGTAGATAGAAAATACTAATTAACAAAAATAAGAAACCATATACTATACTCACGATGTTTCGATCGCAACATTAGCGGTCATTTTATTTATTTATTTATTTTCTATCTATGTGACTTTACCGAAAAAACCAAAGAATATGAATTCCTGCAGTCACGAAAGTTTAGAGTCAAAATGTAATCCATCTATCCCCTGCACATTATCTAATATCATCCTCCATTTCCACCCTTTCAGGTTTTCCCTCCTTCGGCCGCAATTCTATCATCAGTGTCAACTCTCAGCCATCATGCTCTTCCTTTGTGATGTGTCATGCTCAAGTCCACCGACTTGTCTCAAGAGTCAATTGATGTGTCTAATTTGTGATTTTATTTTCGGAGGAATTTCAAGCTCGCAACCCTCTTCACAGTCATCTCCTTCCTCCCCTCCCTCTCCGACATGCAGAGATATTTTCTTCATGCATTCTCCGGGTGGCTGTTCCACCCTTGCTAGTAGTTTGTGTCTTTTCGAATATATATTTAAGCCTTCATTTGTGAGAGTTTGGGTAACTGCGTCAATGCCCACTTTGCAATGAATCCAGTGAGCAGAGTTTGAGTGACAGTTGAACCAGTCGTGAGTCTACACCCTTGACTCATCTGTGCTGACCAATGTGGTGACGTATAGACAAACATACTCTTAGTTCTTTCGGTAAAGTCACGTAGGTAAAAAATGAAATTAAAATTTATAAAAATAAAAACAATACAATCACGACGTTTAGGAGGCAACACAAGCTTCCGTCTTCAGGTGAAACTGTCACAGCAGATTTTGTTGCTGTGACAGTTTCACCTGAAGACGGAAGCTTGTGTTGCCTCCGAAACGTCGTGATTTTATTGTTTTCATTAATTTTAATTTCATTTTTTACCTACGTGACTTAACCGAAAGAACTAAGAGTATGAATCCTTGCAGTCACGAAAGCTTCAAATCTAGAATTATAGAAAAACAACCTGCGTTTGATTGACAAATGGCCATAACAAAATATTTACAATTGAGAATTAGCTTGAATTACTCTAACAGTTATCATAATGGTTGATGACTACAGTTATCTGCTACAACAGTTCATATTGTATTTTCCTAAATGCCAATCACTACCACAATAAACTACCTGATACTTCCATTGGAACCTCATTTTCCAGTAGAAAATATGATAATTGGTTTTTTACCCTTTTATCTGCAACAAAACTGACACCTTTTTTTACAAGGAGTCATGTTTGCATAGATCACAATACCTGCAGTCATAATGCAAACAAAAAACATAACTCTGATAATGTATGCACTGTCCTTGAAGTTGATTGGTCCACTCAATGACAATGGACAACTCAAAGACAATGCAGTTATGCGCCTTTTGGCGTCCTCTGGTCCAACACCATGTGAGACTAGGCTCTAAGGAAAGCTGTCTTGGGTGTGGACCAATCAACTTCAAGGACAGTGCATACATTATCAGAGTTGTGTTTTTTGTTTGCATTATGACTACCTGATACTTATCAGTAATAGTGGGGCCACGGTTTCCCAGAATTGGCGTAAAATATGAATCTTGGAATTCAGCAGGATGTGCCTAGGGCTATCAGTGCTCAGCTGGTGATGAGCGAGATTAAACATTTTTAAATCTCCATGTTCTCAGTGGAGCATGCAGAGGCACGGCTAAAACATCGAACGGCATGACTTAGTCACGTCTCTTTTAAAAAGTTAAGTTTTACAAGTTGCATAGTTCACGATGCATTAATTCTGCTTTAATTACCCAAACGAGCTTTCTTTAGGCACTTTGGTCTTCATCCCACATGCAAAAATGTATTCAAGGAATTGGGCCAAACATAACATGCAAGTCTATTGCTTTTAAGACGAACCAAAAATGCCGTTATAATACATTCTTTAAATTTCGGTGGTATGTTAAGTTGGATCACTGCATTAAATAAAAATGCATTAATTACAATGTATAAGTAATGACGTTTTTCTACGTGAGCTTAATTCATGAATTATTTATACGGTTAAATGTGTGCATAGTAGCATTTGTCAATGTGCTGTATTGGTGCAAATGGTTTAGCACGCATCTTGGTAATACTGTAGCCACATCTTAACAGCTCTGACTCGTGGTGTCCTGCCCTATCTGTGACAGCATTATGCTCTGTGCCATTGCTAGGACTGAGCTAAATATGCATTAGCATCATCATAATTGTATGTTCCAGCGAATACTTTTTTTTAAAATAAATCGTACCAAATAATATAAATAATGAATGAGTAAGCGAGTGGGTTAGCACACAAAATAAGACCGTGCCGTATTGGAGCATATGTTCCGACGCTGATGTGCATTGCTCCATGATGCGAGGTTCCTGAATGGTGGGACTGAAATACTTTACAATGAAGCTCAGGGTAGCATCACAATAACAGTTGTGTGAAATTATTTTAATTATCCGAATTTATAGTTGGAGGTCAAGAGATCATCATGGGCATGTCGTTGCTTTATTTCTTCCTCCTGCCAAATTCCGTAACTTGCACAGACGACCTCCGACCTCCGGTGCTCTCCCACAGTAGCCTGCCATCTGGATTTAGTTCTTGCCTTTGGTTGCCAGCATTTGAGTTGACACTCAGAGATGGGCATTTGAGTGTCAACTCAAATGCCCATCTTGCACAGGTGGACCACCCATTGCACCCTTCTCTTCATGCCAATTTCTCCACTCCTTTCAATGATAGACCACGACACCCCAACTACATATATATAGACATCGTACATGAACACCGTATGATGTATGAGCTTAAGATGATAATACCATTTGAACGTTGAATGAGTCGAGATTCAAATTCAAGGGATAATGTTAACATGCCCATTTGTGAGATTTAGGATAATTACATTTCTTATGTAATTACATTTTTTATATAATTATCAGCAATGATCTATCCAGTGCTGAACAAAGGTTTTTATTCTACACCGAAGTCATCCTGCATGATCCGCAATCCCAATCGTATCCCTGTGGAGGTCATCCAGTTGGATGTGCTCTCTTGAGAGGCATACCTTTGTAGTGTTGTAAGGACGGACTTCTAAACTTCTTTATGGCACACACTGTTTATTATCTTAATACACAGTCCCTATCACACTAAGGGGTATATGGTCCCCTCACCCGTTACCCTCAGAAGGTACAAGCCTCCGGACCTTGCAGGCTATCTAATCTCCCTGCTCTCCCAGCATCCTCTGGCTGGACCTAGGGGATCTCTCCCCGACCACTGGTTACACTGAGCCCTAGCCCTGATAAGGGCTGGAGGGCTTGGTCCAGGGTCCTAGACGTCTTCGGCCGACTTGGGTCTTCGTGTAGCAGAACTCCTCCAGAGCTCTCAGCGCTCTGGCTTTTATACCTGTTCGTGGCCAGGTTGTCCAATCCCCGGCCACCTTGTGGGACCCTCTGATTGGTCCTTCCCAATCTGGCGTTTGGATCCTACCTCACCCCATTTGACCCTGACCGTTTGATTGAGCGGGAAACCCTTGTTTACGATCCGCTCTCTCACAGTTTGCGAACAGCGAGTAGTTAACACCACTACACCTTTACAACATAATATACAAAAATAAAAAAAATTCTAGATTTTAAGCTTTCGTGACTGCAAGGATTCATACTCTTTGGTGTTTTCGGTAAAGTCACGTAGGTAACAAAATAAAATAAATGAAAACAACTCAATTAAATCACGACGTTTCGGGCGCAACACAAGCGTCCGTCATCAGGTGGGAAAGCATGGCCTACTGCTGATGCAGACTGTTTCAAAAGCCCACTTTTAATCCACTAATGGATGACATGGGGGGGGGGGGGGATTTCTACCACAATTCACCACATTGGTCAGCACGGGTTTGGTGAAAGGTGAGGTCGAGACGAGTTCAGATATCACTCGCCACTGATGTTATCCGGGAATCTAACTCGGGTGACCAGTTCCATCGTGTACTGTACTAAACAGAGACCGAAATTAAACAGAGACCGAAATTAAAACTTATCCAAACGCCGCTCCAGAAAGGAAGGAACACCTTAAATGTAGCCTATCTTCAATCGCTGTATCACAAAGCCGAATAGGGTCCCCTTGTCAGTGACAGGAGGATATTTAAAATTAGGAAATGCGATTATCTTTATTGAAGAACACACTAAATGGATACAAGAGAATCGCTACTAATAATGTTGTTGAGTTTCGTTTGCAAAAAGAGGCTGGAGAACGGCAGAGGTTTCAAGGAGGAGATGGAATTATTTGAACAAAAACAAAAAACCCGACGATGAGCATTAATACACGGAATGTGGCTGCCTCACATGGCGCCTGTACCTAAAAGTAGTTCAGATTAAAGTATATTCCACAAATAACATGTCAGAATTAATGGAATTAACACTTCACAAATCGTTTCAGTGAAATTGGTGAATATGCCGATTAGTACGTTTAATTTTAGCGAACATTTCCTTTTGATTCTGTAAAGATGTGTGCAGGGTGATGGATAATGGTGTCGTGGGAAACAAGCTCGAATATGAGAATCATGGAACTTAGCATGTTTAAAGCATAACACAAAGATTAACGTTGAAAGTAATGATGACATATGCAGGTAATGCTTGTCACCTGTTGGTACCACATATGCGCTGTATAATGCTCTTAAATGCGTTGAAATGAAGGAGGTAAAATAACGAAATGGGGCCTGTACACATTCTCTGCAATATTATTATTGCTGCTGCTGCTACTACTATATTCGTACAAAACTACGGATCCCCCGTGTGAAATAGCCGGGCAGCTGGCTAAACGGGATCATCCATCTGTGTAACAAATCAACATAAACTCGAAATTATATAAATTATTATCCGTAATAGAGTTTTTTTTTGGGGTTAGATCGTGTAAAATGAATGTGTCGTTAAACCCACCACCACCCCCCAACACAGCCAATTAGTAAGGTTTGTCACGTAAACAAAACATGCCAATTAGTTACTAAAACAGCACACCGGTGTGTTGGAGAGTAAACCCACAACATTTACAACTTGAGTACGACGTTTCGCCGGTAATTACAACTCTGACTGTCGCCTGATGAGGCTGGTTGTAATTACTGGCGAAATGTTGAACTCGAATTGCAATTGTTGTGGGTTTCTCTCCAACACACCGGTGTGCTGTTCTAGTAACGAAGTGGAACGTTCTGTTCACGTGTCAAACCTTACTAATTGGCTGTGGCGGGTTGTGGCGCATTTAACGACAAATTTATATTTACGCGAACTAACCCCAAAAACCTCTATTATGGATAATATTGGTCGCAAAAGCCTACATATTAAATCTGTATTATTGAAAATATCTCGACAAATGCAATACAAGGTTTATAAACTACATACTTTCAACATTCAATATCTCTGCCAACCTATGTGAATCTGTCAATCTATTTACCAAATTGGCGAATAAAATCAATATAGAGAACTAAATACTTTCATCAGCACCCATCATCAATCTACATCTGTATGTAGTCCTCCCCAATCGTGTTAAAATCATCACCCTGGGTTGTGCAAACGACTGATTTTGTACCTCCACAATGGACGTCACTTTTGACAAATGACTTCACTTGGTTACAACTCCGTCATAACTCTTGACCACCGGCTATCATTACTTTCGTTGACGTGTCCCGCCCAAGCCTGCTTGCTGATTTTTACAGTCTAGATGAGGTGTTTAGCCTGTGTATGTTCAATAATCCATGTTTTTCTGTCAATCTCATTGTAACTTCGATGTTAAAAACTAGTTTTTTTTATGTTCGTTACTTTTCATGATGATTATTACAGTCCAGATGAGGTGTTTAACCTGTGTATGTTCAATAATCCATGTTTTTCTGTCGATCTTATTGGTACTTCGATGTTAAAAAACTCGTTTTTTTATGTTGGTTACTTTTCATGATGATTGATTAGACGTTGTATGTTGCGTGTGTATTCTGGCTCACAAAAGTGATGTCACTTATCACCACGTGATACGATTTATTTTTGCTGGCAAATAATAATTCGGAAGACGTGTTTTTCGGATCGTTTGGGATTTCGTATCTGGGTCCGATTTGAAAGATATTTTTCAGCTGAATCTGAATCTGGAGCACATCCTCTCATCATATATTTTCCATATACATCTATACTTCAAATAATAATCACACATTTATGGGGCGCCACCCCAATACCCAATGTAGACCAGCTGCCACTGGCAGGTTGCTAAAGCAGGAAGCCCAAAATGAGTTAATAGATGACTTACCAGTGATGTTTTGTGAGGTTACCAGGTGTATAGTATGGAGCGCTAACCATTGTGGCACTGGTCCACCCCAAAGGATGTTAACCTATTTAGATTGTAAATGTATCCATGGAAATGCAATGAACCCCTTTTTTCGATGTAAAGCTTACGTGACTGCAGGGATTCATATTCTTGGTTCTTTCGGTAAAGTCACGTAGAAGGGAAATAATAAAATAATAATAAATAATATAAGTTAAACAACATGTGTATTGTATTATTTCCCTTCTCCGTGACTTTGCCGAAAGAACCAAGAATATGAACCCCTGCTTATGCTTGTGTGTACCTTATATGTGGTGGGCGCCGTGTTGGCAAAATGTTATCTCCCTCGCCTGGTATGCAGGAGGTCGTGGGTTCGATCCTGACGCCTGCTGTATAATTGGTAGTTCGCATGTTTTCCTTGTGGTCGCGTGGATTTTTCTCCAGGTCCTCTGGGTTTTTCCTCCACATTTAGAAACATGCATTTAGAGTATTTGGATACTCTAAATTTCCACATGATAAGCCACTTCGTTCAGCTATCATTTGTGGCCAGATCGCTTATGAAAAAAGATGGATAATAGCTCGGTTGGATTTACCTGATGAATAATATATACACACAAACTGTTGTAATTGACTTTGTTCTTGATACAATGTACTTGTTATAAAAACCTGAGTACAATCTCAAATTAGCTCCAGTATTAAATTGGCTTATATTCTCAGCTTATAAAAAAAGTGACACAACACGTTTTACAATAGTGACGTTTCCATGGTAATTTCTTTGTTTTTACTTTGTCTATTTCACTTAAAACAGTTTAAAATTCGCATAAAAGCTAATTTCCATGTTGAGGCATATCTCGGAGACAGACTCGGTTGCTTTGAGATGCGGCTCTGAAGCCTCGAGCTGGCAAGCAAAATAATTCGTGCTGACATCTTACAGACTCCTCACATGTAGTCGAAGTCACTGTCAGTCCAGTGACCAGTGAATGAACTTTCTTAATTTGGACTCGGCCCACAAGCAGTTTCAGACGTAGAGCAAAAATACATAGTCAAATTTGCCTTTGCTTGAATTTTCTCGTGCGAGGTAAGAAACTTCACGGACCAAGCATGCAGTTGTATTCCTGTGTTGCAATGTTTGGCCATTACATTTTTTTATTCAAGGAGTGTTTTACATGTGGGTTGGAAACTATATTATAGATGGGCCAGGGGCGCGCGTGTGCACCGAATTATCCTTGCTAACTCGCAGCTCGCGGTGGCTTTGGGGGGGTGTCACAGATTGATGTGATTCACTGATTTGCCTCCGGGCTGCGGGATCACAGGTGGTGTGCCTAACTGGGTGCAACCAAAGTGTGGTCGGGCTGAAAAATGCATTCGGCACTTGAAAGCGAATAGCTACTGCTTTGCCCGCATTACTCATTTTATTGAACGAACAAAACAATGGAAGGTATATTATTTATGCAGAGATCATACCAGGGGGGGGATGTGGATATTAAGCAGGCTTTAGCCTGGAATCTGTAACATAATCACTTGGCGTGTGACTGTTTTGTATTTCAAAGTCGTAACATTCCATATTTTAACTTGATTGGCAGGCATTGTTTTGATCTTCAGAATCCTGATTTTATGAGTAGAGGAGTGTACAATTCGTGCTCCAATCTTGAAATCTACTACGTTGAATTTTACCAGCAATCCACCCTCAAGGCAAAATTTGTCGTGGTTGAGAATTACAATTAATCGACTGATTTGTTTGATGCATCTGGAGAGGCGACACTGTAGCCAGTGTGTATTTGTGAGATAAAATACCAAAATCGAGGGTAAACTCAGTCAATCGTTACGTTTGAGTTTGATAATGAATGACCACCACCTCTCTGTGGATAGTCAACAGTGGCCATTGTCTGGATATCCAAGCCCCCTGTCATGGAAATGTGGAATGTCCATGCGACGAGTGCTGACTAATATTCATTTGACCAGGGGCATATATTGACGTGTGAATGTTTTATCACAATATGCACACGTGCACAGGTGTGAATGTGAATGTATAGTAAACGTTATGCATCCTCTGGATGGACCGTCTCGACATCAAGCTGGCCACACCTTGAGTAATAGGTGTGCCGATGTTCAATTATCTAGTCCAATCACCCACTCGTGTCTCAGTCATGCTGCTCATGGGGAATAATTGGCAATCATTTCCCCACTGGTATCTTGCAGCACCGTGGGTGCCATGGTGGCGAGATGTTAACTACCTCGCCTGGTATACAGGAGGACGTGGGTTAGATCCCAACCCTGATACCTGTATATTTTGAGTTTGCATGTTCTCCCCGTGGTCACGTGGATTTTTTATGAGTTTCCTCCGGTTTTTTCCTCTACATTTAGAAGCATGCGTTTAGAGTGTTTAGCTGTTATAAATGTACACATTATAAGCAACTCCGTGTTGAGCTATAGGTTGTGGCCTGGTCGCATCTGAAAAAGAGCTCAGTTTCAGTTTCATTTATTTGGTATAGCCCTGTGAGCCATTCGGCTCTTGAATCGGGTGCAACCGCAACAAACAAAAAGCAAAATCATCAACAAGAAAACATCAGCTACATAGCTCAGTGGGTGTTACCTGATACAATAAACAAGTAAACCCGTAAAAACAAAGTTTTTCACTATAAATCCTTTATATGCGTGGCGGCTAGAGTCTTCTCGTCCTCTGGCTTGAGATGGCTGCCACCTATGGGTCAGATGATTGTCTGCCAGTATTAAGCAATTGGTAATTAAATATTTAATTTGTTTTCCCTAAACAGTGTAAAATTTTGGGAATTTTTTTTTCACGAACATTAATTGTCTCGCACAACGAGTCTGTGTGGAAAATGTCAGCTCGATTGGATCACGGGAAGTGGGTTAAAAAACGACCGAAAGATTTGCACGGTCCTAAGCAAGCAAGCACGCAAGCAAGCAAGCAACCACGCAAGCAAGCGAACTTAATATAAAGGATTTAAAAATAGTTGAGTTTTAGTTTAGTTTAGCTCGGTTGGCTACGCATGGTGTGAAATAAGTTCTACACAAATACATAGCCGGCAGGACGCAGGGCTGGTAGCTGGGAGACTTGATTTTGGGGGTTCCCTTGAACCAGCTACACGGCCACTCTTTTAACCTCGAAGCGGAGGGAGCTGTTGCTGAGCGTCGACACGAATGCACACGCCGGTGAGCCAAGCGCGCTGCAGCTACGGGGCCAGCGTCGATCTGCTCCCTGACAGGCTCGGTGATGAAAATGTGGGACCCACGAGAAGGTGCGAAACAACTAAACATACTCTTTGGTTAAATTTCGATTGAAAGCTTTCGTGACTGCAGGGATTCATCTTCTTGGTTCTTTCGGTAAAGTCACGTAGAATGGAAATAATAAAATAATAAAATAAAACATTATAAAATAATAAAATAATATTATATCATAAATAATATAATAAAATATAATAATATAATAATATTATTCTATTTCATTATGTTTCATTTTTATTATTTTATTATTTCCATTCTACGTAACTTTACCGAAAGAACCAAGAAGATACTCTTTGGTTCTTCCGGTAAAGTCACGTAGGTATAAAATAAAATAAATCACGAAGTGTCGATCGCAGCACAAGCGACCGTCATCAGGTGGAACAGATGCAGCAGGAGAACTGCTGAACTAGGACGGTTGCTTGTGTTGCGATCGAAACGTCGATAATTTTTTTTTTGATACCTATGTGACTTTACCGAAAGAACCAAAGAGTATGGGATTCATGCAGTCACGAAAGCTTCAAACCAACTAAACATAACTACGTTTGTTTTGGCAGGTAAGGCTCACTGAGTTATATAGCCCTTTTTCAAAAGCCACCTGGCCACAAATGATTAGCTCCAACGAAGCCGCTTATCCTGTGGAAATGTATCGCAGCCAAATACTCTAAATGCGTGATGTTGATTCTAAACGTGGAGGGGAAAAACCGGAGGACCCGAAGAAAAGAAACCACACACGACCACGGGGAGAACACGCAAACTCCAAATACGCAAGCGTTTGGTTGGGATCGAACCCCCCCGATCTCCTGTATGCTAAGCAAGGTAGTTAACGCCTCGCCACCATGACGCCTGCACACACAATCGGCAGCGAGGGGCTCTAGGAGTCTCATCGCTGCCCCCCACCCCCGCCACCAGTCTTACTGGCAATAAAATAACAGGTCCTCACAAACAGCAATATAGCACCAGCACGGTTGGCTACGGATGGTACTAAAGAAGTACAACATACATGCAAGCTTAGGATATCATATTTGTGTATATTAGATACAAGATTGAACATCGAGTCTTAAATTGTAGCTGTTGCACTTGAACTATATTGTCTAAGCTCATATATATGCAACAATATATGGAAATAATAATACATTCAGTTACCCAGGGAAGCCTCCACAGAATCCTTAACACTGCCTTGTTCAGGAGATTCCTGCATTGGGATGTGTTGGCCAATTCCATTCATGAGTGTTTGGTATTGTGGGAGAACGCTATAGCACCATGGGGAAAACCCACGTACACATGGGGCAACGCGCACAAAACAATTTGCATAGGCCACTGCCTAATACAGCACACACATGCACACTATTCACAAAAGCGTGTTGAGCAATGCATGTTAGGTTGTACTGCATAATAAGTATGTTTATAAACCGTGGCTTAAATTGCCCATTCTCTTGCAAAAATGAAACACGTTTGATGTATAACTTTAATATTGTCGGGTTTTTCGCTCCCTCTGAAATTCGCAGCTGTCACACGAATTGCCTCTTCATGAGAAGTGATGGCCTTTGGTCTGGCGGTGTTGTTTTAATGTGTTTAAATATTAAAATTTCATTCCATATTATGTATGAGCAATGATGCACGCGTCTCCTTCAATGAGCAATAGGAGGTAAAGATTGGAACAACTTGGCGCTAATAATAAGTTTGGGGCGCACGTTAAACGTTATCGTGTGTAATTCAGAGATGCGCATTCAAATGTTTAAAGATAATGGACGCCTACTCGTATAATTATCACAAACAACTTCTGGATCGGATTCTTTCAGTGCAGTTTTTGTACCTGGGGGGGAGGGGGGTGCGTGATGATTTTTGTTGAAGGGTTTATTCTTTTTTTTTAAATAACACAAAATGAAACTGTACGGAGAGGTGTTTAAAGCAACAGAAAGTTGTCTCGTAAAAATACCCAAAACAGCCTTTAACAGCTTTCGTGACTGCAAGGATTCATACTCTTAGTTCTTTCGGTAAAGTCACGTAGGTAAAAAAATTAAATTAAAATTAATAAAAATAAAACAATAAAATCACGACATTTCGGAGGCAACACAAGTCTCCGTCATCAGGTGGGACCGTCACAGCCACTTGATGCAGCAAATCTGGCTGTGACGGTCCCACCTGATGACGGAGACTTGTGTTGCCTCCGAAACGTCGTAATTTTATTGTTTTATTTGTATTAATTTTAATTTCATTTTTTACCTACGTGACTTTACCGAAAGAACTAAGAGTATGCAGCCTTTAACAGTTTGTCGGAACAAGTGCTGTGATCAAGCACCTATTTATGCCGGAACAGTGCATGGAGGGGGGTGATGTGACCAGCACTATACCGAGCTACCTTTATTTTCCACTGTGTTGATGGTAACACCCCACACTATGTGCGTATTTAAGGCCGATTCCATCTCCTAGCAGACACCCAGGACCAGTTTAGTTCAACATCACTTGTCACTGATTTTTGCCACAGTCAAAAATCGAACTCGGGCCTTGTGTTCATAGTGGAGTGCACTTGGCACTGTGCTCCTATTCCCCGCACTAAATTAGACACACACGCATGCAACAAGATGCATTTGAAGGCCATGTACGTAATAAACTAATAGTGTTGCGAAAAAAACACTCCGCCTTGCAAATATGCGAGATCAGTAAACGATTATTTTTGTTGCAATTTTAAATAAAAACAACCAGATCAATTGGAGGGAACACTTGTAGGCAGTCATACAATTGAAAGCATTACTAAATATCAATTCATCACAGTAAAAATAAGAACCACACTCATCCATGCTCAATAATAATAATAATAATGACTCTAGAAACCAAAGCTGACCATCTTTACATTTTGTTAGTCTCCAATTACATATTAAATTCAAGCAATCTTACTCTTAGGTTTTTTCGGTAAAGTCACGTAGGTAAAAAATAAAATTTAAATTAATAAGAGTAAAATAAAAAATCACGACGTTTCGGAGGCAACACAAGCTTCCGTCTTCAGGTGGAACCTTGGCTCCTCAACCAGTATATATACATGGTCGGGTCTCTTAGAATTTCTCTTTACTTGATACAGCAATCGTGCTGTGACGGTTCCACCTGAAGACGGAAGCTTGTGTTGCCTCCGAAACGTCGTGATTTTTTATTTTACTTTTATTAATTTAAATTGTATTTTTTACCTACGTGACTTTACCGAAAAAACCTAAGAGTATGAATCCTTGCAGTCACGAAAGCTTCAAATCTAGAATGAATTCAAGCAATCTGTACGTCCTCTAAATTCCCTTGGCAATAAAACAGCATCCCTCTGCCTAAATGAGCATTGGACACCCCTCGCCTCCATAAACGGGCCACGAACCAGCGGTGGAAATGACACTTTCCCATTGCAGGGGCCAGTCTCTTTGTAGGACAACCACTGTTCTTGGCTGCTCGCATAAGCAGGCAATTATTGTATCCACCTCAGTGGGATGCACATGGCGACCTTCCCATTGCGAGTCAAGCGCTCTACCGGCTTGGCTGAATATTAACACGCATCAATTACAACGAGCCCATCCTCATCTTGTGCACTTGCATTTATAGGCAACCCATGAAGCTCTCATCCATTACACTGGTCAACACACCTTTTCTGGCATAAGGTATTCCAACGGTTTTAAGGTAATTTTGGGGTGCTGATTCAAAAATCTGGCATCAGTTTTTGTCTATCACATCAGGTTTTTGAGATATTTTATTGCATTTTCAATAAAAACTGCAGAAGAAAAATATAAAATAAATGTAGATATCTACATAAAATGATATTATAAACACACTATCCTAAAATACAGCACCATATTTTAACACTAAAGCAGTCACTGACTCGCAACAACTTGCAATCATAAGTGACAGAGTTAATTTCGGGTAAAATCAATGAAAATGGGGTATGCCGATAGCATAAAAATGATGTGATAGAGCAAATCCGAGATCAGATTTGAAATCAGCACCCTGAAATTAGTCTAAAACAGCTGCACAAGTCCAGGCCAGAAAAAATGTTTTTTTTGACACGTGAATTATTGATTCATAATAATAATTGTATTATTTTTAATGGTTCTCAACCTCCAGGTGTGTGCCGCTGTGGCTTTGGCGACGCGCATTGTGTTGTCATGGTTTGAGAGGTTTCCCCTGTATTCTTCACCGTCTCGGCTGCGATTGTCTCCAATGCTTCTGCTACCCGCGCTGTTGAAGATCGCTCAGCCTTATCGGAGTTTTTATTCATTTTTTGGGCATGCACTTTGATTTTCATGAACGCTGACACTAAGCCACGCAAGTCATCAAACTGGTGTCTAATTAGGATATAGTGTTTTCGGAATGGATTTTTTACCATGTATTCACACACTCTGTATTTCGGACGGGTTACTCCATTGTGTCGTAGGGTTCAATCCCAGTTCACTATTCGGTCTCAGAAATGAGTGTCCTTCATGAAATCGTACCCAATGACGCGAGGGGTAACTTTGTCTAAACTCCGGCGGGCAAAAACAAATTCATTAACCAGCATTAGGCCGACGATGACGACCATGAAATGGGCACAAGGAGCGCTCTTGTGTGAATGCAGTGTGGGCGTACTCCGCAGGGGACAAATGAACAGAGCTGGCTGTCGGGCAAGGACACGTTTAAACTTTTGGCTGAATGTATCTTGCATCGGTTGGATCGTCAAATATATATATATATTTTTACCTCTGAAACGTGTGAAGTGATAGTTTTGGATGATTTTTTGCGCGCTAGATATTTGTGGCACATTGCACTTGCAGTTTCATAAACGTTGGGGTGAAGAGGGGTACATTTATGTTTAGATTTGAAGCTTTCGTAACTGCAAGGATTCATACTCTTTGTTTTTTTCGGTAAAGTCACGTAGGTAAAAAATACAATAAATGAAAACAACTAAATTAAATCATGACGTTTCGGAGGCAACACAAATAATTACTGTAGTACTTACTACAGTGACTTTGGCCTTAACGGTTCCACCTGAAGACAGAAGCTTGTGTTGCCTCCGAAACGTCGTGATTTAATTTAGTTGTTTTCATTTATTTTATTTTTTACCTACGTGACTTTACCGAAAAAAACAAAGAGTATGCATTTATGTTTCTTTGTGCCCAATCCCGAACAGAGCACGAGGAAAGGAGGAAGCAACGTCAAGGCGTCGTGCTCCTCCGATCTGAATTGTGGAGGTCACACGGCTGTAATCCAGGGCAGTTTTAGGAAGGGGTTGGTGGTTCACGCAGTTGTCATTGCTTCTTAACCCCCACTGGGCTGTGTAGTCGCCAGGAGATGGGGGGAAATGGTATGCACGCCTTTCACGGCAAGTGAAACTTTTTCTGAAATGCTCCCCACCCCCACCCCCCACGCCTCTGTCCATCCAGCGATATAAATGCATTTATGTTGCACTTCTAGCCACCCGTGCTAATCGGAGGAGCGGGAGGTTGAGACGGATAACACACTAAAGACAAAAAAAATGCGTGGTGTGATAGAGTGTGAAGGATGAAGCAGAAAGATGAGTACTGTAGTGTGATGGTTGAACACAGTTTTGATGCGACTTTAGTTAGGATTTCCTGGACATATGAATTGCATCGTATTTATTTTACCGCGTATCTTGAACATTTACTGTAGTTGAAAGGGTACAAGATGTTCTGTTGCCTCAAAGGCAGGCTTGATCTTTTTGTTCTGTTCGTCTTTGTATAACATGGTCTGATGATAAGTCTCAGTGGCAATATGAGTGTGCATCAATCACTTTACCAGTCGCGGTAATCCTGCACTTGGGAGGTAGCGTTGGTGGATTGCACATCAGCGTCATAGTGTGCATTACTCTGACATATACCTAGCAGAGGCAGTGAGCTTCTAGGATATGACAATACAGAGCGTAGAGATGCTGACAAATCTGCTATTTTAAATAAGAAGAGTCATTACCCCTTCAAACATGTGTGCATCTTCTTCGGTTATATGGTTTATTCATACGTGCAAACATATGTACGTGTATTATTTTGTTGGTTCAAGTTCATTTATTAGGTATAGCCCTGTGAGCCATTCGGCTCTTGAATCGGGTGCAACCGCAACAAAAAAAAAAACATGAACAAAAAAAAACATCTTAAAGTGAATATGTGACTGAGCACAAACAGAAAATCCAATTAAAGACAGCAAAATATTGCAGAAAAAACACCGTACACCAACGCGGTGTGCAAAATCCCAGTGGGATTCAAGTCAAACAACCAACAATGCTGGTAAAACATTCCAAGCAGCGGCATCCTGATAAATAATCTTGGCATCACTTAAAATGTTCCTGGGTAACGCTGCAACTTCCCACGATCACTGGTAATTGAGCCGACCCAGTTTGAAATTCGGACAAATGGGCTCATCCTGGATTGCCGTGGCATTATTAAATCATGTATTTATTTTGTGTGGATTTCACACCTGATGACGATTGCTTGTGTTGCAATCGAAACGTCGTGATCATTTAATTGTTTTATATTTTTATTATTTCCCTTCGACGTGACTTTGCCGAAAGAACCAAGAATATAATGTATTTATGTTGAACTTCTTTTGCACCATACATAACCAACCGTGCTAATCGGAGGTGCGTTGCCGTCCTAGTCATATTTTTCTGTATATTTTGGCAAAATTCACTAAGCAGACGATGTACATCCTTCACGTATCTGTGCCTGTACATAAAACAATCTGGTTTTTTTTGTACACATTCCATCAGACACTCGGCCTTTGGAAAGTGCATTATTGCAGCAGCATTGGTTCAACCGAAGCAGTCAAATTTGCATGCGCCATTGTTAGTGAACGGTTAGATGTTATAGGCAAGGATGCCGTCTCTTAAATATTTGGCTCTAGTTCAAAGCAAAACTATAAAATACAAACATGAACACTAAATTGTCATAAGTAAGAACATAAATAGGCATATATCATGACTTGAAACTTTCTTGACTGCAGGAATTCATATTCTTTGGTTCTTTCGGTAAAGCCACGTAGATAGAAATAATAATACAAATAAAGTGAATCAAAATAAAATAATAACCATTGCTACAGTCTACATTATAGACTGCCAGTACACTCACCTAACTTAATAACCAGACTACAGTCTACATTATACACTGCCAGTACACTCACCTAACTTAATAACCAGGCTACAGTCTACATTATACACTGCCAGTACATTTACCTAACTTAATAACCAGGCTACAGTCTACATTATACACTGCCAGTACACTCACCTAATTTAATAACCAGGCTACAGTCTACATTATAGACTGCCAGTTCACTCACTCCGATTAAGAACCAGGCTACAGTCTACATTAGTGTTTTTTTAGTTTTGTATTATTATTTCATTTTTATTCACTTTATTTTTTTTTTCAATTTGCGTGACTTTACCGAAAGAACCAAAGCTTTGGCATGTACTATGTCAGGCCGGGTCAGTCGCTCGTCTGGGCTGTAGCCCCAGTTCGTTAGTTGCTTCACTTCACCCAAGCGGCCTGAATTCCCTGTCAGAATTTGGGCCGAGATGAGCAGACAGCAGACAATGTTTAAAGTAGCGAAGATTTAATTATACGGGTGAACATTACCTTTTGTCAGCAATGTGGTCCTGATATTATTTGCACATACGCATTTCTGAGAATGTTTCAACTCTGATTGTTTCGCGGAAAGCCCCTGGCCCTGCTTTCGTGATAATTAAAGTAACTGGGCAAATAGTGGAAACGGCACTTTTGTAGCCAACTCGCGTTGTCCGTCAGCTATAGCTCTGAAATTGTAGCAACTGATTTGCTGTCCCATGTACACAAGATAACAGTGAGTCATGCAACATGAGCTGCATGATTCTCTTTAGAAAAATAAGTGGCACGCTTCCACCCACGATGTCCTCATCATGATGTCACAGGGTTAACGTAGAAGAGGGACGCAAGGTAAAAAAAAAACGAATGGTGAAATATTCCTGATATAGTTGATTTTCTTTTCATGTTTAATCATACCGTGAATACTTATTTTCCACATTATGGTTGCCTTCCTCTTGTGGTGGAAATAAGTAAATGGGAGGGTTGTGGAGTGGAAGAGGCTGAACTCGTGGAGATATATGGCTCTTGAAGTTAAATTTCGATTTAAAGCTTTCGTGACTGCAGGGATTCATCTTCTTGGTTCTTTCGGTAAAGTCACGTAGAAGGGAAGTAATAAAATAATAAAAATAAAACATAATAAAACAATTCTCACGACGTTTCGGCTACAACGCAAGCAGCCGTCTTCAGGTGAAGAATGAGACACTGCCAAGCTAGGAGCTTATATATAAGCTGAGTTGGAGGTGGAAGAAGAAGAGAGCCTTAACAAAAGAATGTGCATATCAAGAGGAATTTAGCATATTCATGGGAAATGCGTAGGAGGTGGGCGGGGGGGTTTTCAAAGTCATATTATGCCCATGCATTATGCAGGATTAGCAGCCCCCCCCCCTCCCTTTGGTGCTGCTGATCCTGCATAATGCATGGGCATAATATGACTTTGAAAACCCCCCCGCCCACCTCCTACGCATTTCCATGAATATGCTAAATTCCTCTTGATATGCACATTCTTTTGTTAAGGCTCTCTTCTTCTTCCACCTCCAACTCAGCTTATATATAAGCTCCTAGCTTGGCAGTGTCTCATTCTTCACCTGAAGACGGCTGCTTGCGTTGTAGCCGAAACGTCGTGAGAATTGTTTTATTATGTTTTATTTTTATTATTTTATTACTTCCCTTCTACGTGACTTTACCGAAAGAACCAAGAAGGCTCTTGAAGTGTCGGGGCCATACTCTTTGGGTCTTTCGGTAAAGTCACGTCGGTAGACAAACAATAGATCACAACGTTTCAAGAGCTGTGCCAAGACTTTCCGAGGAGACCCAGCATGGCTCGGATCAGCTACTCGGTGGTTGTGCAAACGGAGCATGAGGAACGTTTGTTGTGTTTTCTCCTCTCCAGCGGAGGCATGCTGCTTGCTGAGGCCCATTAGGACGTGGTGTGCTTCGGAGATATCATACATCAGACGCACGGGCAGCAATCACTTTCAACTTTGTTTGACGTCATCGGGTTATCGTAAAAACGTCGACGCCGTCTCCATTAAATACGGCGATCGTGAATGTGTTCTCTAAAGGGTGCAAATTGGTGTCCCATGTGCTTTATTTATTTCCATTGTCACCCCCCCCCCCTCCTTGCAGAACGTCCAATGTGAAATGTGAGACGATACTACTGCAGTCAAATACTCGTGCAGCAGTTTGTTTTCAGTCTCTCTCGCACCGGCTGTGCAAGAGGAATACGAAATTCATAATCAACGTTTTTGGGTTTAGATCGCGTTATTTATAAATGTGTCGTAACCCTCCACCACCCGACACGACCACTCAGTAAAAATGTGTCACGTTGACAAAAGACAAATAGTTCACTGCTTTAGCCCACCGGTGTGTTGAAGCCACAACATTTACAAATAACGCGATCTAAACCCAAAAACGTTGATTATGAATAACATTGGTCGCGAAAGCCTACGTGTAGGAATACGAAAGTTCATCAATAAAAATCCATTCGCATGCTCCGCCAATGTATGCGTCGAATTATGCTCCTGTATAATTGTATTTGCTTTTATTATTGTACGTAACATTTAGGCTAAAAGAGCACAATGAGAATGGGGGTCGTGGAGGGGGAATTGAGGCAATGGCCAAACGTTGCAAAAATCAGACAAAACACGAGTTGGTTCTTTAACTGAAATGTGACAATATTGGTTTGAAGCGTTCGTGACTGCAGGAATCCATACGCTTTGGATATTTAGGTAAAGTCACGTAGGTAGAAAAATAAAACAAAATAAAAATAATCTATCACGACGTTTCGATCGCAACACAAGCGGTCGTCAGCAAAAATGTATCCATCAGTCGACTGCTGGATTATTTTTTCTGCCCGAGGACGCCCGCTTGTGTTGCGATCGAAATGTGGTGATATATTATTTTTTATTTTGTTTTATTTTTCTACCTACGTGACTTTACCGAAAGAACCAAAGAGTATGAAATGTGACCCCACGATTCATTTGAATCACTGACTCATGTCGCCTACGGCACGGCACAAAAGTGTCCATCAGACTACTCATGATGTAGGACTAATGCCAAGTAAAACTTGAAATTGTCAAACCAAGCTACTGAGCCTCATAGATCAACGAAGTAACAGAGGCCGTTCTCTGCATATGCTTACTGAATACGAAATCGGTACTAATTTTAATCGCCCTAGTTGGATGATAGGCTGAGTCTTACCCCTTGACCAGGATAATAAATCTCAACATTCCAAGAATGGGTTACATGCTCTTACCATGGTGCAACTCAGCCTCAACTTATATATATATAAAAGCCCCACACATATATTAGGGTCCTGGATTTAAACTTGGAAATTTGAAATTCACCTTCCTAACCTCCTCCGGCATCCATCCGTGTAGGATTGATTTAAATGGTAATGTGGTAATCGAGTCGCTGAGTTAGATTTTGGGGCACGTGTGAGCGGTGCATTTTATCAGAAAGAAAAAAACCTGTAAAAGGTCATCATGCTCGCCGCAAAAAACGCAGCGCTTTACTTTATGTTGAATTTTACGTGCGTGTAATGTCACCATTTTATGTACAGAGGTGTCGCCATTTCTGTTTGCGGAATGGGATTTTTGTTTTGCAAATCTGTGAAGCACTTTGCACACGAAAAAATATGTTAAACTGTTGAAACTCTGGGCATGCAGAAATATAGTAAGATACTTACAAATAAATCTGCCAACAAAAGGTACCTCAATTGTTACATATGTGAGCGTGGGTGTCGATAATGGGGCGCAGCACGCATCAAAACGACAGGAATTGTGTAGGCCTTGCGAGAAGCCTGTTATAGGAATAAATAAATACAAATGTAAACCGTAAACGTGATTTCCACTGTTGACTTTCTCACGAAGTGGTACATTGTTTTATCGACCCTCGAGGGAAGATGGTTCTGAGGCAACCCACATCCCAGGATTTTAATTTTCAACCTTCCACTTGCACGCTACCTGGCCGAATTATCATGAAGCCAGAATTGACTGCCATTGTATAAAGGGTGAGGCTTTGTATAACATACGAGGCTTAGCGGGATAAAAAATGTGTGCAGAATAATACATTCAAACACATCTACGTGAGGTTTTAAGTCAGGTCAGGCAAGGGGTGTATACGTTTTGGATAGAGCCTCTTATATGTGTGTAGTTAATGTGTGCTATATTGCAATGTTTGACATTAACACACGGCACTTTATTTGAAGGAGGAGAGAACACATTGAGACAACTCGTCTTTATTTTTACAGCACACATATTTTGTTTGCACTGCCTGCACACAGCCCATACCCCGAGTAAAACGTGCCTGGTTGTAAATACACAACTAAAGGACCTTATAAAATAACAAATTAGACTTCACCTGGCTGGGTGGCTGCGTGACTAAGCGGACCAGTGCCAATGTCAGAGCGCGGAGCATTGATCCAGCAGCAATGAGATCGTGGGCTTTAATCCAGCCGGGTCATCTTTGATTAAACCAGCTTCTGATGAAGCTGATGGAGAGTGAGTCGATAGCAACAGCTTGGTCAGCAATGACTGCACAAACACACAAACGCACAAAATCACATTAACGCATAACAGGGTGCAACAACAACACATTTAAATTTACGCCGCATCTAAATTGCAACCGCATCTCAAGACGCTTTACAATAGCGAGGGATTGTTTACACGTGGAGGGGGGTTGGGGCGGAATTTGACATGGGAATGGGGGTGAGGGCAGAGACACACGGAAGAGGGGAATGAGAGCCACGCCATGGCGCGCGTCCCAGGGATCAACGCGGCCAAGAACCAGGGGAACGAGGGAACTGTGGCCTATTGAGTCCCAGTGAAGTTCCAGGAGGTCCTGGGGGACCGGATCGCGAACGAGGCTTCAAGGTGGTCCTGAGAGGGCTTGGGTCCAGCATCGGTGCATCCCACGGGGCAGTCCAGGGCAGCGCCAATGAGCCATGGGTGACTGGCACCCAGCAGCGATGAGAACAAAGAGCAATCTGGACGGCAGAAAAATGAACACCAGGGTCGCGCAGAGGAAGACGAGGCCCGGCATAGACGATGGATTTGGTTTCACATTTCGCTTGGTTAAGGTTTCATGTCAATGCATTAAACATGTCTCTCTGTGTACCAGCGTGTGGAAAAGTTCAGCCCCTTAGGGTGTGGTTCACTTGGGTGGATGTGAGGAAACCATTGCTGTGAAATCTCTTTGTTCAGGCCATTCTCGAACACAACGGTCGCACTGCTCTGTGTGAGCCCTATGTTGTGTGCTTCATCACGTGATGCGATACCGATAGTGTAATTGTAATAACAATTGGAAAAAAAGACAAATCAACCTACTCCTTGTACTGTCACTAAAAAGGGTATTCTAGGTATTAAAATGTAATCTTGCTGGAAAAAAATCGACTTTCTCCTGCAGTCCAGTAAAGCTGACCTACAGTGGTGTCACTGTGCAGCCTGAAAGACAACTATATGGTTTTTAGACCTCCCGGTCGCCTAGTTTTAATGTCCTTGTACTTTCCCCGTTTGCTGTTGACTCTGCGGCGTGGGCATCTTGTTGCTTCGTTTAATGAAGCAACGTAATTTCAAGTGAAGTCCCTCCCGGTAGCTGTTGTAATGATACAGTGCATTAATGAATTCCGGCTGTTTGGCCTGTGATAAGCCTTATTGATGGCTCCCTTCTGCACTTTGCTCCGAGGATTAACCCATGATTGTACCCGTCTTCTCAATTTCATTTTTATATTGCCACCCTTTTAATGGCTTTTCACCAATTACATTTTCTCCTTTTTCGTCCATGATGTGAACCTGTGTGTAATTGTTGCTTGATGGTACAGAAATACGTTTGAGAAATGGTAACAAAAAATCCCTGTGGTGTCGGCAGATGGTGTTGTACATTTTAGGAATGATTGCAATCAAATTGTATTGCACGTTGTGTTATATCCTTCAAACCCATAGTATGATTAGGTAGTCTTGGATTTCAACAACATTAGGATAGTGATGACATTAAACTCATCATCCTCTTATCATTATCACCACTGCCGCTTCACTGCCCAGGTTAATCTCTTCACACGTTCAAATGCATTACAATTATCCATTAGGGGCCATCCATTCAGTACGTACGCATAGAGGTGGGGTTAACCCAAATGCTTTCGCTTGCGTATGGGGGGGTCAACTACAATGTACGTACGCATAGGAAACGGGGAGGGGGGGTGAAACCTCGATCATAATTTGTCTACATTGGCCTTCAAATGAGTTAGATAGTCCGGCGGTGGACTATCTGTTTGCTTAAACACGTTAATATTATTAATCCTTGATCGTTTTAGCGTGGATTAAATATCAGCCGTTCTAGGATTGGGGGGGTGGGGGTGCGTCAGGTGTACGTACGCAGGTGGGGGAGGGGGTGTAAAAAGTACGTGTGCGTACAGGGAGGGGGGGAAGTGTCAAGTTTTGACAGATTTTTGCGTACCTACTAAATGGATGGCCCCTTAATTCTGTTTATCAGATGAAAATATATAATTGTCATCACCATTACCATTATCACGACGGTTCTTCCATCATATTCACTACCATCCACATCGTCACAGCAATCAAGATCGACTTGAATGTGGCAGTTTCTTATTTTAATATCTGGTATAGCAGCTCGAAAATAGATGGCGGTTCTCGAAAATAACCCAGGATTTTCGCAGACAATCAAACACAATAAAGGCCTCAATATGACCAGCGCCAGTTTATTTACTCTCAGCCCATTTAACTTTATCATCAGTCCACCTGGGGATTATGGGCATTATCACAATCTAAAACAATAACAAAAAAAATCTGCTCCTGGATCACAACTCACACGTGATTTATTTATTTTTTGAGACTTTTTTTTCTTCCATGTTTTTCATGCTATTTAAAAACAGCCTGTCTAAAAAGGAATTATGTGCCTCATTACTTACACATACCCCACGTCGACTGTGTGTCATCAAGCTAATGACCATGTAATATTGCAGAAGAATGCGGTACAAATGTGTGTGGGCGTGGCAAGAGAGCTGCTATTACACTTTTTTTGTGCATGGAATCCTTTTTTTGCCGAGATAAAAACATATATGTCAGGGTTTTGGCTTTTGTCCAGGGCAATTATGATATACAGAAATCACAGAGCTCCTTGGACCACAATTATAACTGTTCTGTCTCCTGCAATTGTTTTGCAATTTTCTCTGAATTAATCTTCACAACATTTGAACATAAAAAACTAGCAAACAAGTATTTGCAAAATTATATCCAATTTCACTCGGGATGCAATTCCTCTTGTACAGATGACTGCATGGAAATGTAATTATTCCCTTCTAACTTGAAAAGGCCCTACAATTGTGTGCATTGAGAGTATTTAAACTTAATTAGTATTTTAATCATGACGATTTATGTAAATTCGACTGCAGCATTTTACAATTGTACATTTAAACAGAGGTATTTGTTTTATTGTGATTAAGTATGTGTATGTCAGCAACGACTTGGCCGATTAAGTGACTGGCATCCATCATGGGAATGTAAGCATGAGTGGAGGAGTCCTGTCACTTCCATGCATCTTACAACATCGAGGGCCTTGCAAAAATTTGGCACATTTTCATCATGCAATGTAAAGACATTGCACATTCACAGCAATGGTTTGTGGCAAATGGGAACAACCTGTTTTGTACCTTGGTGTGAGCGGTCTTCAAAAATATGATACTTGGCTAGTTGTGATTCATAAAAACAGGGTTATGATCGCATATCCTAAAGGTATATTGTATAACATCTATAACAGTTTATCGTGCCCTTCCTGCTAAAATGTATCAAATTAAGGTGTAATGATGCATCGATTAATCACTTGGTATCCATTCTTAAGCTCATAATTGATGCATCAAATCACGTATAATATTTTTTTTATGTACATGTTTTATGTAATGCTTTCATGTGACCACATGGGATCACGTGGTCACAATGCCTGCTATATTAATTATATTGTTATATCTTCTTGGTTCTTTCGGTAAAGTCACGTAGAAGGGAAGTAATAAAATAGTAAAAATAAAACACAATAAAATAATTCTCACGACGTTTCGGCCACAACGCAAGCAGCCGTCCTCAGGTGAAAACCAAGTCTGTCGAGGCGACAGAGTGTGCTGTTTCATTCAGACTGTCGCCTCGACAGACCTGGTTTTCACCTGAGGACGGCTGCTTGCGTTGTGGCCGAAACGTCGTGAGAATTATTTTATTGTGTTTTATTTTTATTATTTTATTACTTCCCTTCTACGTGACTTTACCGAAAGAACCAAGAAGATGAATCCCTGCAGTCACGAAAGCTTTAAATCGAAATATATTGTTATAATTAAATCACGTGTTCTTGAAATGTGACCTCATCACAATTTATGGGAGGTTTACTTATGGGCTTTTACAGTTATGGGGTTTTACAGTTATGGGGTTTTACAGGTTTGTACACGAAGCCATACAAATATACAAACATAGAAATAATTTCAACCATGATGATGGTTACAAACTGAGTAATCATTGGAAAGATGTGATTAACCATGCAAAAAAGATTTAACTACACTTATTTGGCCAATCTTATTTGACAGACAACTATTACAGGTTTACCATGTTTAGTTGTTGTCTCCTTGTCACAGGTTGAGTCACAAACCGTACCTCTCCATAACAAAGGCTCACCCTCCTAAGCCTCACCTTACCATATGAATAAAAAGTGTGCTGTACTTGGCCCTTCCCCCCCCCTCTCCAACCATTATATATACGGAGTGGTAGCTCCTGCAATCTCTCATTTACTTGATACAGCTGTCGTGGCTGTGACGGTTCCACCTGAAGACGGAAGCTTGTGTTGCCTCCGAAACGTCGTGATTTTTATTTTATTTCACTTTTATTAATTTTAATGTTTTACCTACGTGACTTTACCGAAAAAACCTAAGAATATGAATCCTTGCAGTCACGAAAGCTTCAAATCTAGAATTAGTTTTACAGTTACACCTCTAACATACCGTATACACAAACACACACACACACATCCTCATCTAAATCTGCAGTGTTGGGACATATGCTGTTAGTGAGCACCTATTAATGCTGGCTTTGCACACCTGGGAGTGAATGGATCAGCACCCGTGCATGCCTGGCTGCTTTGTCTCCCCAATTACTGAACTTGAGCACATTCTAACAAGCAATTATTATAGGCTGAGATCACCCAAGGGTGACCCAGGCCGGATTCAGGTACCAATTGTTGCTGGAGATGCCCCTAGCTGGAATCAATACTGCGCTGATGAGTAGATGGCACAAAGAACTAAAATATATCGTTGTATTTCGATGTAAAGCTTTCGTGACTGCAGGGATTCATCTTCTTGGTTCTTTCGGTAAAGTCACGTGACTTTACCGAAAGAACCAAGAAGATATATCGTTGTCTGTATGACATGAATATGCATTGGTTAGTATGGTTCTGTATGCAATTGTTTTGGAATTTTTATATTTCTTTAAATATATATAACATAGTATTTGTATTCTCTTGTTATAACTGTGTATTTTAAAAATGGCTACTTTCCTCAGGATATGTGGTATCTTTGAGCTCGCTATAAAACGTATTATTGGAACAAACTCACTCTCTGAGATTTGCAAGGCAACCTCACCCAACACCAAGCAGTTTAAACGGACTGCAAACGTCTTCAGTCTGTTATGTCCCCTCACGTTGATTTAACACGTTTAAATGGCCGTTCCGCTAATTGCAAATGCATTTCAACAGCTTGGCAAACTGCCAATGGGAGTGTCAATTGGTGCTCTTGGCTGTAGCCAATAAATATTGTCAACGGGTTTAACCAAACATGTTGTTCATAGTTAACTCGAGACGCCATTCATTATTCACAGTCTGCAAAGTGGTGTGGTTAGTCGGTCGGTCACCTTTATGCCGCAAAGCGACGGGCAGCATGTGAAGAAGATGAGTCTCTTGCAAGAGGAGACCTGGGGTAAATGTTTAATTATACACAGAAGAAATGGAGCCGATTACAAAAACTCGATTCAATTGGTGTATATGAAAAGTAACGCTAAAAGGCTCACAAATATAGTACAAAAACTAACATACCAAATCATAAAAACATGCATATTTTTTAAACCAAAAATCTAGAAAGACTTAGTTGTAATATAAATGTATAATTGAAAACATATTTTACTGAATTATCAGCTTGTACGGTTATAATAAATCACAAATTAATTAAAGTGGTTCAGTCAGTGCAATGAAAGTTTTATCGGCAGATGATAAGTGTGGTTTGGATACATTTTTAGATGCAATTTTATTCCAGGCTTCACTTAAATTCCATGCCATGAAATCGCAGTGAAGCCTACAAGCCTATGTTCATATTTCTGTATGCATGGTGAGCTTCTTTCACACCGTACGTAGCCAACAGTGCGCATCAGAGGTGCGGGAAAGTTACGTACAGAAACCACAGCGGCTGATTTGAATGAGGGGATGTTGGAAACTTAGTTTTGTTCTCTTGTGGATATTCATTTTTCAGTTTTCCTCGTGACGCGATTGGCATTTAAGTGTCATTGGTATGTTGCAAAATGTATTCATGCCCGTATTTAACGCACAGGCGATTTAGCGCTACAACCTCAAAGTTGTATTATTTTCATAAAATATCCGTTGCTTGTTTACCGATGGTATTGACATTGTGGTTGGTCCAATGATGTTGTTACCGCTTAAAGATAGGGCACATTTTAGTATCGTCAACATAATCCCCATATTCTTAGGTTGTTTCGGCAAAGTCACGTAGGTAAAAAATTAAAATTAATAAAAGTAAAATAAGAATAAAAATCACGACGTTTCGGAGGCAACACAAGCTTCCGTCTTCAGGTGCAACCGTCACAGCACGATGGCTGTATCAAGCTCTCACTTGTGTTGCCTCCGAAACGTCGTGATTTATATTTTATTTTTATTTTACTTTTATAAAAAAATTTACCTACGTGACTTTACCGAAAAAAACCTAAGAATATTAATCCTTGCAGTCACGAAAGCTTCAAATCTAGAAATAATCCCCATATAAATATTTCCATGCATGTGGTGTTCGGGGTCTGTGTGTTTTTTGTTAGTTTATCATTCTTATGTCTACGTAAATGGTCCATGCAGTTAGGGCTGTGGCTGTTAGCTGAATTTGTTAAATCCATGCGTACCGCGGCCCATTAATTTGAAAAGATGACCTCTCATTTTCCCTCTGCATTGAAAATAGTTCCCAACTTGATTTTGTGCTCATGTTAACCAATTCACAAACTGATAGCATCAACTTCGATTTAAAGCTTTCGTGACTGCAGGGATTCATCTTCATGGTTCTTTCGGTAAAGTCACGTAGAAGAGAAATAATAAAATAATAAAAATAAAACATAATTAAATAATTCTCACGACCAGGTCTGAGGACGGCTGCTTGCGTTGTGGCCGAAACGTCGTGAGAATTATTTTATTATGTTTTATTTTTATTATTTTATTATTTCTCTTCTACGTGACTTTACCGAAAGAACCAAGAAGATGATCGCATAAACTTATAGAATCGCGAGGATCGTGCTTTTTTAAATCCTTTATATTAAGTTCACTTGCTTGCTTGCTTGCGAGCTTACGACCGTGCAAATCTTTCGGTCGTTTTTTAACCCACTTCCCGTGATCCAATCGAGCTGACATTTTGCACACAGACTCGTTGTGCGTGACAATTTATTTTCGTGAAAAAAATTCCAAAATTTTCCACTTTTTAGGGAATTTTATTTTTTCATATTTAATTTAAAATACCAATGTCATAAAAACGAAACTCTTACTCAAGAAAAACAGAAATGAATAATAAAATAAAACCGATGCCACGCATATAAAGGATTTATAGTGAAAAACTTTGTTTTTACGGGTTAATTTTTTCGGGAGTTATCCACGAGCCGGTCAGATCACCATAGGTGCTTTAGAGTAACAAGTAGCGTACCACTTTTATTGATGCTTCAATTTATTTCACAAACCTAGTGAAATATTATACATAGATTTAATCGCATTGCGCTTGAAGAAGTTTAGATTAACACCCATGTATAGTAGGCACTGAATTATTTGTATGATGTCCCATGCTTAGAATATTGCGATTTTATCAATAAAACGGCTCTGGTTAGCAGAGCATGTTAATATAATATTTTAATACGGACGATGAGATGTTTGGGAAATAAAGTGAGCTCATTAATACTTCAGATCTGTTGATCTTTTGAAGTCTGCCGTGTAACTTTCTCTTCCTTTGTGCCTGTTTATACACAGTCAGTGTGTGTTTTTACAAGTGAAGGTTAGTATTGTTTGCAGTTTTAATTGGAAGTAGCCCACTGTGCTTTCATGAAGACATGTTTGTTTTCTTTTGATTTATTTATGAACACTATAATTAACATTTTCTAACACGCCATTAAATAATCAATTGAACGGAAATTATCACGTTAATTATGTTATTAAATTACTTCATAGTTGTTTAATTTTCTAATCATCTAATTAAATATCAACTCATTCATGTGATTGGGCTCTTGTGTCGGATAATTTTATGTACATTTTGAGTTTGTGATGATATGATTTTAATTCGGGCTTTTTTCAGTATCTCTGGGCTCTAATCTTAATAAAGAGTGCAATCGGAGTGTTTAAATGTACAAGTGTGATACTATCGTAAGATGTATAATACATGTGCACTTATATGACCGTAATTATATGGATGTGGTGTAATGGTCAGCACACTGGACTTGCACTCAAGAGGTCGCCAGTTCGATTTAATCCTCCTGGCGTGACACCTGAACCAATGATGCAAGTCTCTTAAATCCCCCGAATCCGTCAGTCAACACGGCAACAGTATAATTGGGTACAACACAAAATAGTAAAATAAAATAAAAGTTCATGTTTTAACTATCAATGTTCAACTACTTTTAGGGTTTAACACGTAGGCTTTCGCGACCAATATTATTCATAATAAAGGCTTTTGGGTCAGATCGCGTAAGTATAAATATGTCGCAATCCTCCACCACCCGACACAGCCAATCAGTAAAATATCAATCATTTTTACCGCTCTGATAGCTACAGACTTAGCACAGCCTGAAAGCGTATTATTAAGTCATACACAATACATAATTCATTTGGACTTAAAGCTTTCGTGACTGCAGGAATTCATATTCTTTGGGTCTTTTGGTAAAGCCACGTAGATAGAAAAAATAATCAAAATAATAACAAAATCACGACGTTTCGATCGCAACACAAGCAATCACCTGAAGACGATTGCTTGTGTTGTGATCGAAATGTCGTGATATTGTTATTATTTTGAGTATTTATTTCTATCTACGTGGCTTTACCGAAAGACCCAAAGAATATATATATAATTTCCTTATAGAGGAATCACATAATAATGAACTGATTACTAATCTATTATAGAATTACAATACCCCCCCACCTCCGCCTCTGATCTCGAAACCTGATGGGGTTCAATGATGACGTCGTCCTGCCCTATTTAAGACCGGAAGCAGGTGGATAGATTCACTATTCTGGCAAATCGCCCGAAGATGCTGGATGCAATTACCAGCGAAACGTCGTACTCAAATTCTAAATGTTGTGGATTCACTCTTCAAACACATCGGTGGGCTGAAGAAGTAACTAATTGGCCTTTTGTTACCGTGACTAATTTTTTACTGGGTGGTGGAGGGTTGCGACACATTTATACTTACGCGATCTAACCCAAAAGCCTTTATTATGAATACTTTTAGGGTGCAATGGTATGGAAATATTAACAAAAACAAATACACATAAGAGGTTTTTGGGTTGGATTGCAAAAGTATAATGTGCCGTTATACCTGCCACCACCCGACACATCCAATTAGTGAGGTTTGTCACGTAAACAATACATACCAATTCGTTACTAGTAACCCAAAAACCTCTATTATGGATAATATTGGTCGCGAAAGCCTATATGTTTAACAAAAGACAAAGGCATACGCGCATAAAGATTTCATCATCAAGCTTTCTCGCACCTCCGATTAGCGTGGTTGGCTACGTTCCGGTGCCTAAGAAGTTCAACATACATACCAAACACATTCCACCACAATGAATATGTCCCAGCATACTGTGGCTATTTTATTGAAATAATTTGCATCGTAAAAGTAATTCGTATTCTTATAAGCCTGATATTCCATTGCAATGCTCCACGGTAAATGCATTGTGGCCGCTACGATGCTATGTAGCAATTATAGACTTACACCAGTGCCTATGTAGGCGGTTATGCTTGTGGTTGTTGTGTCCTTAGTTGTGATGTTTTATGCAAATAAGCATAATCTGGATTTTAGCAAAATGCTTTTTGGTTTTGTACAATGAAAAAATGAGTTGCCATGTAAACATAATCGAGTTTGTATCTCGGAAACCTCATTTGAGCTCTTGTCAGAAGAGTCCACCATGAGCATGTTTGACCAGTTGCATTGTGATGATTGTTGAGGCCTACATTCCTTCATTTAAATGAAGTATTGATGTACAGCATTTTTCCAATCAACCATGGGGATGAAAGCCTCTCCACACCATGTCAGATGTGGGAGTTGTTTGGCCATACTTCACCATCCTGGGCAGGTTGGTGAAAGGAGATACCCAGAACCAGTTTAAGTAAACAATATAAATACTGTAGTTGTTGAATATTACATTTCATGTAGTGTTATACCTATGCATTCTGTTGCTGTCTTGTGATATTCATCAATGCATTTTCCTCTTTGAGGGTATTTTATGCTGTTAATTTACCCTACAATAAATATTTTTTTAATGATAAATGGCAAAAACAAAACATCATCAATATAATTACTCAAAGGGGGGGGGGGCGCAACAGGTGAACGCAATGTAAACTATTCAGTGCATCACTTTGTCGTTGCTGAAAGCATAGTTTTCTGCTAATTATTCCTGTCATCTGCAGCAGAGGGTGAGTGCTGTCCACGCTGCTTGATTGTGTTGGTGTTACTCTGCCAAGGTCATGCTAAGAAGCATTGAATCGTGGCCGTTGATTTTGTTTTCTTCAAAAAGGCCCCCTTTTGATAGAGGAGAATTACATTCTGGCCCAGCCTTCCCAAATGTAGCAATGTCTGTTTGGGAGGCTAGATGGCTGCTTTGTGTTGTCAATACCCTATTCAACCTCAGCAAGCCCTGAAGTCACTTTGCCTCTGGAGGGGTCTGGGAGATCTATAATTGGCTAAAACATGCATTCGAGCTTATCCGTGTGTGTTTGTACAGGTTGCATAGCTTTTAGTTTGTTTTAGAATTAGTTCAGCAGACCAGATTTCAGGTAATATTTGTGGATCATTTGATGTTGTATAATCATTGATCTCAGCAGAAAGTTATCTTTGCTCAACCAATGACGTTACGGAATGCAACCTGAATCCCAGCAACCTAGAGGTGGGGTTCGTGGATTGTGGTGTGGAAGACATTCACTTCCATTGGCAGGGGAGGCAAGATGGCTGTAGTAAGCAGTACAGCAAGTAGGAATGTTATTTATGATTATATATTTACGTTCTCAAGGCACTCTGCTTAATACCATATGCAAAATGCAGCAACCAAAACATGTGTAATGTAGCTCTCTTGTTCAGTTTTATGCATATTTATTCTGAATAAAGTCCGCCGACTCACTGATAACTTAAAGAGTAACCGCGAGTTGCTATATACACTTCGGTAACTTAGATAACTCTATTCTGAGACAACATAACTCTAACCTTCCAAGACTACAAGGTGCCCACTCCCAGATGATGAAGACGACCCGCTCCAAGGTAACAACGGCGACGGCAGTTCCCCCACAGCAGCAGCCCCGAGCCCCGGTTCGTACCGGCTCTTATCCCCCTTACGACACAGCCACGCCCCTATGCCTGAACCCTCTCTCACCGCACCTGGCCCTATCTGTCTCTGCCCTTATTACAATTTACTACCGTTAGGTCCCGTGCTTCCCCTCACCCGACCCTGTCAACACTTGTGGCATCAATCATTATTAGCAACCACTTAGGTCCCACATTGCCCTAACGTGACCCTGTCTGTTCCGTTACGTTAATTAGTAACCATGGCCACTGGGAGCCATACTGTCCCTACATCACCCCGTACTGTCCTTACATCACACCCCCCCCCTCTCTCGGCTTACACAATTTCAAATTAACCTCTTTCAGGCAGAACCATACGCTTAACACAATGCAACGTGCAACCAATGTTTTAGGACCGAAGAGCCCACTCACTCGGGAGTTTGGTGTCACCATTCCTTACAGCTCTTTTATCCCCATTCCTATCTCTGCCCCACCCCCCCTCTCTCCCCCTTTCTCTCGTGCAGCCATTTCCCCCGCCCACTCACTCTGTAGCTCTTATAAGCAGCTGCATTCGGAGGCTTGCCCCCTCTTTTCTCTCCACCTGAAGAAGACCGCTTGTGTTGTGATTGAAACGTCGTGGGTTTTTTTTCTATCTACGTGACTTTAACAAAAGAACCAAGAATGTGAATTCCTGCAGTCACGAAAGTTTTAAGTCTAAGCAACAACAACAATGACAAAATCCGTACAACGCATGCAATGCAACCCCCGCGATCATCACGACAAGCAACGGACATTTCGAATATGCGGTCGCCCTTCAACACACAACTCAAAACACAATTTCACAGGTGATCCATCACCGAAATGTCTAGTTCTCCCCATGTGGATTTGTGGCCATCTCGGGCCAAGAGGGCTTGCACTCAAGCCCGGGGGGGGGGGGGGGGGGGGGGTTGAGGTCATCGGAGGCCTTCACGGGAGAGGATGACAGGTCCTCTGCCGGTGGCCCCTCGTATGTAGCGGGCCTTCGGGGCACCCCTGATGTCAGAGATTCCTAAACTGCGGGTGGTACAACACATTTCCCTCGGCGTCCAATTACTCCAGCCAACCGTCCGACACCCCAGACCCCGACCACACAAACACTGGGGATGAATAAGCCATTTCGGGGATGAACATGCGGCCCTAAGCGCGACTTGTGGACATCCCAGCAGCGACATCCCACTCGCTTCTCGCACACACCGCGGCCGTCGAATTTCTACGACCTCCACCGGCCATCTCCCAGGCCAGTGCAATTGCGGGACGTATGCAATGGCACTTATAAAAAGTTTAGCCATGCTGTATCCCTTACTACCCCTTAGCTGTCTCGCATAATTCCGATACATCATCCAGCGTGACCCGCAGGTTTACTGGCAAAGAAGGTCTCTTCTTTTCTGCGGCCGGACCCCATCAGACATCAATAGGGGTGTACTTCCACGGCCATACTTCACTCAAGAGGGATCGCACTAAACCCATTGCGCCCTGGACAACTGAGGTTTCACCTCACACAACTCATCCTTCCATGCTTCTTCAGCTTTCACAGCATGCATCACCTCTCCCATACCCATCTCCGAGGTGGAGCCGAACGCGTCGCACCCCGCTAACATCACATCGGCTAACACTGTTCTCGCCTGAACCACCGCTAATTCCATATCCCTAATAGGGAATTGCAGGAACGGTTCCTCATCACTCTTTAACAGTGTTAGCGCCCCGAGCGGTGCGAGCCCACGGCCCCCCGCTCTAGACGGGCCAAGGAACACCTCCGCCTCCAGCCCGCCAGGTCAAACCGTCCGCAACAACGCAACGGGACCGATTTTTCTGGGCAAATAAAACGTATCATTGTTTCATATAAAACCCAATAACCTGCAGTATATATGGACAACTACAAGACATTATGGGACCTTTTTGCCAGTATCAAAGTATAAAAATATAAGAATAGGTTTTTCCCTTTCTGGCAATAAAACAGGTGTTAAGATATTCAAACACAAAATAGAAACCTTTCGCAAAAAATCAAGTCTGAATTAACCACACGTAATTGTGGTGAACATGCAAGCAAGCATGCTCTAATAACACTGGTCAGCACACTTTTTCTGACATAAGGTATTCCAACGGTCTTAAGGTAATTTTTGGTTGCTGATTCCAAATCTGGCATCAGTTTTTGTCTTTTGAGATATCAAATATTGCATTTTCAATAAAAACTGCAGAAGAAAAATATTAAATAAATGTGGATATCTACATACACACTATCCTAAAAATACGGCAACATATTTTAACACTAAAGCAGTCACTGACTCGCAACAACTTGCAATCATAAGTGACAAGAGTTAATTTCGGATAAAATCAATGAAAGTGGGGTATGCCGATAGCATAAAATGAGATGTGATAGAGCAAATCTGAGATCAGATTTAGAATCAGCACCCTGAAATTTGTCTAAAACAGCTGCAAAAGTCCAGGCCAGAAAAAAATGCTTTTTTTTGTTGACCAGTGTAATATATGCATTGTCTTTGAAACTGATTGGCCTACACCAGACAACCTTCTTTAGGGCCAGTCTCACCAGTGTCAGACTAGAGAACGCCAAAAGGCATCTTTTGGCGTTCTCTGGTCTGATACTGGTGTAGGCCAATCAGTTTCAAAGACAATGTCCATATATTATCCAAGCATGTTTGTTTGCATGTTCACCACAAGTGCGTGTGATTAATACGGACTTGAATCCTTGCAAAAGGTTTCTATTTGTTGTTTGAGCATCTTAACATCTGTTTTATTGCCAGAAAGGGTGAAGCCTATTCTTATTTTTTCATACAAGACATTAGTTGTGCATTTATACTGCAGGCACTGAAATGAGATTTTTCTATTTTAATATAGGAATAAAATGACATTAATAATATTAATTAAAGCACTTTGTTAATCCACTGGTTTAAGAGGGCCTCCCTATGCCACATCACTAATGGAGGGTTTTTTGACCATACTTCACCACTTTGGTCAATACGGATCGGTGAAGCAACCGCCCAAAACTGGTTCAGATTTCACTCCCCCACTTTTGTTAGCCACGGTTGGGAATCAGATCAAGTTAACCGAGTACATAGCACATCGTGCTAACTACTGTTCCACCATTACCCGTAAAATAAGAATAATAATGTTTTATAGAAAACCTGATAGAAAAATTTAAGTAATTTAATATTTAAAAAACGTATTAAGGTCATTGTAAATGTGCAAATGTAGGTCACCACCATTGAGTTGTTTAAATATTTTATTTTAACGCACACAGACATTATTCAAATATGCAACTCCCTAATGGGATGCATTGTGGTGGAGAAATCAGTGGGCCTTAATCCATCACAGCTTGTTTAGTACATAAAATGAAAACCCATTATGATTATCTACAATGACATTCCATGAATTTTCTATATCGTCACCATCATCATCACATTATAAAATATATTATGGTACAATATAATTACTCATTTGTCGAAATTTTTTTATATATATAAATTTGTATTTGCTTGTTGACAGATCACATTGGCCATCTGACTTAAGGCAACTGAAAATGCCCCCCTCTGGCAGCAAACGATGTAACTCAATTTTGCTCTGCGTTCACTCTGGGGCTCACAAGGTATGGCAATTTTGCAAGTGTTAAATTACGCATGGGATGTGTGGAAGGTGCTTGTTTGTTATTGGCCAAAGGAAAGCCCTGTTTACAGATCTCACAATTCCCGACAGTACCAGAGTGTGACTGGAGGGCCACCTTCTCTTGACCCACTACCACCAGCCCTCAGGACATTTGGCCATTATTGTGGGTCGTGCATTTAAGTGACTGTATGGCAGCTCTGTGACTTATTCTGCACTTGAGGCAATGAACAAGGAATTAAAAACTTGCCTTTGCCCTCTTACACGTTATATTGCATTTTTCCCTTCCTTAGGCCTTTCAAATACATTTAAAAAACGACGTATGTGTTGTAAATATTGTATGACACCGTGTTTGCATTCCAACTGACAATTGATGTGGCTTTCAAAACGATTATAAAGCTGTGTTCCAGTTTTAAATTTAGATTTTAACTAAGCAAATGTTGATGTTAACATCGGTGGGATTTGGGATAGTATAGAAAACTCGCTGAACACAGACTCAAACATGATGCTATAGATGTAGTTTTTTCATTGCGTCAATAACGTGAAAACTATAATTGCATGCCAAAATGCAAGCATGCAGTTACAAACATCGTACATACAAGACCATACCATTATTCTTGGGCACCAATATGGATTAACCATCTATTATTTGCAGCGACAATCCGTTGAACATTAAACATTTTGAAAAGAAACATATCTAAAAAGTGAATAAAACGGACTGGCTCTAGTATTTCATTCTATAGGATGTGTCCAATAAATCTGACCCCACGCTATAGACAACGTGGATTTTTTTTCCACTGGCCAGAAAGTAATTTCTGGCTCAGGATTGCTTTAAAATATACATAGTTTTACTTTTAGTAGATAATTTTATTCATGTGTCTGTTTTTTTTTTGCTTTTATGCTGTGCAACACCAACGGTTTCATTATATTTGCTTGCATTACACCCCATGGGTTATGCCACTTCGACACACACACACGCATAGGGTTGGTCTTCTTCACTTGTGGTAAGAGATTTCAAAAAAAAAGCGTGTTGTGTTACCAAGAAAATAAATAAACTCGTCTACAGGAGACTTTTTTTTAAATTCGGGCAAAATTAAATCTGCCAAAGAGCGCATTTGAGTGGGATTAATTCAGCGGGGACATGTCGGCTTCGTTGTCGAAAATCTTCAACAGCATTTGGAATTAATTGTGCAGAAAATTGCATTGCTGGCCCGTGGTAATTAATTAAATGTTTGTATTTGAGTCTCACATCTGGAGCATTTTTCATTCTCAGACTACATCTGCTAAAGCATAATAGCTTTCAAGCTGCGTGGTCTGTGTCCACACTCACTCTGTTACTACAGTATAATGAGTTTTTATTATTTGTATAATTCAATAGACTTGCCTAGGGATTACAATGCTAAACTAAGGCACCTTCACAAATTAACAAAAAAACTATTATTTGCTGAAACTTTTTTTTTTGCCATGTTAAGTGCATGATAGCTCAGATGTATATTGATATGTAAAATACATATCTTGGTGGTGCTCTGATAGTGTCCAACTCACAAACAGAACGTTGGGAGTTCAATTCATGGCTGAGAGTTGACTTGGCACATCACCCCTCCATAGTTGATTAAATTACTACCACTTAGTGTAAAATCAACAGTCGTATGCGATGGAGAAAGCGATTCCTGTCATAGAAATGTGTAATGTTGACCAGTGGGCCTGGTATACAAATGCTTTTTTTTTAGCGTGGACACTATTTTATAAGTGTAACAGAGGGTTTGTCCTAACGTTCAGATAATGGGAACTTAAAAGCACGTACAAGCACACCGTTTTACTGGCAATCTTATAAAAAAAATTAATATACGTATTGTATTATTGTATTTCATAACTCTTGCGGAGGTAGAGCATGCACATGATGCAAATGAAGGTGCCATCTCCGGCGGTACAAATGCAAAATGAAAATCTCGGCAGCTGAAAATGTATTTCTCTCACCTTTTCATGAAATATATCCCCATGGGTCATTCACAATGTTCCACAACCATGCATAGTGGGCGGGGGAGGGGGGGTATATTTTTTGTATTCACTTCCAAGTACATGGAACACTTCATTCTGTGTCAGCGTGTACAGCCTAAAGGCACAGATGCACGGTTAGGGAAAGCCCCTTTCCCAGTGTCTGCAAGTTGTAACTGTTGTAAAGTGTTCCATATATTTACGTATATACAGTATGGCATACAATGTATAATGATGCCACATTAATGGAATAAAATAAAAACAGAACGGATTACATTGAATACATAATTAAAATTGATCATTATTCACAACTGTAAATATTCGAAATTGGGCAAGTCCCTGTGTAAATATGTTGCCTGAGTCATCTCGTATAAAGGATGTAATGGATTTAAATATACAGTTTCCATGTTAAAGGGCCAAATAATGGAAATTACACATTGCTTAGTTTCTTACTCACATTTTTTTTCTAAATATTTTTTTAAATGTTATAATGCTAAGATATTTTTATTTTTATATTAGCGTTTTATATATAAAAATACATATGTTTATTTATGATGTGTCGTAATTTTACTTTTGGATTTTACGTACACATTTTTTGCCATGTTAAATGTTTCAGTTGTGACTTTCATTCTATATCTCAACAAAGTTAATGGTGGCGAAAATCGTCATGAGAATGCTTCGTTAGGACAAACCCTCTGTTACACTTTTAGAATAATGCATTGTTAAAAGCATTCGAAAACATCAGGCAAAATGATACGAATACTAAACCTGACAAAAAAACATGGGTGCATGATAATTGTTTTTTTACCCTTTTATCTGGCAACAAAACTTACACCTTTTTTTACAAGGAGTCATGTTTGCATTGACCACAATACCTGTGGTCGGAATGCAAAAAAAAACACAACTCTGATAATGTATGCACTGTCCTTGATATTGATTGGTCCACACCCGAGACAGCTTTTCTTAGAGCCTAGTCTCACATGGTGTTGGACCAGATGGCGCCAAAAGGCGCACAACTTAAAGACAATGCACCATCAGAGTATGAGAGCTCGGGGTAAGCATGTACACCATTACAACCTCCTTAGCCAGTAGCAAAATATGATCATTGATAATATGATAATAACAGTTATCATATTTTGCTACTGGCAAAGGAGGTTCCAATGGTGTAACATGGGTGCATTTTTTAAAAACAGAAATATCTTTTAAAACTTCAGGAAATTGCCACAGCTCTTTCATTTTATATTTTTCTCCGCATTTTAGTTTTTCTACAAAATTCGGATATGCTAAAAATGCACATGTATAATTACGTTTAACACAATACCACCTTCTAGACAAAATGGCAGTAATTATATGAAGCATCCATCCTCTTTATTTCATTAAAATAAGAGCTTTCCACTTGTGTGCATATAATTCATTGAACTTTGAACAAGTTTTTTTCGCTACATTTTCTGAATTTAATTTCATGGCTCGTCTTTCAAACACAGCCTGAGGTATTAATTCTTTATTTTTTACAAACTGCCATAGCAACACAGAAGTTAATACACTTTTGCTTTAATATAATTTGTACTTTGTGTTGTCCCTCGGCGTAACCATTGATGCAATCAGACGTGACACTTGGTAAGGCTATACATGCCTTTTGGGCTGTTATTTGCGATAAATTTGTGGCTCTTCGGTTAAAAATATATCAACTCCTTGCGGCAACCATCTCTTTTCTTTTTAGCAGTCATTCAATGTGAAAATCTGATTTCTTTGCAAATCGTGGAATGCTAGGATTTTACAATGTCTCTTTTTGCTATTAAAATACGGTGTCTCTACGTGTGTATGTGGGTTTCTATATATGTTTAAATTGTGCAGTTAATATATGGGATATATAGCTGCAATATGTATACAGCAGTGGAATGCGCTAATATGTAATAAATACGTACGATTGTCTGATCGTGTAAGATATCAAGAGAGTTGGCTTGCTCAGACAAATTAAACTATTTCTGGAGGTTGTGTGATTTGAATGTTTTTTTTATTTGGCACTACTGAGCCTACCAGGAGTACTGCTCACCCCTACACAGTTAAGGTGCTATAATATCCATGAGTTTAATATGACAAGCTACTTGGCTAAATTCATGTTGCAGCACTGCATATTTGGATATACAAAATATGCGTTCCCTATATAATTGGATACATTGATCTATTACAAACTAAATTATTGAGAGAGAGAAAAACTACCCATTGATGGGGCATCTATGTATCGACTGGTTGACAGTGTCTTCTTGGTTCTTTCGGTAAAGTCACGTAGAATGGAAATAATAAAATAATGAAAATAAAACATAATAAAATAATTCTCACGACGTTTCGGCCACAACGCAAGCAACCGTCCTCAGGTGAAGAACAGGTCTGTCGAAGAACAGGTCTGTCGAGAAGACAGAGTCTGAATGACTCTGTCTTCTCGAACAGGTCTGTCGAAGAACAGGTCTGTCGAGAAGACAGAGTCTGAATGACTCTGTCTTCTCGACAGACCTGTTCTTCACCTGAGGACGGTTGCTTGCGTTGTGGCGGAAACGTCGTGAGAATTATTTTATTATGTTTTATTTTTATTATTTTATTATTTCCATTCTACGTGACTTTACCGAAAGAACCAATAAGATGAATCCCTGCAGTCACGAAAGCTTTAAATCGAAATGGTTCACAGTGATTCGAGGTGACTGGCCATTTGCTCGTGTAGGAAATGCGCCATTCTCGAGTCACAGCACAGGAGTTGTGTCTTTTTCACAACAAACCAAATCATCATGTTGCCTGTTCGCAGTTGTGCGTGCAGTGGTGCAATATACCTACCTAGGTCACGATTCTTGAAACACTTTGATTTTAATGTGTACGTATGCCAGACAATGCATTTCTCATTAACCTGAATCCACTGCTTGGATGAATAGTCATGGGGAATTGTTTGACCATTCTTCATCATCCTGCTGGTCAGTGTAGATTTCTGAAAAGAGGCCCAAGTCTAGTTCAGATATCACCCACCACTCGTGTTAACCGTGTCTGGGAATCAAACTCGGGTCGCCGGGTTCAATGTGCTCACCACTGCACCATTTCTCCATTCCCCAGTGAATTGTATCACTCAATATTATTATTTTTATACCCATAGCTTCTTTTGATTTAGGAACATGAAGCCACTCAGTGGCTTTAAACTTCGTTTCAGGAGATTATTTTTCAGGAAATGACGTAGGCATATGCTATGAACTACGCATGTGCACTGGTAATGGCAGTAAAAATCAAACTCTTGCCCAAAGGTCACCTCAGAACTGGTATTTGGAGAACACTCTAAGTGAATTAATATTGTATTTGAAAAAAAGATAACATTGTGGTTTGTGTGTGCAGAAGTTTAGCCATTGCAAAAGCTCCCTGGGTCATAGCTTTATTGAAGAATGTCAAAAAATGGTCGCCACATCGAAATCTTTCTCCCAAGAAAATCCATCACCGTGATTGGCCAGCCAAAAAAGACCTGCGAGTCAGAACAGGAATATGTCAATGATTCGGCCGAGACTGCTCTGCACGTTGGAAATATATAGGAATGGTGGTTATGACACATTGGGTCTGTGCAAAGGCCTTGCGTTCTGGCGCAGACAAAGCATGAATCAGACTTATAGGAACACGTGATGAGATGGCACATCAAGCGTTGTGAAAGTGAATTACGCTCGGCATTTATGTCACGATGAAACTATGCCCTGATATATAACTAGCCTTATAAAATACAAATCATATGCTTCAGAAACCAACCCTACCGTTCATAAATCTCCTCTCTCTGCTCAGTAACTGTAAAGCTAACTGTGATTGATTAATTTGCTTTCTAGTGGAGATTATTTGGCTCTTTGCTCTATGCATTGAGGTCAATTAAGTACAATGAAACTCAGAAAAATGCATTGATTTGGGCGACATGATGCTATAATATGCGATGCATCGATGATACTAACTCCTGAAATGTGTAAAAAAAATCTTCATTTCGCAAACTTCAGGAGTTTTGCCTTTGTAACACTTATCAATGAGTTTTTTGGCCACGCAGTAGTTTCAAAAGTACAACGAAAGAGATGTAAATTTTCACTGTGTGGCCACGGGGTAGATAAGTGCTTTGGCAGGGGGACAGCCCATGATCTCACTCAGATGGTTCCAGATGAAAGCGAAGATAGCCAGGGATGCTAGGCATTCGTTTATAACGATGGTTGATAACGTGAGTACACGGGCGCACTGAAGGACAACGTTTTTACGAGCTGAAGCGTTCAGTCAAGAGTCATGAGGGGGTACAATCCTTTCAGATGTAAGTCTTCATTTTAATGGGTTCAGACCAACGTAGGTGACCCCAAAATATTTCTTTGCAGGTGGCAAACAAATACATTTGTTAGCCGATTTTGCTGGTGGAAATGCATCCAAGAAAATAAATACGGGTGTGATGTATAAACAATTGTCTCTATAAACCGAGATTTAATTTTTACGAATGTGAAATTATTTCCATTTTCTCTCAGAGGTGGAGAAAGAGAGAGAAAGACAGGGTTTTGTCTGTCAGGAGATGGTGGAATTCAGTCGGCTATCTTGACCACGTGGTTTTAGTTTATTCATGGCCAGTATTTGAGGAATGATTCTCCTCACCTTCGCAAGTCTAAGAATCAACTCAATCTAGGGTGGCGTATTAATTAGGGAATCCATACTACTTTACATCGTTTGTTAATTTAACACTAATAGTGGTATCAGGAATCGTGTGAACCAAGCACAGAATAATACATAGGATAATATGTGTGCATAGAAATGTAAAAAAGAATTGTAGAACAAAAAGTGTAGAGGATCTGTATGATTCGGAATTTGCACGGTTGGCTACATACGGTGCAAAATAAGGTAAACATACACATATATATCGTGAGCTTAAGAATATATTTCAATCGTTGAGTCAGTGCATGATTACACGTTCAATGGAAAGGTGCTCGGCATCTACAATACTATAAGAAATTACTATTTTGATCACTGTCAGATACGAAGACTTTTGCTTTATTTTATTAATTTGATATTAAAGACAGGAGACAATCTATTGCGGGTAGAATGCTAAATGTTAAGAGAAAGACGTGACTTGAAGGAACACGGTGGCATAATAATGACTTTTTCGATATAACATCATTATTTGGGCAGTACTCAGAACACCCAAAAATACATTGATGGTCTTATTTATTGAATTTAGTTTAGGGTAAGCTACTGTAATTAATGTACACAATAGGGAAATTTTTGTTATGATTTTATATGAAAAACCATGTAGAGCAGTGTGAAGAAAGCTTTTTTTCATTATAAAATATAATTCCTATTCTTATATGCATGAATCCTTAAACAGAATATGAAAATCCACGCTCGAAGTTGGCTACGTCACGGGTTCATCACGTGACCAGTTTTGTAGGAGGATGTCATTCAGTCACAGAAAATAATGTCTGTTAATACAATTGATATCAAACTCCCAAAGTAAAACTAATACCTTGAAATATCCCTGCACTGTATTCGAATCAGAAGGGGTCTGTTCACACCAAGCAATCAACAGTTGTTTTATTCGCGTAACGTAATCAGTAGCACCACAACATTTGTCTTCCAGCAGCATAAATGTTGTGTTCGATCCTCTTTTCTTTGATGTGCTCCCACTGCAGGTAGGGTATTGCATATTCAAGGCCTTCATAAATATTACCTGTTTTAGTACGAAACATTAGCATAATTGCAAGTGCCTGTGCATTGTTGTTTGTCTACAAACTGCGCTCGGTAGTACCCTTGATTGCTGTGGTAAGAAATAGCCTTGTTTTATGTGAGGCTGTCTCTCCCCTCTCTCATGACTGATGTGCGAGATGTGCTCATTTAAAATGATGGCCTTTATTATTCTCCAGTAAGCCTATTTGTGCATGGTGTAACTGTCATTTTCCACAGATGTTCACATATGCGAACCTTTAACATAATCTGCCGTTACCTCCGTCCCTAGCAAGTTGCAAACAACATTAATCTAAATTTGTATTTAAAGCTTTCGTGACTGCAGGGATTCATATTCTTGGTTCTTTCGGTAAAGTCACGTAGAAGGGAAGTAATAAAATAATACAATTATAAAACAATAACATTCTCACGACGTTTCGACTGCAACACAAGCAATCATCATCAGGTGTGAAATCCACAGCAAGAAATTTTGAAAGAAGTGGCTGACGTTAAGGAAAAACAAGTGACTGACGTTAAGAAAAAACAGCCACTTTTTTAAAAATTTCTTGCCGTGGATTTCACACCTGATGATGATTGCTTGTGTTGCAGTCGAAACGTCGTGATAATTTTATTGTTTTATATTTGTATTATTTTATGATTTCCCTTCTACGTGACTTTACCGAAAGAAACAAGAATACAGTAATCTAGTCATATTTGAGACTAGCAAAAGGGTTAAATGTATTTTAAATCCACGCCTACAGTAACAGGGGAAGGTTTGAGCAGTTTCATTTCGATTAAAGGGCTATGCAAGTGTGGCAATGACTCAAATACAGCGCGAGTCTAACCTTTGAGTGTGAAAGCTTATGTCTTCCTTCTGGCAAACGAACGGAAAACTAATTTCAACAGGTAAGCTGTATAACAATTATTTTACTATTAACAACGCGTGGCAGTTATGTATCACGGCATACCTAAAATAAAACATGAGTAATGCGTTCTCTCTCCACCACCTCCACATATGTCTATGATGTGTTTTGAAAGAACAAAATTTCTGCCCTCGTGAAGATGCACTGAATTTCCTGCACCATATAAGAAAACCATTTGGATATAAAAAGAGCACACGAGACACCTGGAATTATTGAAATTCAGCGACAATGACCTATTGGTATTGTCAACACGTAAATAAATACAGGATGTTCAAAATGTCGAGGAGAACTTCCATCTCTGTTTTCTCCCGATTACAATATCCAGAGCCCACGGACATTACATAATGTACGGAATGCTGAAATCCAGTTGGACATTTTTGACAAAGGCTACCTATTTATCATCTCACCTGCCCAAACTCACAGCTGCAATGCTAGGCATTGTACAGTGTGTTTTTTTGGTTGCACTGTTTAATGGTATAGGCTAGGCAAGTAAGCGGTGAGTGACACGCGTTTGAGAGGGTTCCAATTCAAATGTGAGAGTGCCAAAAGAAGCCTTTGCGCTCACTCTGCGCAATGGTTACAATGTGCCACTTTATGTACTTGCAACAATTCAGCATCAATTTGGCATGCGTGCTGGTGGTTTGTGTAATGGCTGCACTCTCCTCCCTCCCACACAAAATCTCCCAGCGTGAGCTCCTATTTCTCAATTCCTGCGCGAGCCACTGAATGCTCAATGTATGCAGTATTCTTTGCGGGGAAATGAAGTCATTGTTGATAGGCATAAAAAAACACCCACAGGGAAGTTGATGAAGGAGACAAAAATATAATTTGCATTATAAGGAGGATATTGTAAACAGGCACAGTCCTGTGGCAAGATTACAATTTATGTTTGTCGCATTGTATCCAACTCGTTAATTGTAAATAACGTACAGTACATTATCAATTATCCACATACTGTGCCGCTCATGGTGATTGTTTGACCATATTTCACCGTGTTGGTTCAATTTGGCGTTGTGAATTCGAGGGCGCCCAGGAATGGTTCGGATATCCGTCGCCACTCGTGTTAGCCATGGCTGGGAATCCATCTCAAGTTGCCGTGTTCATAGCGCAGTTCACTAACCACTGCATCAAAACTCCAAACCACCTTAGTCATAGCAATTAGAAAAAGAGTTAAAATGTTTACATGCTGCCACACTTATTGCACCTAACATAAATGTGTTTGCGTGTGCATTTCATGATCAATTTTACCAACCAGCTATACACATTTGGGTCGAGTACAAAGCACGATATTGTTATGATGATCCATGCTTCAGGATAGGCAGAGCATTTTTTTTTTATATAATTGCCCTTTCCAAAGGTGTCACTATTAATATAGGCAGAGAAAAGTGGCATGCAATTAAAGCGCAGGATTCTCTGTGGCAGTACAGCATTGACAAGATAGATGCAAATGTATCTGTAAAAGATATATGTTCCACAAAAGTGACCCAACATTAAAGCAGAATCCTTCTGAATAAGAGTTTTAAAGCTGGGACAAGAAATGTCTTTGTACACAACTCATTTTTCACACGTTGCATTTTTTGTAAATTGTTAATCTATCTTATTATATGCTATCTTATTAAAACTCTACATTCATATTTAGCTTGGTACCTATGTATAGCTCTACAGTCTCATGTGTGTCTATTCATGATGAAGTACGATGCTTACGAACCAAAAAGGTAATTATATTTAGTCAAATGTACGTGTAACAAGGAAGAAAAATAATGCATAGGTATGAAATCTATGAATAGTTTTTCAGCATGCGTTTGTTCTGGGAACTATTTCATTGGTGGTAATAATGTTACGTTACAAGCAGCATCAAGTGGCATCACACCGTGTGACACGCAGCATTGCGAAACGATGTCACAAAATAGTGAAGTCATCTCGCGATATCGCACCAAAAGTGAATACTTTTAGCACTGGTTTGTCACCCAATTTTGGGCAGCCCTTTGGTTAATTTCTGTTAGAGTAAGTTCCCTAGCACAACACACTATCTTATATTATGTAAATTTATACAGTGGCTTTAATTCCAAGGCATAATCATCAGCAATGGGGAGACAAAGGTGGCCGCCCACGATACTGGCCACACCACTCCCTTGTACGCTTTGCTATAGATGCTTGCTGACAGAACTTGCACTTACATTCCGATGGGCTTAATCTCAACTTCTTAAAAAATGAACCCGTAAAAACAAAGTTTTTCACTATAAATCCTTTATATGCGTGGCATCGGGGCGGCTAGAGTCCTCTCGTCCTCTGGCTTGAGATGGCTGCCACCTATGGGTCAGATGATTGTCTGCCACCATTAAGCAATTGGTAATTAAATATTTATTTATGTTTCCCTAAACAGTGTAAAATTTGGGAATTTTTTTTCACGAAAATTAATTGTCACGCACAACGAGTCTGTGTGCAAAATGTCAGCTCGATTGGATCACAGGAAGTGGGTTAAAAAACGACCGAAAGATTTGCACGGTCGTAAGCAAGCACGCAAGCACGCAAGCAAGCAAGCAAGTGAACTTAATATAAAGGATTTAAAAATAGTGCTTATTGAGATAACATAACACCTGCTCGTTCTTTATTTACCTCCATACGCACCAGTTGTGGGTGCACACTCCACTTCACGCATGACACCGCGCGTGGTACACCTTAATCCCTACTAGCTACCCCTACTCTCTCCTACACCACCCACACCTGCTCAGGACAAAAGCATTACCCCGTGCGTTCCCACGCGCCGGCTTTTATTCCCCCAGCTAGACCCCGCCCACCTTTCAGGACCTCAGTTTCAGTTTATTTTATTAGGTATAACCCTGTGAGCAATGCGGCTCTTGATTCAGGTGCAACCGCAACAAAACAAAAACATGAACAAGACACATCTTAAAGTGACTACACGCAACAGAAAAATCCTGGAAAAAACAGCAAAGTCTTCCAGAAAAAAACACCGTGTTTCAACGCTGTGTGCAAAAAATCCCAAAGGGATGCAAGTCAAACAATAACAACCATAAGACAATGTAGATTAAAGTTATCAGGCTAACTCTGTACTACAAAAAACAAACATGGCTAAACCAAAACTTTAAAAAATCACCAAAATAAAGCTATAAAAACAATGTAACAGTGATCATAGGAACTGTAATTGAAATTTAACAATAACCGATATATATAACATGTACGACCAAACTTTGCAGCCATAGTTGGCTGCATGAGTCACTTCATAACAGCTGGAATATCATTAGCAGAATATAAAATTTCCAATACATCTTTAATGATCAGCACATTATAATCAAAACTCAAGACCATACTTTGCAGTGGTCATCCGGAATGATACATTTGATTTCAGGCCATTCTGAATAGCAGTTGCAGCTAGGGGTGCACAACTCCTCTAGAGCAGTTTTGAGTGAAGATCTCACAGGTAGTGATCCAAGTTGCAGTTTATTGGCAATAGCATTCCAGACCCTGGGGGCATCAATAGCAAGGGCCCTTCCTCCAGTATTTGTACGGCAATAAGGAATGTGAAGCTGGTAAATGAGCAAAGACCTTAGGTCACATTTGTTCTTCGAAACGGTGAGGAGATCCAGCAGGTAGACAGACATCACAACGGCACACAGAGAGAGGACACACATCGGCACAAAGAGAGGGGTTGTCTCTATGACGGTCCCTTAAATATAGAGAGGGGGGGCGAGAACGGAGAGAGGGAGGGGGCAGAGAGAATTAGCATATCAATGAGTGTACGCCAACGTACTGCTGCTGCTGCAAGTAAGATGACAATGTGGAACGCGCACGCAAAATTGAAAACTAGGAGACAGGCACACGAAAATTAAATAACCCAGCAAAATATCGAAATGTGATGTAATACAACACAGAGAGTCGGTTAACACACAATTAACGCATAGCCTGGTTGATTACGTGTTGTTTTCTAGTTAGATTTTTTGTTGCTATTTCTTTTATACCTGAGGATGATTGCTTGTGTTGCAATCGAAACGTCGTAATATGTTATTTTAATTTATTATTTTATTTTTAGACGTGACTTAACCGAAAAGAACCAAAGAATAATCCAGCAGGTAGTCTGCTGATTTTGTTTTAAGTACATCGACAGCCAACCCACAGCCCACACACAGACGCCTATCCTCAGCTGCGCGTCCGTCACTCCATTACACACGTGCCTCTCATCAGCTGCGCATGCATTACTACACTGCACATGTATAAATATAATGTCCAGTGGAAGAAATTGAACTGTCAACTCCAGGCAAGCCGGTTCATTAGGGCCCTTGCTACTGGGCAACATTTGTTCCGACCTTATGACCAGCACTGTCTGTGCTCTTTAGGTTGGACAACTGCAGCACAAGAAGAACACAACGATAACATGTACAATAAAAAAAACTCCGACTCTCATATACACTGGCACACTATTCAGGTATTAAATAAAGACATGCATTTATTTTACCGACCGAGCAGCAACATAAATTATTTTCATGCAAAATGTCCCACCATCTACACCCTGGTGTTTGATTAAGAATTCTGTGGGAGCCACGGACAAAATAAATAGATTTTTTTTTGTCAGTACTCTAAATGTGCTCCTGCTCAGTGTTCTTTCTGTCTATTTTGGGTCCCCCCCGTTTGCATCACGTTCTACCAGCAGGTGAAAATGTGCAAATTTTTACTATTCCTAAAATGTCATCTTTTTTTTATTGTTTCAATTTTCTTTGCAGGCGGTAGATGTCTAATTTTTTATTTTGTGTGTGTGTGACCTTGCGTGTGTGTGAAGGCCGTGACGGCCTTCATAGATGCTCGCTAACAGCACTTGCCCCAACTGTCTGTTTATGTTTGGCGTGGGGTAGCGGTTGGAGTGCTATGCTACGAGCCTGGCGAATCGAGTTCAATTCCCACTTGCAGCCAATACCAGTGACGATTATCTGAGCCGGTCCTGGGCCTCCCTAGGTGGACTCAGACTTAAATGAGTACCTGGCGCAATGTGCAAAAGCACCGCTACGGAGACAAATTGAGTGGTGCTGGCCAACCATCCCCTCGTGTGCCATTCCGGCCTTTATAGGGGTTTGCTGACAGCACTCGCCCCAAAAGTCTGTTATGTCTCTACGGGGATCTTTGTTTCTGTATGTCTATGTGTGGTGGGCGGTGATGCAGTGGTAATTCAAATCTGTCGACCTGTATTTGATTCCTGGCCATGATATCATTGAGAGAACTCAAAGCGTTCCTTGGCCTCCCCTAGACTGACAGCCCTAAATGAGAACCTGGAGTTGCTGGTCAATAACTGCAATGGGGAGACAAAGGTGGCTGTGCGTGGTGCTAGCCACACCACTCCTCATGTGTCGTGCTATTTCGAATAGGTGCTCGTTAACAATTTGCCTCAATACAGCTGACAACGCTATGCAGGGGGTGCTTGACTTGTTTGTGTATGTAAGTATTGGAGCAGCGGTTCATGCACTTCGATACAAACAGGCGTGTGTTTTATTACAATGCACTACATTAGCGGCAAGTGATTCCTGAACGTAACCGCTAGTCATCTAGGTCCCATCAGCCTAAAAATAGACAACTGTTAATATCTTTGAAAATCTGAACTGAGGATATACCACTGCTGGGCTGAGTGCTGGTCACACCTCCACCCTCATGTGCTGTGTTGGCTTTAATAGGTGCTCACTAACATAACAGTCCTTGCCTCCAGTCTGTTAACTCATTTCAATGATGAAATTGGAACCGTGCTGGCAAAGAGCCAGGCCAGTGATCCTAAGTCCCCATTGGCAGTCTTGCTCTGGCAGCCCGCTCAGTTTAGTTCCATAACTGGGCCCTCTGATGAAAAATAAGAATAGGTTTGACCGTTTCTGGCAATAAACCAGGTGTTCAGATGTTCTAACACCAAATAGATCCCTTTCGCAAGGCACCAAGTCTGCATTCACCACACGTACTTGTGGCAAAACATGCAAACAGACATTCCCTGATAATGTATGCATTTCATTTGAAACTGATTGGCCTTGTCTCACCAGTGTTAAACCAGAGAACGCAAAACGCGAACAGGTTTTCTGGTTTTCTCAGGGTGTGTTAATCGTGAACTACACAAACAAATAGACAAAAACAAATGTTTTGCCCGTATTGAAACGGCTGTACGCCGCATGTACAAGAATACGGGTATGGGTAGACAAGTATGGGAGTCCTTTCACGCAATATTCTTGTACTCAGGATGACCATGGAACCAGTCATTATCTCATGGGGCCAGCGTGAAAACAAGATCCATGCTCTATGGGAACCTCATTTGCCAGTAAAAATATGATAATTGGTTTTTTACCCTTCTATCTGGCAACAAAACTGACACCTTTTTACAAGGAGTCATGTTTGCATAGACCGCAATACCTGCAGTCATAATACAAACAAAAGAACATAACTCTGATAATGTGCACTGTCCTTGAAGTTGATTGGTCCACACCCGAGACAGCTTTCCTTAGAGCCTAGTCTCACATGGTGTTGGACCAGATGACGCCAAAAGGCGCCTTTTGGCGTCATCTGGTCCAACACCATGTGAGACTAGGCTCTAAGGAAAGCTGTCTCGGGTGTGGACCAATCAACTTCAAGGACAGTGCACATTATCAGAGTTATGTTCTTTTGTTTGTATTATGACTGCAGGTATTGCGGTCTATGCAAACATGACTCCTTGTAAAAAGGTGTCAGTTTTGTTGCCAGATAGAAGGGTAAAAAACCAATTATCAAGATCCATGCTGTGACGTTACTTGCTAAGTTGAACTTTTCGGCAGCGTTTGTATAAAACATGCACGTCCAAAGATAATTACACATGCGATAAATATTTAATCGACACAGTTTACTGTGTTAAAGTTTTTGTGGAAATCCGATACAATCTGATGGACTATAACATTGTTACGTGGTGTGATGGACTGAAGTCTATATTAATCATAATGCTCCACTATTTTATTAGATAGCTTGCTAACCATTTGTTTGACCAGGTGCTAACTCAAGAGGCCTTGATATGAGTCTCGTTTTCACGGGTGACCTGGGTCACAAATGTTACAAATTAAAAACAATTAAAGCAGAGGAAGGCACTAAAGTATGGGACATGCCGAGCATACGGAGCCATACACAGAGCCAGAGGGCGCCGTGTTGGCAAGATGATAACTGCCTCGCCTGGTATACAGGATGTCGTGTCTTAGATCCCAACCCTTGATGCCTTCTGTGTGTTCTCCCCTTGGTCGCGTGGATTTTTCTCTGGGTCCTCTGCTTTTTGCTTCCCACATTTAAAATCGACGTGCGTTCAGAGTATTTTGGCGGCTATAAATTTCCACTTGGTTGAGTCATCATTTGTGATGGCCAGGTCGCTTCTGAAGAAGAGCAATATAACTCAGTGGGCCTTACCTGGTAATATAAAAACAGCTAAATATTGCTCCGTATGAGGACGTGAACCTGAGCTGTGCTGCTGTTGCCTGTGCTGTTTCTGGGTTTCCAGTGGTCAGGTTGCACGTGGTGGGGTAAAGTGTGGGTACCCCTACCTCCTTCCAAAACGTTCGTCCCCAGCGTGGAAGAGTCGGACCAAGATATCTCGTCGGCTCCCTCTAATCCTAACACCAGCCCTTCAGCAATAATCAACGAAGTAATTGGAGGGCTCCACCATTACAGGATGTTTGTGTGTGATCGTGATTTTTACGTTATAATAACGTTTTTATAACGTTATGTACGTGTGGTCGTTGTAACGTTATTTGTGTTGAAATAGCAATGTTTGATTGTTCTGTCTCACGGCAGGTGTGGGGGTGTGTGTACACAGGAATTTCCTGTTTGGATGTTGAGTTTGGTCACGTGACCAGGAAGTTACAATTTGACATCCTCTGAGCCATGCGGCAAGGTATCAGCCATTACACAGAGTACAAAATGGAGGCACAACTAGCGTCTCAGTGAAGACAGGTGCATCTGTTAATTGTGGGACTTTAAGAAGCATTGTCTGTAAGTTCGTTTATGTGCTTATAATACTGGGAATGCTGTTATGTTAGAACGGCCGTTATAATGCTGTAAATGCCTTTATAATGCTGTTAAATTGTTATGATAAATATGAGGCCTAGTTAACAACGAAGCATGCCACTTACCTTATTGTGAATATTACTTGTAATTGAATAAGTCGAGTCAGACTTGTACCCATGTAACTTTATTGCGATCTTGAGAGCAAGGATGACGAAATCCACAGTTCAGTGTTATGTGCAGTGCTGTACATTTAGGCTGCAGTATGGTGATTACACTATGTGCCCTTATTTAACACAGTAGCTTATTCTATTGTATAGCTATTCAGTACTAATGTAGGTGCCTGGTCCATCCAGGATCCATTGTTGAGTTTCATATTATCTAAGACAAAGTTATGATGCTGTAGTGTTCATTCATTGTATTGATATTTCCAAGTATTAACAGATGCTGTATTTGTGCTGTGTTTTTCCATCAGTTTTACCTCGTTCAATCCATAAAATACGTTTGGAGTCGGGTGTTCACCCTGGCTCTGAAGGTTTATTGAATGCGAGGTTATCTACTCGGATAGTGTTGCAACGCAGCACACAGCGAGGCGAGACATTTATTTTCACGTTTATGAGCACGTTTCCAGTTAAGTATTTTAATTGTTTGATTAGTTGTGCAAGTACATAGATGTGCAGTATATGTAATACATTTAATTTAATCTGGACTTTAACATTGTGAAAATCATATAATACATATTTTTTGCTCGACATAAGTGCCAAATTGGTATAAATCCCCCTCGTTAAAACGAAAGTGGCTGAATTTTTCTTATTACAGTGCTTGTCATATAAAATTTGAAGTGTTAAGATATTATTTTTTATTCTACTACCATATATGACGGGTTTTTTTATTCACAGCATTTAAGGCGACTGGCTATATGTGTATGTGGTTTTAAACGTAATATCACGAGTCCGCCTTTGTTGACCACAAAGTGGGCAAAGCAATCAAATGATTACGGAGCCTTTCCAACCATATAAGAAACCTCTCCGCGTCATGTCAAAAACACGAACCTTTTCATTCTTTGCATTTACAATGGGTTAAAATTATTGTTGTTGTTGGGTTTTTTTGGCATCTGAATGAGAAATGGGACAAGACACGCCATTAGTGGAGACCGATGAGAGAAATGACCGGTGTGGCGACGGAGGTGGTAAAGCGTGCGCACCTCGCACGAGCAAAGGGCGCAAATCCCTCCTTGCTCCAAGAGTTCTCCACTTCCCTCCTCCCCTCGGGCACTTGCCTCTTTGTTGTTTTACCGCGTGCGCTTTTTGCCGAAGGAATAAAAAAAAATGTTGTTCCCAGGCACACGTTTGGTAATGTTCACGCTCACTTCGCACGCACGCGCGCGCGCCAGCGAGCGAGCGAAAACGCGCGAGCACAATTTAAAATAAGAGCACGAGCGGTCTTGGACAAAAGAGAGCCGCTTGCAACTGATGTCTTTTGTAAAATTAATATTAGCACAGGCTTGCTCACAGGGCCTCTCACCCTTGCCTTCGTTTTTGTGTTCACGTTTTACGGATCAAACGAGTGTCGCGATGTCCCCGTTCACTCGGGTTTTCACCGTAGGCTAATCGCTTATTTTATTTTTTTAGTGCGGGGTGTGGGGAAACTACCGCGTATGTCGCGAGTGTTGTTCCTTGGTGCTGGTAGGTAAACACACGGACTGTCCACTGTGGCGAGTGCCAATGAGCACGCAACTCCAACCATTAGTTGGGGGGAGGTGGTGGTGGTGGGAGGGGGAGCATGGAGAAAATGTGAGGTTTGCATTGAAACGTGACTGCTTCAAGGGGCCGTGCTTTCTAGCCGTAATGGTGAGCAAGGGCAACAACAACAAGACAATGTGTGAGCGAGAGGGGCAGCCTGACGGGCAGTACAGATACGGCATTGATGCAATTGCCTCCGACTCCCCCCCCCCAAAGACCGATTGTAATTGATCATATCAACCACATTGTGTAGTAGATAGATTTTTCAAAGCGGCGTTTAGAGGAGTAATTGTTGCCGTCTTGCATGAGGATTCATTAATGAGCATGCAACGCGATTCGTGAGCAGGAAGCCGCTCGCCCATGCCATTTTTACACGGCTGCGTGAGTGATTTTGCGTACCGTATTAACATTTTTTTTTTATTCAGAAAGGCACTCAATTTGGCAAGGGCCTCTTTTTAGCGGTGCCTGTGCCAACTGAGATAGAGCCACGGCCCACGTCTGTTAGTCAGCATTCGGGAAGTGAGTGTTGGTGGATCATTGCAAATGTGTTCACCTCCTAAAGCCACTGGGGCTGTGACATGGCCAGCAGATAACAGTGCAGAAAGCGTTAATTGTTAAATCCATATAAGTAGAGCTTGGCCTGTTATCCCCTTGTGTGCATGGGTATTATTTGGTTCCTCCGGTTTCCTCCCTACATGCAAAAAGCTCATAATTGTGCATTGGCCGAACATCCTCTAATGGAGGAGCCTTCCTTGAAAAGGCTCCGGGGGCCTCGGTGAGGCTTTTCCACAAAAGAACCACGGTTACCGTCGCTTGAGCACGGCGGTTATGAATATAAAGATTGCTCCCGGTTTGTGTTGCAGCTGCTGGGGCGCCGGTTTACAGCAAACTCGAGGTTCCCATAGTCGAGCGTTCTCTTCCGCTTCTTCTCTAACGGGCCCTGTCGGTGGCAACGCTTTTGACTTTCAGTCAGGCTCCCAAGGATGACACGCAAAACCAGTGTGACAACGCTGGTGATCTATTTCCCCGGTTATGTTTTTTTTTCCCAGAGATCTCGCGTGCAAAAGGCGTATCTCAATGTGCTTTTGCCTGGATGTGAACAAAGCCAGCGAAAGAATCGCCCCCGAATGCATCTCATCTCGACACGTCCGCAGATTAGGATGTGGGGATTGGAACGTGGATGGGAGGACTCCCTGGACGACACCAGGGTTTTTCAGACGCGTTCGGCAAAGTGGCCAATGCATGTATGGTGGAATTCTTTTGCACCGTACGTAGCCAACTCTGCTAATCGGAGGTGCCGAGGGAAGGGGAAAAAAACTCAACAGCACAGAAATTATGATATTCCATCTGTGCGGGGCTTTGAGACTTACTTTCTCTGGGTACTCTAGTGTACGAAAGAAGTTCAACATGCATAGTACATACATCGTGTCATTCCACATGCCTATCACTCGTACGCAAGTATTCACCATGCATCCAAATGCAGGACCCTCCTGGTGATATCTTGAGACTGTGAGGCTTTCCGAAGTAAATAAAGAATGTTGTTGTTATGACAACTATTTTACTGTACCACAGTACCATGACTGCTGGATCCCCTCGCTTTATGCAGTAGTAGTGAAATGCGTTCCAAAAAAAGCACAAAGCCTGCAGAGTCGCGCACCCAGTACACACACAATGCTGTCCCACGTCCGATAGCCACATATGCACCGCATAAAGCGAGTTTTGGGTAGATATAGGTTAGTTTCATACATGTGAAATCGCACAAACCGAACCCACATTAAAGCGAGGAAACCTGCATTCTTATGTATTTAAAGCACGTGCAATCAGTTCAGTACTGTACTCGAATAAAGAAAACAGAGATTTAAATATTGCAACTGTTGAGTTTATCATCCAAGTGCATAGAAAACATCATTTTGTTGTAGAATACCTTGATTGGGAATTAATCCTCCGTTGCTAATGCACGTCTTTGTAATATACGTTCGCACGCAGGTCGAGAAAGTCTACAGTGACAGAGACCAAGGCTGGATTAATACTAAAGCAAACCTGCCGTTCGGTCTCGGTTAAGAAACTGGCACATACCTGTGGAACCATGGGATTTGGTGAAATGATATAATTTACACCTACGCACGCAATGGGTTTTGGAGCCTTAAATATTTTGTTCACTTTAGGCCAGATAATTTGTTTTTTAAAGAAACATATTTTTGGAAAACTGAATAGGAGAAACAAAGGCATGCATATTCATGAGAAGAAGAAAAAAACATTCGCCGTCTCAGCTGTGCTGATGATACCATCATTTATATCGACCAATAGGAATGAACTGCAGGAAATATTAGACAAACTTAATAAGTGTAGGCTGCAAAGGATACATATGCGCAAAACAATGTCCATGCACAACAGGTTTGCTCAACAATTGGAGATATCTGTTAGAGAGACACAACTGAAAACCACATCAGAAGATGTGTAACTATGGCAAGAGTGGACCCGAATCAAAATGATGAAACAATGAGGTGAGCGAGAGCAGGTTTTGATTGCTTTTAGAAAGATTAACCTGATTGCGTAATGTAACGGACCAGTGTGCCCGGAGAATAAAGCGTTGTGCTCGCTGTTATAGGACATATTGGTTCAGAAACATGGTCATATAACAACAAAATTACAAAAAATAAAAATGCCCTAAAAATCATGAATAAGATTGGGGGACTTGGGATTACATTTAGAGACAGAAAGAGTAACGTGTGGATGAGAGACTATACTTGGGTTGATAATTCAAACTGTTAAGACAAATAAGTGGGATTTGAGTAGAACACGTCGCTATCAGAGATGATGGCCGATGGTCAAAAGTAATGATGACGTGGCAGCCACAAGGGATGGAATGAGTCGGAGATGAAATCCACCTAGGAGGTGGAATAACATGAGCGTGTGTGCAGCGGCAAGTGGATTATTAGATCACAGGATCATGACAGGTGGTGACGGCTTGGGGAGGTCTTCGTCCAGCTGTAGATTTATAATGGCTGATGATAAAAAAAATGTTTACTAAAGGTTAAACGTGGCTGTGTGTACACGCAGCATGTTTTTCTATTTGACAAAGTGAAGTTCTTAAGGATCAAATGCACTCATGACGTCCAAATGAATAATTTAAATTGCAATAGACTTTCGTATTAAAGGTTTCCGAATGATTATCTATGAGGCAGTCGGTGTGCGGTGCTGACATGTTTTGCATACCTTGATGGCCTAGTTTACAGAATGTATTATATCGGGTAATTTCACAGTGCTACATGTCCAATTTTTCTATTTCACGGCCCCATTTTATATCGGCTGTTATCTGTTAAATGTAAAGTGCTCGGGGCTGTATTTTAGCTTATGCTAAAACTCAAACCCAAGGAATGGATGTTAACATTGTTCGCTGCCTGGCGTTCAATATTTGCACCTCTGGGGAATTTATCTGGTCAATTCATATGTAGCTCACGACATGTATGCATATGTATGTTGTGGGTGACAGTTGTGTAGTGGTGAGAGCCTGGTCATGCAAGCTGCTGACAATTGGTGTAGCTGCTACACCTGGATAGGGCCTCCCCTAGGTTTACTCTGTCTAAAATGGGTAACCGAGTATGATAAGTCAACGTTGGAGAGAACAATCAGACGTGGAGAGTGGCGCTAGCTTTGGCACCGAATCTGGGTTGTTTTTGCCATTTGTGGTATTATCGGCACGGTCGAGACTGTTAACTACTTTTTGCATTTCTGGGTATCGCAGCAAATAGCACCCACTAAAATAATATGCGGAGCCAACTCTGGCCAGTGCTTGAACTGATGGATTTATGATTTGTAGTCAACTGATGTAGGAGCATACATCATTCACGGGAACTCCGGTCACCCTCGTAGCGCTTTTGGCTAGCCATCCAACAAAGACGGCCACTGCATCACGCGCTTTCAGATGCGATTCTGGGGACGTCTGGAACGCTCTTCCTTCCGATATTAGGAAGCCACTGGAGCTATGCACTTTCAAATTTACATTTATTTGGTGTTTAATGTGTTGCCCTTCACCCGCACTTCCAATTCGCACTGTTGGCTATGTACCGTGCAAAAGAAGTTCAACATACGTACATATGCATAATCAGAGCTTAATCAGGGCCGATTGAAAGCACCTGTATACATGTGAATGATCCTATCACGTCGAGGTTCGTGTATCTAGGGGCCTCTGTTATTACTGAGGCAGCCAACAGTTGCAGGTTTCACAAAGACCGCATGCCAGCTCTGCCCAGAACACGTGTTCAGCTATCGACTTTGCATTTGTGTACAAGCGAATGCCCATGTGTAGATTGTCCCACTGACATTTAACGATTCACTAACGCTTCAGCCTCAGTTGGGATATTTAGTTCACCTTAATTTCTCACTTCTAACAACTCCATCTTTTATTCATACATCTCTCCACTGAACCCTTGCGCAGATGGAAAGTCTCTGGACACCCAACATCCTGCAGTCTTTTTGGCGTGCGGATAATGGAGCAGCGATTCTACAATTTCATTAAAGTTTATTTTTTACACTTTGGAACGATGCGTGACAGCCTGGGTTTGTTCCACTGCGGATATGTACCCACCGCAATACGTCAAGAGTGAGCTGATATACGACACACACCAGAATGAACAACTTTTCACCGACAATATATTTGCTAAATGAGGTTGTTCATTATTTGGCCGAAGCTCTTTCACATTTTAAGAAATACATTAATCGCCAAAAGCGACCGCGCAGTGATTCGTACAATGTTAAGCCCCTGCATGAATATCAATGTTTTATTGTCTCATTCTAATCGAGTGGGAGTGAACGAATCCGGATGTGGTTCTTTATCATGTTTCTGTGTGTGTGTACACTTGTGCATATTTGAGAAACAAAGACAATCGTGGTGAGTGCACTGCACTATGCTTTTACATAAGGGTGGAACGGTGCATTTAATCATTGATTGATATCAGTTCTTAATCTCTAGGTACATGCATCACGTCACACGTATGCTCATTTTTTTTATTCGTTGTTACATAATGGACTCACGTAATCGCTTGCGGCCACTCAAGGCGCTACATTCAATCGCATGGTTTATTATTTAAACGATTTAATTATTGAATCTATTTAAATTGCAATCCGGAATCACAACAGTTCGTCAAATCACTGAATCGTTCTCTCCTTAATTCCATATCATCCCAGCCACCTGGATTTGTTTCCCAGCCAAACCAGTAGTGTGTGTCAGCAGGACATAATGTATACTCTTAGTTTTTTCGGTAAAGTCACGTAGATAAAAAATGAAATTAAAATTAATAAAAATAAAATAATAAAATTCACGACGTTTCGGAGGCAACACAAGTCTCCGTCATCAGGTGGGACCGTCACAGCCAGATTTGCTGTATCACTTGATATCACTTGATACAGCAAATCTGGCTATGACGGTCCCACCTTATGACGGAGACTTGTGTTGCCTCCGAAACGTCGTGAATTTTATTATTTTATTTTTATTAATTTTAATTTCATTTTTTATCTACGTGACTTTACCGAAAAAACTAAGAGTATGAATCCTTGCAGTCACGAAAGCTTCAAATCTAGAAGGACATAATGTGTCAACAATAGATCATCCTGGGATTACGGGCAGGCACCACCAACTCCAAGCACCACACGTGTAGCCTGCGCACCCAGCAATATCTATGAATACGCCACATTTAGACGATCGGCAGATCGCGCGTGATGGGGTTAAGTGTAGCTACTCCCACCGGGCCTAAGACATCTGGCGAGCCTGGACGAGTATGCCAAATACTATTTAGAGATGCACTCTAATGAAGGCCCGAGGCTGCAGGTTGACCTTTATCTGTCAAGATATGGCCGATGACCAAAGCACCCCGGAATGCCGAAACGTTGTTTGGACACCCACCATGCACAAGAGAGTGGTGCAGAAGGCGTCACGGGCAGTAGAGGGCAGTGCCGTAAATTCCATTGTTCTCTCCGCTCCTCCCACCCTCAGCTTGCACTGGTGACCGTGGTTCATGAAGTATCCCTCGCGGCCCTCAAACCATGGGAGATGCCCTCAACGAGCAGTTTATCGACTAAAACGGGCTGAGCGTGTACATTCTGGAATATGACGAGTCAACTGTAACTTAACAGTTTTTGCATATATTGAACTATTTTATAGCACGCAATGTTAACACATAATCGGTACCTATGTATTCTCTATCTGGTGCTTCTAATTACTGTAAACATTGACACCTAAAAAATATATTTATTTATTTCTTTTTCTTGGACACATAATTCACATCTTGAAGATGATTACAAAAGAACGATCCCGGACTTTTCGATATGACATTTTTTTTATCAGCATGTGACATATGTACGTACAAACTGAATTTCCTCATCAATAAATTAATATATATATACAAATTATATGCAGGTTGCAACACCGCTCTTCGTTGGAATAGCGTGTACACACGTCGCTTATTTTTTGTATTGTTCTTTTTTGTAACAAAGCAAGAACCCAGATGAGGCACAGACTCAACGTCGCTTTTAAAAGTGGCTATCAAAAATGCTCTGTGGTGTGCGAGGAATTAAATGCTCTGAATACTATTTTCATATCGCTTTTGTAACAGCAAAAATTGCTCTAACTACAGAACAAGTGTGCAGAAATCAAATGCTTGCTCGAAAGATTTTTGTTACATGCATGTAAATATTTAAAACATTGAATACTATACTCGTATAGCCTCATTCGCAGAGACACGATTGATGCATGTTATATTCAAAATATCATGTTGATTAGATTATCCTTGTACCACAGTCAAGGGAGTTGTAGACAGAGTGTGTGTTTTCTTATATGCCCAAAATTATATTTACCAGTGCCTGTTAAGAACCAGATGTGAGTTCAGTAAGCTGAACGTTCTATGATACAATAACCTATGCGCATGCCCGTGATTATTTGCAAATATATTATTTGCAAATATAATCTGAACAATGTGGCCGTGTAACTGTAATCAGAATTAGGGTTATATTATGAGGCATTTAATGCTTCCTCGGAGTATTTTTTTCCTTCTTTTTAAATCCTTTATATTAAGTTCACTTGCTTGCTTGCGCGCTTACGACCGTGCAAATATTTCGGTCGTTTTTTAACCCACTTCCCGTGATCAAATCGAGCTGACATTTTGCACACAGACTCGTTGTGCGTGACAATTTATTTTCGTGAAAATTTTTTTCCAAAATTTTCCACTTTTAGGAATTTTTTTTTCATATTTAATTTAAAATACCAATGTGATAAAAATGAAACTCTTACTCAAGAAAAACATAAATGAATAATAAAATAGAACCGATGCCACGCATATAAAGGATTTATAGTGAAAAACTTTGTTTTTACGGGTTAATTTTTTCCTTTTAAAAGTGTGGCACAATGTTTTTGCCACGCATTGTTGAATTCATTTTACACAATTGCCTTGGAGAGAGAGCATTTGCTCGCGGAATGTTTTGCCAAGGTTTGCGGTGCTGTTCGCTGTTGGCCGTAGCTTGAAACACTCACTGTATGAATCGCAAGGCAGCAATAATAATAATAATGATAACAGGTATGAAGAATTGGACCTTCTGTAGTCATTTCAAAAGCTGGGCTCCAGTGTCTACAAATCTATAACTCCCCCATCCTTGCGCAAAAGCCTCATTATCGATCATCGGGTTTTTTTTTTGTATCAGTGGCAATATATAGTTTTTTTTCTGCTCAATTGTAACATCTCATGCTTTAGAATTTCAATAGGAGGACAAAATGTCCCCTTGGCAGGGGATGACAATGCTTTTTCACTCTGAGTGTTTCCCAGGAAGCAATTGAGCTGATGTTATCTAAACATATATCTATGCATCTTCCAATGATGACAACTGGTAATTTCCCAGATATTGTGGGTCCTTAAAGTGAGTGCATTGCTGGTGAAATAGACTCATCAATATGATCAGGGACACTTTGAAGACATACAAATGAGACTCAAATACATTTGTTCTGCTCGCAAGACTCTCTTTTGTCAACCATGTGTATTAAACATAAACTCCCTCCTCCCCCACCACATGTATTTCAGGCACCTGATGACATTGTTTCACAGTCACTTCAACCTTATAGCACGACCTGGTTTAAACGGGTCACACAAAAAGCTAAGGCGGTGGCACGACAGAGTGATTGGTAAAATAACTGCATCCTAGATTTGTTGGGGTGCCAAGGTAGCAATGTGTTCATTCCCTTGCCTCGTATCCAGGAGGTCGTGGGTTTGATTCCGACTCTGACACCTGTATATTTAAAGTTTGCATGTTCTTGCCGTGGTCGTGTGGATTTTTTCCGGGTCCTCCAATTTTCCCCTCAACATTTATAAACATGCATTTAGACAATTTGACTGCTATACATTTACACGTGATAAGCCTGTTCGTTGAGCTATCATTTGTGGCCAGGTCGCTACTCAAAAAAGTACTTCAGAGCTCAGTAGGCCTTAACTGGTAAAATAATAATTATTATTATAGACCTAGGTTTACAATTTATGAGTAAAACTCTACTATCTAAACAATATTCATAGATGTAAAATGTAAAAATAAATATCTTGGGAACAGTAGCCAATCAGTTTTAATTGTGATACTTGAAATCAGCACGTAAAAATTCATAGCAAACAGCACATTTTATCTCTGAAGCAGACCGACGTCTAAAAAATTGCAGACCAGTGTAATAGTAAGAATAGATAATAATCTCGATTTAAAGCTTTCGTGACTGCAGGGATTCATCTTCTTGGTTCTTTCGGTAAAGTCACGTAGAAGGGAAATAATAAAATAAAACATTATAAAATAATTCTCACGACGTTTCGGCCACAACGCAAGCAAGCCGTCCTCAGGTGAAGAACAGGTCTGTCGGGAAGACCAGCGCTAGGTGGCCGAGTCAACGCCGTACTTGACGTGTCTCGTCGTCAATGCACCTGGCACATGGAGCTCTTCCACAAGGGTGGAAACACTGCCAAGGAGAATTAACACGTAGGCTTTAGCGACCAATATTTATTCGTAATAAATGTTTTTTTGGGGGTGGGGGGGTGGGGTTGGGTTGATTCGCTTAAATATGAATGTGTCGTTAGACCACCCAAATTTTGGCAATTCACCTGATGGAGCTGGTTGTTTATCGCCAGCGAAAAAAATCAAAAATATAATTGTAAATGTTGTGGGTTTACTCGCCATCACACCCGATGTCCTGCAGTAAATAATTCATTGGCCATGTTTTGTTACCGTGACAAACCTTACAAATCGGCTGTGCCATGTGGTGGTGAGTTAAATAACACATTTATGTGATTAAACCAAAAAACCTTTGTTATGACTGCTAAGGAGGAAAATATAGCAGTGGAGTGCTTAGAAATACTGATCGTCATGTATTTCTGGGCACGTGCTTTCAGTGATGGTCCGACTGACGTTACACTTTCATCTGAATAAAAAAAAATGAAGCATATATTTTCTTATCGCATTGTATTGTTCGCATAATATTTAATAATTGTGTGTTTAACTCTCTGCCTGCCCCCAAAAGTCGTGCTCGCGACTAGCTACGGTATTGCTGTGTGTAATTATTGATGGCCTATGATAACCCCAAAATGGACTCAAATAATGATAATTATTGTTATATGTGTAGAGGAGAGTGGTGAAGTCGCGTGCGCTGTCCGGTGCGGTGACATCACGGGACGTGGGGTCGCACGCGCTGGGCAGTGCACGTGACGTCACCCCTCCTAGGGTATTTAATGGAGACCCCGTGACGTAAGCGGGGTCACTGGAGGAACGGGGATAGTGGAAGGGGCAAAGAGGGAACCAGGGATAGTGATACGTGTTAATAAACCCTGGCGGAAGCCCCTAACTCACCTCCGTCTCCGAGTACCTCCGTCTACTACTCAACAACTACTCAACATATGTATGATATATTAAAAAAGAGCACGGGGCCGTGTTCATCGCCATCGATGGCCACGAGACAGTGGTGGAATTTAACATTCGAAACGTTTATTCATATTCTTCGGTGAAGTCACGTAGGTATAAAAAATAAAATACAATAAATCACGACGTTTCGGGCGCAACACAAGCGTCCGTCATCAGGTGGGATTATTCTACAGTATAGAGTGTAACATAACGAATCCGTGTCATCGAGCTGATGACCTAGAAATGTGTCATTTGAGTCGGCTGTCGCGTCCCACGGGTTTTGCAACCATGGCCATCTGCCCTTCTCAATAATCAGCTGCCACTGGAAGAAAGACGCACAGCCCTTAGCGTTGCCATCCACTCCACAATCTCAAACTTCACTCTCGCATCGTGCCTCGAAACGATCTCATCCCGGGATCGGCTATACGGTAACTTCCTCCCCCGCCCACCTCCCACTTCAAACGCAACCAAAACTGTGAAGTCGTCGTCGTCGCCAGTTTGAGCGTGCACAGAATCAGAATGTGTATTTACATCCTGGAGGAATCCGAGGAGCTATGAAGCTCTTTTTCACGGATGTCCACTAGGTCAGAGCGTTACAACAACTGGCAAAACAAACACGATAGCAGTGCAAAGTATATGAAAGGTAAACGAATCACTTAAAAACATTCATAATGAACGTTTTTGGGTTTAGATCGCGTTATTTATAAATGTGTCGTAACCCTCCACCACCCGACACTGCCAATCAGTAAACAAGTGTCACGTTGACAAAAGACAAATAGTTCACTAATTTAGCCCACCGGTGTGTTGAAGCGTGAAACCCAAAAACGTTGATTATGAATAATATTGGTCGCGAAAGCCTACGTGTTAAATTCACTTAAAAATATACAAATTAAACTAAACTATTGTTGTTTTACCTCCTGAACGCCGATGTTGCGCTGGAATTGAGTGTGCGTTGGATCCACCCCTGGAGTGGATCCGAGCTGTCATTCTCCACCCACATCGCGACTCTACCGGACGCAAGTACAGCATGTGGGAACTTCTTTCGCACCGTACGTAGCCAGCCGCGCGAATCGGAGGCGCGGACATCCTACATCAGTGGTTGTCAACCGGGGTGGGGGATACGTGGACCCCATGGGTGTTCGTGGCAATATCCCAGGGGGGGTGATTTATAAACGTGTGAAATTCTCCACAATAGAGGTGGGTTTTTTTAGTGGGTTAGATCGCGTAAATATATAAATGTGTCGTTAAACCCGCCACCACCCGACACAGCCAACTAGTAAGGGTTGTCACGTTAACAGAACGTGCCAATTCGTCACTAGTACAGCACTAGTGTGTAGTGTATTGTATAGTAGTATAGTGTAGTGTATAGTGTAGTGTATAGTGTATTGTACTAGTACAGCACGCCGGTGTGCTGTACTACATGCCAATTCGTCGCGTACTAGTGACGAATTGGCACGTTCTGTTTACGTGACAACCCTTACTAGTTGGCTGTGTCGGGTGGTGGCGGGTTTAACGACACATTTATATAGTTACGCGATCTAACCCAAAAAATCGATTATGGATCATATTGGTGGAGGAAGCCTGCTACGTGTTCAACTCTGCGACATTTTATCGTACACGAAAGTCGTTATTGAATAATCGTGTATGAATTTGCCAATATAAAATAACTACGATGAAATTGCAATGAATGTGGTAGCCTAGAACGATATAAAATACATTTCTAAACTCATCGATCGTTTCAAAGATTAACCCTCGAGCACGAAACAAATGACGTCATTGCGAGCAGAGCGGCCGATGAATTCTTCTTTATTAATCGCTTGCAAGTTACTTGCTGGTTAGGATGACTCACAAAATGGACAATTGGGTTACAATATACTGACGTTCATTATTCGTACATTTGTTTCTCAGAACCGTGTCGGGTCGGGCAAGGGGGAGCTACTCGGTTGGAACAACATTCAACAAGGTGCGGGGGGGGGGGGGTACAGCAGCCTAAACAGTTTGAGAACCACTGGTTTACATCTGTCTGCGTAACACTCCACACATCCACTATATACCTGACCAAACATCCCAACGTTTCACCAATCTGCACTCACCAACGCGGTTAAATATGGTAAAACAACAGCAACAACACACACACACGTGACCAAAAAGCAAGGGAGGGCTTCATCCAGCAGTGGATTGACAAAGAGCTGCGTGTTAGTACGATCATCGTGAATTGCATATTGTTTTATTTAACTCAAGGCATGTTGATGTCCTTGTTGTTATCAGTTGCGTTGTGTTTATGTTTCAAAGCACTGGGTAGCGTTGATCAATCGCAGCGATACCATTGGTACCTCATTTGCTAGTAAAAAATATGATAATTGTTTTTTTACCCTTTTATCTGGCAACAAAACTGACACCTTTTTTTTACGAGGAGTCATATTTGCATAGACCACAATACCTGCAGTCATAATGCAAACAAAAAACATAACTCTGATAATGTATGCACTGTCCTTGAAGTTGATTGGTCCACAGCCGAGACAGCTTTCCTTAGAGCCTAGTCTCACATGGGTTGGACCAGATGACGCCAAAAGGCGCACAACTCAAAGACACTGCACCATCAGAGTATGAGAGTTCGGGGTTAGCATTTACACCATTGGTACCTCATTTGCAAGTAAAAAATATGATAATTGGTTTTTTACCCTTTTATCTGGCAATAAAACTGACATCTTTTTTTACGAGGTTTTGTTGCCAGATAAAAGGGTAAAAAATCAATTATCAATCGCAGCTATAGTTTGGTTTCTCTTCAATTCCCGACTGCCATTGTGCCGGCGTGAATTATTTACACAGGTGGCTGAGCCGTCGAACACAGACGGTGGTCAATGCATAATCGCGCGCTTTCGGATGCGCTTCTGCGGACGTCTGGAGTGCTCTTCCTTCTGATGTTAGAAAGCCACTGGAGTTGTGCACGTTTCAATAATCCAGTGTCGACTCGTGTCTTTATAACTGCTGTCTTTTGTGTTTCATCTGTTGTCCTTGCCCCGCGCCTCCTATTAATGTGGTTGGGCTACTGACTGTACGGTGCGAAAGAAGTCCAACATACATACATGAAAGTTGTAGTTATTTTTACAAGTCTGAGCAGTGGCAGCTGGTGAGTTAAATGTTGGTGGGGGCAGTGCCAAGGAGACCTGGGGTGGAAGCCTCTGCCTATGCAAATGAGATTGTGACTATGGCTTGTTAGCGTCCGAGACAGAACGATTGACAACTCCGTGGGAGTGGCTGGAATTGGCCAATCTCTTTGAATTAATCCTACCCGAATTGATTTGAAATGCCAAAAAGTGTAAGGAAATGGCTCAAGTTAGCCACTCACTTTAAGTATCCTTAACTATGAAATGTTTAAATTTGGATTTAAAGCTTTCGTGACTTAGAAGAGAAATAATAAAATAATAAAAATATAAAACAATAACATTCTCACGTTTCGACTGCAACACAAGCAATCATCATCAGGTGTGAAATCCACAGCAAGAAAATTTGGATTGCAGCCGAAACGTCGTGAGAATTTTATTGTTTTATATTTTATTATTTACCTTCTACGTGACTTTACCGAAAGAACCAAGAATATGAAATGTTTTATTATTATTTCTAAATTATATATTTTTTGTAATTTACATGTATTCTCAAAAACTGTAGTCGAGTTGGGCACAACACCCCAGCGCTTTTCCCAGATTAGCCGCCGATTATTCTGAGAGGTCACGTATCTGAGCTGTTTTCAGAGGCTGTAAAAAATATAATATATATACACTTGTAACCTGGCTAATTTACAACGCATGAGCAAGTGACAAGGACTTCCCCAGCCGACTGCTCCACTCAATCTTGCTGTCCGTGCGTTGCAGATATTTTTCTATCTTCTCATCCATTCAAGAGGGCGCTACAACACACAAGGCATGTTATCTCGCTTGCTGGATGGAGATTAAATGTAATTGTAATAGGCTTTTCTCAGTAGGCAAAGTTAAAAGGCCAGTGAACGCGACTTCAGAGATACGCGTCGTTACGTCCCCCTCTGTTGTTGTATTATGTGCTGCATTGTCCACATCAGTAATTGCGGTGAGGTCATTGACTGGGGAGGCACTGGCTAGTGTCAGGGGGGCGTGGCCTCACGGAGGGGGGCGTGGCCTCACCGAGGGGGCGTGTCCTCGCCGAGGGGGGCGTGTTAGACACGTCCCCTTCAGTGAGGCAGATGTGATAGCTGCCTCCCCTGGTGCTTTTCATTGCAGTTTCATGACGAGACCAGCGAGCCTAAATATCTTTATACACATACGTGAAATAAGTTACCTGGAGTATGGAAGGCGAGGACATGAAATTAAGTGGTCTACAAACATTGAATTGGTGACATACTGAGATAGTAACAGGCACGCGCGTATTGCATGCACTCCATCCAGTTAATGAGGGGTTGCGCAATCAGAGGGGAGGCTGAGCTCGTCGCTGCCTCACCTCTCGTTTCTTCCTGCATTTGCAGCAGAGGTCCGCAAATTTGGCGATTTTGACTACAAAAATGATTGTAATCGTACAGAAATTACATTTATAACACAGATCAGTGGAAAAATCTTAATATTTATTTCATTGGATTATTCTTTTTTTTTTACTTTTCGTAACAGCTATTTTCATTGGAGTATGATAGGTGAGGCTCTGCCTCCCCTGCCTCCCCTGACCGCACGTCCCTGGTACACAGTCAATTCGCAAGCTCTTCAAACTCCCAATGACGTCTCGCGTGTAATGAGAATCAATATTTTGACGCTACCAGCTTCTCTCTGTGGATCAAATAATGGCATTTAAAAATGTTTAAACACATTGAGATGCACATGGTTAAAAACATGTCTTACGCAAAGCAATATGGGGCCAACAATGGGAACATTCAATTACTTCAACACAAGTGTCACGCTATTGCTGTTACGTACATTTTGTACTCGTGATGATTACATTGATAAAAAAAACGATACAATGGTCATTTTCGACAGGAAGGCTTCATTGAATCTCAAGACGCATTTTCAGCAGACTCCTTCTTGGAATGGTCCGTTTATTTCTCTTGTAAATATCTTTTGTGAACAAAAAGAGAGAAAAAACACAGCAAATGTACCCGGCTAAAACCCCATGCTTTGGAGGGAATTACACGAGTGGAGTCCTTTTTATTCACGGGACATTGAATATCCACTTATTGAACGCTATTCTTAACTTCCATTATAACATTCAACCCAGGCTCGAACGTCAAACGGGTTTATTTTGTTGCGGGGACTATTTGTCCCTCTAGCGCCCTCTCTAGAACTCACGGGGCATCACATCTAAACTCCGACAGCCGCCTCGCCCACACTGCCCAGACGTACGTGGAATTATTTATCAGCAGCTAAGAGCTCATTGAGAGAGCCAGAGAGAAAAAAGTCTGTTTTGTAAAGGCGGCCTGGGGGATTATCGCAAGCAAAATGCGCTAAGCATGACCGGGCCCACTAGCTTACAGACTGCTCTTGATAGACGAGGCAAACGCTCTGGAATCTGTGTTCAATCGTAACGCAAACACCACGGGCATTGCATAAATGTTTTAAACTGACACACTTTGAGTAGAATCTACCACCTTTTTAAAAGTTTTACTTGCGGTAGTGTTTCGTGCGTATTCATTATTCACCACCAATCTGGCGAATGCCGTCTTTGTGCCTCAGTCGCATCCGCACCGGGCTTGCATTCCTGGTCTTGCACACACGGCAGCGGTGGTAATAAGTTTGCCGGATTGGTTGAGCAATTAAAAGAATGCTTCCCGTACTGAATAGCTCCTCGCAACAGCATTTGCACCAACAGTTTCAATCGGAGAAAAAAACTGCATTTTTTTGTGTTGGTGCCTACACAAAACCACCTTTTAATGTGCCCAATATTGTAAGATCGTGTAAGATAAGCAGAGTTAATTTGTGAGATTGTGGCCAAGCAACGCAAACTTTGGACCATATTGTAAAATACTCTTTGGTTTTTTCGGTAAAGTCACGTCAGTAAACATTTTGAATAAATTAAATCACGACGTTTCGGAGGCAACACAAGCTTCCGTCTTCAGGTGGAACCGTCACAGCAAAATTACTGTATCAAGTAATCAAGTACAGTAATTTTGCTGTGACGGTGCCGCCTGAATGAATCTATTTAAAAAAATTACCGACGTGACTTTACCGAAAAAACCGAAGAGTATGAATCCTTGCAGTCACGAAAACTTCAAATCTACATGTTGTAAAATACTGCAATCTGTGCTCCTTTAACAGAGGTGGGGGGGGGGTGTAGCAAAACCACACAAATTCTCTCCTGAAGCCCTCTCGTCGTGGATGGCAGACCTCGACATTGGCATTTAGCTCCTGAACACATTGCCGCTGCCATCATGCGCAAGAATGGAATAGCAGGGTTGCTTGCACCTGGTTAGCGATTGGATGATGAGCTGTCTGGGAATACTTGGTGTTTGTAGGCTTGGACTGCGAATTGATCAAGAATTGGCAGTACAACAATGGGTTACTGAATCTATTGGTGTGGAACTCTTGAGTATTACCCATCGCATTCATGTTTTTTTTTTCTCTCCAGGATCTTGATCTTGATTCTCCTACAAAAGAGCAGATTTGTGACACTGTGAGGCTTCCTGGTGCACCATTTGTCTGTAATATTTAATACATTCCTCTGGAATATTATCTGTGCTAGCATTAACACCTTCTTTTAATTGGCATTCTCATCAACACATGCTCCATTTATCTGGAGTATTTATTTATAATGGGATGTCCTGACCATTTTTCTCATTAGCTGCTCTCTACAACATTAGCGGGCCGACAAATAGATGCATAATTAGGAGCAGCAGCCCACTGGGTTGGCCGTAAGTGAAAGGCACTTTGAAGACGACCGTAGAGCGTTCTGATGATTTGAAGGGCTGATCTGGAAAAAAAAATATTAGGGGTGAGAGGAAGGTAAAAAAATGTTTTGTGTATATTATGTAATTAAAATGTATACCGTTGATCATCATGCATAAGGCACCAATTAAACAATAAGTGATGTACAGACAATTAGCATATATCATTGAGAAATGCACAACATTAAAGTCAATTCAATAGCTGTAAGCCTGTACCATTTCGTTTTTGAGATATCGTATGTGTATATCGATTTGCAAGGTGTGTATGTTTTAAAGGTAATGTGAAACTTCTTAATGTACTAATGGCTGTTTGATTATAATGTTTTAAGTCTGTGTATGTTTTGGTCTGTTTTTAATTTTAGTTTTGTGAAAAAATAAATCTGCGTTGTAATGTCACCATTTAGTTCAATTATACATTAGACATTGTAATTGGGGCCATAGAACAATTCAGCACATGATATGAAAAGAACACAAGTGCTAGCACGAAACTTTATTTTTTTCTGAACGTCCGTACGGGGACCTCTTATCAAGAATGCAGTGAAATATCACAGTGCGATGTATGACTGCATCATTCGGTGGTGTGTTTTTATTTGCTTGCACTGCTTGTGAATGGAGAGTCTTCCTCAACGGAAGAGACTCTAATTATCCATGGGGGGGTCCCTCGCCTCGTGCTAAACAAAGGTCTCCATTCGGAACAAGAAACAACCCAATAACATTGCACTGCGCTTGCCTTCAAAATATTGCATTCTGAATGCGATAAATGCGCCCAAGGACAACCGTTAATTCTAAAAGTATACAACGATGCCTCTCTCTCTCGTGCAATCGCCCGTTATTGTCCGGGGTGGGCTGGAGGAGGTTGAATCCACTCTGCTGAAGGCTGAAGGCTCGGCTCCACCTTTTAACTTGCAAGCTTCAATTGATATAAAACTGTCTGCAACAATAGTCGGAGGGTACCGACAAATTGCAAACTAAGTATCCCCATTCAGCTACGTGTGTCACATCATAGCCGTATCCCATAGACGTAGAGGGTGAGAGCCAGAGCAGAATACGTGATGGACAAAAATCGAGCGTAACCTTACCCGTTCTGGTAATCGTATAACATTTGCTTTAAAGTTAATTTAACGTTGACTGCGTGGCCCCCCCCTCCCTCAAAGTGTGTGTATGCCCTTACCTTTAAACAAGGTTATACGCTACTTGCCAGAGTAGACTTTTTTAAAGTAGCCTGATTAACGTCCCTTTTAACAAATGTTGAACTTTTTTTTACATACATCAAATGTCAAAACTTGAGCCAGCGAGATTTTTAATTCAGGTAATGAGTTTGCGTACGTGATTATTCACATGGGCTGCCACTTGCTGCTCATGGCAAGTAGATTTATATGTACACACCTGCATAAGCCAACAGCCTCCAATCTCGCATGAAATCAATGCTCATGGCAGCTGTATTCCTGCAGTCTTAGATGCCCCATGGGTCACTTGCACCACTGCCAAAGTGCCACTGCAGACGTATGTGTGCACGTGTGTCTTGGTGTTGCATAAGGTGGAGGCGCTGACGCAGCGGTCAATGCACTACACTCTGAACGCAGCTACTTGAGTTTGATTTCTGGACACGACCAGCAACGGTCATCATCACCATCAGCCATGATCAATCTACTGCTGAATAAAGGCCTCCTCAAGTTGTCAACATGTGTCAATGTAACAATATATCTGGCACCTACACACGAGCTGATTTAATCGCTCCTTCTCCACTGTTGACGTCATGTTGGCCGTGTTTTCACACCTTTGGCTGCAACTCCATCGGTGGTCTCGACCGCCAGCCATCGTGCCTTCCAGCGACGTCCCCTGCCCAAGTCAACTCACTTTTCTGAAGAGTCACAATACGATGTTCATAACTTGTACATATGCGCGAAAAAACAGCGGTATTTTACTCGCAACAAATTCACTCAACAGTTGAGGATATCTGATCGAGAGACGTGGCTGGAAAACACGGGGGATTCCCGTTCCCAGGGCCGTTCTTAAAGCCGTATCGGGATCAGAATTGTGATATGAGAGAGGTGGTGAGCAAGAGCGGGTTGAAATGCCTTGAGAAAACTAACATCGCGAGCGAGTGATAACTTAACCAGGCCTGAGCTTCCCCTGGGGCAGAGGTCGCAAACGGGTTTTGATTCCTTACCCGTACCCGGCCGCACCAGGGTCGCAAACGGGTACCCGTTCCCGGCCGTACCAGTACCCTACCCGTACCCGGCCGGGTAGGGTACGGGTATCGGGTACCTGATTGCGACCTCTGGGATGAAGCCATGTTGCAGGAGCGGGTGAGTTGATTCTAGGAACTTGAATTGTGAGAAGAGACAAGACGTTAGGAAATGAGTGACAAACGGTGACTCACCAGTGACTCACGGTCTACCCGTACCCGTACCCGGCCGCACCAGGGTCGCAAACGGATACCCGTACCCGGCCGGGTACGGGTAGCCGGGTATCGGGTAGGGTACGGGTATCGGGTACCCGGTTGCGACCTCTGCCCTGGGGTCACGGGTTGCCAACCTGCGGCTCTTCAAGAACTCCTTAGTGACGTTGTCCACACGCATTGTCGCTGTTCTTGTTACTTTGGTTCCACCCCCCACCCTGCCCTGGGTTGACTTATACTTTCCAAGAAAGCCTTGTGCAGCATGTAAACATCAACAACACTGGAGAGACAAAGGCTGCTGCCCCCCCCCAGCATGTACCTACACAGGGCTTAAATTCGACAGCACTCGCCCTACGGCCTGCAAAGGCCCTGCGTTTGGTGTCTTCGACACGCTACATGCAACACGGAGTTGAGAACGGATTATTTTGTGATGTAACGGTTGCAATGGATGCATTCATCGGCAAAGAGACATGCGCACGTATCATGCTAATTTCGTGTCTAAAGGGTGTCACCAGGTGACTGGTGCTTGACTTATGGGCCAACCATTGTAATGTTGCATGAGGCTGACGTCTACATTGTTGCTTGTAAATGACATTGGCACAGCGTATCTATTTGCAATGTCCATCCATCGCGCTCGACCGTTATTACATTTGCATACAAACGAATCGGAATTATAATAATACCCTTTATTTATCCTATTTACATGAATGTGTTTTTTTCTATCATGTAGCTGGAGAGTGGGGGGGGGGAAACCCGTTGCATACCGAATGAATAAAAAAAATTGCGCAGTTCGATACACTCCACCCCTTTGTTTCGAGAGCCCCAGGGGTCAGGGTGGGTCGTACGATGAAGTACGTTGCCAGTCTGCAATTGCTTTGCCTACGTCTCTGCTGGAAGGAGGGCCTCGATTAGAGGCAGCTCCATCGAACCTCACGGGGGAGGGTGGAGGGGGCGGTACTTTGGCCCACTCTTCTACTGATTATAATGTTTTCACACCCGTGTGCTGTAAAAAAAAGTTCAAAGTTATGTAAAAACTGTAATGTTACATATGACACGCTCTTTTCTAGAAAGCACGAGTGTCGCCTCCTTTTTGTATCGATACTCTGCTGCTTGTAAGGCTTCTCCCCATGGCTTTGCGGGCCGCGAGGGATATTTGGACCCGACTTCATGAACCTCGCTGACCAGTGCTGAGGGTGGGAGGTGCGGAGAGAACAATGGAATTTACGGCACTGCCCTCTATTGCCCGTGACGCCTTCTGCACCACTCTCTTGTGCATGGTGGGTGTCCAAACAACGTTTAGACATTCCGGGGTGCTGTGATCATCGGCTATATCTCGACAGGTAAAGGACAACCTGCAGCCTCGGGCCTTCTAAAGGGTATTTGGCCTACTCTTCCACGCTGGCCAGATGTATTGAAATAGGTGGGGGGCGGGCGGGGGTACCCACACTTTACCCCACCACACGTCACCGGCCGATCGACTCCGGTAGCACCCATTCTGCACTGCTAGATTGAGAGAGGCAGAGCGAATTGAAGACACGTGTTCACCGTCGTTTTTTTTTTACGATCAGTGGAAACAAGAAGATGCTCGGTGTAGTCGGCACTTTGCTTCGTTCATCATTTCGTAATTTTTTTTAAAAATAACTTTGCTTTATGTAAACCCCCACCTCTCGCTCACTCTCTCGGTCACTATCTCGCTCACTCTCTCGCTCTCTCTCGGTCACTCTCTCGCTCACTCTCTCGGTCACTCTCTCGGTCACTCTCTCGGTCACTCTCTCGCTCACTCTCTCGCTCACTCTCTCGGTCACTCTCTCGCTCACTCTCTCGCTCTCTCTCGGTCACTCTCTCGCTCACTCTCTCGGTCACTATCTCGCTCACTCTCTCGCTCTCTCTCGGTCACTCTCTCGGTCACTCTCTCGCTCACTCTCTCGCTCTCTCTCGTTCTGCACGCAGCCCTTCTCGCAGTCCAACGGCCTCCGACGGGTAGCTCATATCAGCATGCAGAGCTCCCCGTCATCTGCCACCGAGCACACGGCCTCCTCCATAGCCCACTGCTCCTTGAAGGCTGGCACGGCGTGGGTCAGCCGTAACGTTGTCTCACATCCTGCGCTGGCCGGCAGATCGAACCGGCGACACCTGGATTACAGGTCCAGTTTGCTGACCATTTATAACGCCGCTGGTCAGTCTGTGGGCATCATCCGTAATCGGTTAGGGTTGTGAATATTTCGAGACAAGAAGGGTAAGTTACGTGCAGTTACAACTGTATTGCTATATACGATTTCCCACTATGGAGGAATGCTATCAAATGTCTGAAAGCGCGCACGAAGTATGTTCAATCGTCAATCTTCTCTTAAAATCATCATGTAAAAAAATCTGCGACAGCGTCATAATCCGCAAGGGTTAACCCACTGCTGGCCTTTCCCGCACCATGTTGGTCAAAGGAGGTCGTCTGAACATACTTCATCATGATGGTCGGTAGTGCGTGTTGGTGAAGTAGGGTTCAGGACCCGTTCATCTGATGTTAGCCGCCGCGGGGAGTCAAGCCCAGAGTGTGTGTGTTCACGTAGCGCAGCGCGCTAACCACTGCGCCACCACTCCCCTCTCCACAGACACGGGTTACCTTCCCAAATACCAGCCGCGCATTCTTAATTAGCAGAGATTTTTTTTTAGATATATACGCGCGTGCAATTCATACTCCTTGTTCGCCTTTAACGTTGAACGGGCGTTGAAAGGAACGCACCTGCAAACGTGTTCCCTCCAAAATCCTAGAAGATGAAACGCGCAGACTGTAAAATTCCCAGTGAGTGCTGCAGAACGGTTTCTTGAATCCATCACCACGCGTGCGTGCAGTCTATAGATGGTGCGCGCGTAGGTGGGGAGCGGTGGCGCAGCGGTTAGCGCGCCGCGCTACGCGACCCGGCCACCCGAGTTCAATTCCCGCTTGACGATCATCAACGGTGGCAATTGTCTGAACCGGTCCTGGGCCTCCCCTAGGTCGACTCAGCCTCAAGCGATTAACTGCTTGCGGTGAGTAAACATCGCCACTGGCCACCCACGCCATCGTGAGCCGCACTGGCTCGCTGACAGCACACCCCCCACAAGTCTGTTTATGAGGCTATACGTTAGGGGGGTCTTTGTCTTTGTAAGTTACACGTTGCACAAGCTCATAACATGCATGTAGCAGCATTGGTTTGAACGTCAGTGTCTCTTCATGCGAAAAGAGAGCGACACTCGTCCTCCGCTTGGCGTCCCTCGAGCCAGAACTGGAAATTCCACATTCCCGTGACGCCTATATGACGGCCACCGTTGACTTGCTAGAAAACGGGACTGGGCTGCATGTACCGAACAATGATGTCCATAGTTCGAGCACGGGTCGGGATTGAACGCTAACCGAATCTGCGAGTCGAGCATTCCCATGAATAAATAATAATTGCACCGTGCGTACGAAAAGACTCATTTCGTGTTGGTCTCTATTCTACACATGTAGAATAGAGACCATACTATTTCAGCATTCTTCGTCGTAGTAGTATTATTGTGCATATACTGCAGTATATACTGCATGCGCAATTACATACTACGGGTTCGCAATGGTGTTGTCTATACATTCGCGGCTTTATCAGTGAGAACATCTTAAGCAGCCAGTACAATAAATACCCGACACTCCTGAATCCGCGCTCCGCTCTCTCCGCGTTTTGCGCACAACCCCGGTTTGGTCTATCGTAATCTTTCTCCCCCCCCCCTCTCTTCTTCTCTCTCTCCGTGCCTTTAGCTGACTCGCTCTTTCGCTCGCCCCGGGAGACGCATTGGAAACGCTTGGAGCCGAAAGGAGGCGATCAGAAGAAACGCGAGCCCCGTTCGAACCGCAGAGCTACTTTGCCCAATCCTCTCGATTAACGCAGTGATATTTACGTTTTCACATCAGATTCTATTGCTTCTTTTCTTCTTTCAGGACGGCCAGACTTGTCATGACCAGCGACACGTAAATAGGCGCGCATTTCATTCGAGACGTGCACCTGCCGAAAGTGTCGTGTGCTCTGTCTGCGCGCGTCTAGGTTTGCTCGCTCCTAGCCAGCAGCGCAATGTGTTTCATTCTCCAGTGAGGGAACCGCGTGTCAACACAATATCGCACGAGAGTGGGACTCGTAAAAGAAGATGCGTGCCGTCCTCTGGATGATGATGATGTGATGGTGGTGCTGCTGCTGCTGATGATGATGAGAGAAGGTTGCAATGCGGTGCACATCCGCTGGATGTAAAGCGAGAGTGTTGCGATGCAAGACAGAGGGGCGTCTCGCTGTGCTGCGCATGGATTCCGCGTCTCCGCTCATCGCCGCCTCCTCCTCCTCCTCTCTCAAAGCCATCGTCAACACATCCACCACCTCCTCGTCCTCCTCCTCGTGAGCGTCTGCTTCTTCGGGTCGGGGCTTTCGCGCTCAATCTCCGCAGCATTCGCGCCGAGTAGCTCCGAGGAGAGGCTCGTTTCGGACATCCCGCAGTAGCGAGGAAGAATACTTGTAGCAGCAGCAACAGCAGCAGCAGCTTCGTTAATAGGAGGAAGATCAGAAAGCGAGAAACTTGATGGGTGAGAGGCGCGCCAGCGTGATGTTCGCGTCTACTGCATGCGCCCTGGCGCTCTGCTCTGCCGTGTAGTTGGGGGGGGGTTGTTTTATTGGATTAAAATCTGCGACCGAGGAGCGACGGGAGAAGACAAAACTGGCTGTAATTCGTCGGTAAGTCGAGTGCGAGAGCGCGTGTGTTGTCGGCGCGTTGTGTGCGCGACGGAGATTACGATCGCACGGCCACGCGATGCGCCGTGACATTCACTTGCGCCGGGTTTTTTTTTCTTTGCGCACGATTGTGTCATTTTGGAAGCGCTCGCGATCCCGCCTCGCCACAGCATTGTTGCTACTCAACGCCACTTTCTCACGCTTTTATCGCGACAGAGTAACATGTTTGTGTGTGGGGGGGTTTTTTTCAGTTGATTGTTGCCGCTTTTTAGTTGTTGTTGTTGTTGTCTCGGTTAATTCATCTCGGCGCAATAATATCCTCGTGTTGATGCCGCTCGAAGCACCGGTTCCTCCTCCATTCCAACGTTACGTTTCCTATGCGCAAAGTCCGTTCGGCATACGTGCGCGCGTGCGTGCGGAGCGCATGCATATTGTCTTCACAATTGGGGATAACGTGTGCGGAGATAACGTGTGGGGAGATAACGTGTGGGGAGATAACGTGCCCTCTGCGAGAGTTTTGTTCATTTGGAGCCCAAGTGCGAGCCCAAACGAGCGGCAGTCCCGCCCGACCGCTGCGTTAAACGTCTCCCAATATCTCGCTTGCCAATCCCAAAACACCCTCTGCTGTTCGCTCTGCGCATAGTTGAGTGTGCGGCATCGTCACATGCGATGCGATTCAGCGCGCTGCTTTGAATCCTAATTCTCGAACGTCGCTTTCACACAATGACCTCTCTCCATCGCTCCTTGGTCCCTTTTTCGCTTTTGTTGCCCCCCTTTTTTTTCGTTTTCCCATCGTTCTTTCTCGGCTCTTCGTTCTCCGATTTGAGCCCGATGGAAAATCGCCACTCGCAAGGGCCATGTGCACAACGCAGAGAGAGAGAGAGAGAATGGCGCGCCTTGTTACACACGGGGTGGAGGGGGGGGCAGTGAGCAAGTGCCGGTAACGGCGGGGGAATGCGCGTAACACACAAACACACACGCGCGCATGCAAGCGCACGGTTTATGCATGACTCACAATGCAGACTCGAACGTACGCGTGCACGTTGAACTTCTTGCACGCACCGTACGTAGCCAAACGTCCTCGTCGGAGGTGCGAACATAGCCATTCGCTGAACAGTCACGGTTGTGACATCTCTAGCCTGACATCCGTAAATATATTGTACGAGATGGGGAAAAAATACGGTGATTATAATTTGAGCAATTGGACCAAATTAAAATAAGAACTTTGCGTCCTGCTTTTGAAGGGATTGTTTTGCGTAACGTCAGTCTGCCTGTGTGCGTTTTTAGCTATGGGGCACAGATACTGATGAATGCTCGCCCGTGTTTTAGTTGAGTCTGCATGCCACCGCTAGCAGTCTCTTAAACGCGGGTGTCTCATTCACATCCAGTTTTTCTTTATTGTTTTGCCCCATTGCTACGTTTCTATTCCATAGAAGCGGAGAGCTCTCAGATCCCTTTCGCAATCGTGTACCACGGACAAGCGTGCAATTATCGCCATCGAAACAAGAGACCACGTTTATATTGCATGTTCTCACCCCAAAAAAGGTTTTGCTCGGCGCTGAGATTTCGAGACTGAATCCAAAGCTTGCGTGGACGAGAGGGTGAGAGAGAAGGAGCGAGTGGGTGTTTTTGCGCTAATTTCAAGGATGGGAGACAGGATAAAAGACTGCTCATTGTGCGCTGAGCGGGGCCGGGTAGCCTAGAGATAGCTCTAAGGAATGTGCTCTGAGCCCCAAATTCAGCCCCACGCTCCCCGATTTTAAGGAGGCGGCCCCCGGTGGAAACACAACGGAACGTGCTCAACTGCCTAAAGACGGCAAAACGCTTCTCGGGGTAGTCGACCGCACGGACGCATTGCTCACCGTGTTGTTGTATTTGCACGTAGGAGACACGCCGGGCTCATTGGCTACAGCTGAACGGTGCTTGTGGTGATTCATTACGAGTGTGTACGTGCGTTTCCGCACTCGCGATGCATTTGTAACGCCGGCAGTTAGGTGCATGCGTTGTACCGTGTAGGCTCACGCACTGCACCGTAAGCCAGAGTGAATGCGCACGCACATCATTGCATCGGCATAAATCCCATGCCCGTGGAATTGCGATGCCAGTTACCGCTACCGATGGTAAATATTTAATGATTACAATTATTGTTCCAGGAAAGATTCACCGACTCTCAAGGCTCTTTGCAGGGGGGGAAACCTGTTTTGGGATGTTTGGCCAATTCCATGAATGAGTGGTTGACTTCTGAGAGAAAAACTGAGTAGCCGGAGAAAACCCCCACAAATACGAAGGGACGACACCGAGCATGTACGTACGTTGATCTTCTCTCTCATCGTACGTTGTCAAGCGCGCTAATCGGAGGTGCACTGCCAACGCCTGATCACAACGCAGCCCCGAGTCTCAAACGCAAGCCCTGGCGGTCACCCATCATAGCACGAACCGGGCTGATCTCGGCTCGTTAAGGTGCGGGTACATCTTGGGTCATTTGTTCTTAGGCGTTGAAAATACACGAAGCACAGTGCTAAATTACAATACCGGGCACTGCCGTGGAGACATTGCATTTCCCCTATTAGGTTCAAGTATAACAACAGATCATGAATACTAATAATAGTAAAAAAAATAATGATGCAGTAAAACAATAAAAACGCATCATACAAAACTGTTATCATAGCGCACACGCATAGGTGAGTGATTAACTGCTCCATCTCAAATTCACGTATTCATTTTGATTGTTGTATGTACAATTCCCCTGTGTGCAACCAACGGGCAATAGAGCTGTGTGTTATATCTTAGAGAGTTGCAGTGGAGGAGGTGTTTGTGTCCATGGCTCGCAGAAGGCAATGCAATTATGGAACCCGTCAGCATTGAAATCTTTTGTAGTTATATAACCTCAATTTCTCACCTTGATGTGTGATTTTGTTGTTGTTGTATTGCCAAGCCTACCTAGCTTTCTCTGTTAGCTCGGAGCAATGCCATTGCCATTCCATTTATACCTTTTGCTCATTAGGTTAGCGAGGGAGACTTGTGTTAAGACTCGCGGCATTCAGACTCTCAGAGGAGCCGGTCCACACCGAGTTTCATCTGAGCGTGCCTGAGTTAATTACGTGCTACGTTTGACAAAATATTGCACGTGTGACAATTGGGCGCACGACCGCGTCGGAATCTTTTGTCACAGATTAACACCGGTGGTGCCATCAAACATGTTGCTACTCAGTATCGGCAAGGGACGTCGCGAACCTTTGTATAACAGCGTCGGTGTATTTTTTTGTTGCAAATTTGCCAACTGAAAACACTCGTTGCTCATTAAATTAAACTATACAACGAATTTTTTTTTTTTACCGGTTAAGTCCCAGGTAAATGAAAAATCCAAAGGGTATTAAAAAAATGTTAGCATGTGCATCGGTCACGCAAATGGATTTACACCTCGCTTCCCCAGTTGATTGCACGTCAGTATTTGAGAAGTCCTGTCGATACTAATTAAGCAAACCCGTTTACTGTATTATACCTTGGCGTCTCGCGGTTGCTAATTGCGTTATTATTCGAGTTAATGCCAGCCACAGTGTGCGCGGAAAATGTGCTCTTTAATTTCACAGTCAAGCGTGGCGTTAAAGGCCCCCCTTGCAGCCTAACTCAAAGATACTTTTTTTTTGCTCTCATGGAAAATTGACACTTTACCAGACCTTAGCTATTTATATCGTGGGGACGGCGGAGCGTGCTTGCGCCGCCTAATCGATGCCGTATAACCTATGGGAGAAGATTGATGATGTATATGCGCTGCCAATCGTTTTATTTGCAAGGTGTAACATAATCAAGATCACACCTCGATTCTGTCGGCCCTCTTTTTTTTATATAAATGGTCATCGACCGATCGCCCGTCAAGCGGGTCAGGGCAGTACCATATCAAAACAATTGCCCCCTGTGGGGTGTGGGGTGGCGCGTTTCTCCGAGTAATGTCAACCAGCATTTCTGTCTTCTAATTTATTTGAGCTATTATTATAAGAGCCTCCAAAAAGGTCCACATCTCTTGGGCGATTTTTTTTTGGCCATAATTAGTTCTTGGTCCTGCTCGGCGTCAAAACTCCGATGCTTTCCGGATGGAAAGGTGCAGATGAAATTATCCTCGTGTATTTTTTTGTATACTTTACACGTGAATGAGTTACATTTAAAGCTGTACGATCACGTGCTCCAGCAGGCATCATGACAGAGCGCTTGACTCATAATTGGAATTGGGGGCGGGGTTCCGTGGGGGGGGGGGGGTCAGAGCCGAATTATCCCTCCAGGGTTGATGAATTCGGTATCAGATACGTGAGATGTCCACGGTGGCCATCCTGTACAGAACCTTGTTTCTGCCATGAGAATAGAATGTGGAATTTTCAACATTGACCAGTGAACGTTGAACTGGGAGATTCGTCCACAATGACGTTAATAATAGGCTTTTGTTCATCTGATCCTGAATGGAGGCTTGTTAATGCTTTGCCTGCTCAACAACATTTGACCATGCTTTACCAGGTTATCAGTGTCAGCTGGTCCCGGGATCAGCTCATATAGAGCCGTTGCTAAGAATTTATCTCAGGTCTTCACGTTCATTGCTCAGTCCACCAACAACTGCACCACCGCTCCACCCCATTTATGCTCCATACTATAGCTCATTGGCCATGCATAATATAATAGACAATGGTGTCAGTGAAGATGAATTTCTTGTATGTAGATGGACGTTCAATGAATATCCCTGATGAGTGATAGTGAATGACTGACATGAGCCAGGCAGCGATTCGAAATCCACTCCTTCACATGCATCATGAATGAGCACCTCTGGGCCTTGAGGGTCTGATATCGCCCATCCTTCCACGTCAGCTGATCAACGCATGCGTGCAGTGCTCGTTACTCAATTTTCAAGTATGGGATGCGGTTATCATTGTTCTATTTATATCCCCGTGAGAAGCCATTGATATGCATGCTGCATTTCCCTATAGAGACAGAGAGAGAGAGTCCTAGGTCCAAACATTTCTTTACCTGTTTAGGTTGGGGTATGTCAATGCCAAAAATGCTTGACTTGCCCAGGAGGTATCATGCTAAATGCATGCAAAGAGTTCTCTAATTTCGTTTTATACACATTAACTGAAAAATTTAGGAGATAATTTAGAACATGTTTTCAGCTAATTATTTTCCTTTTTTTATATAATGTATCCTCATTTTAGTCACGTGTGGATAGGTCCGTAATTAATCCTGGCTCCCCATGATAGAATACGTTGTCATTTGGAAATGTGATTAAATTGAAGTCTAATTCATGCATTTATACTAATTGGTAGCGAATGTGATATTTTTATGACACAAACTTGGCTTTCCACTGTAATAACACGTTGTGCCTAACAGCAGCAGCGTCTGGACAGTTTGTAAATTGGAGGGGACAGGTAGCAATGGGGGACCACGTTGAATATCCGAGGGGGCCAGTGAAGGCCATTTAATAGGGCAAAAACATGTGGCTTGCCTGCCCCAACCACCCTCCCACCCCATACATACATACATACACACCTAGTACAAACCCCGTACACACACCGTACACATCCACCCCCCTTATACACACCCACCCTATAAACACCCACCCCATCCATACACACCCATCCACCCCATACACAAAGACAAAGATCCCCCCTATAGCCTTAACAAACTGTTGGGGCAAGTGCTGTTCGCGAGCAGAGTATATGACGGCCGGCACGGCACACCAGGGGGTGGGTGGCCAGCACCACTCCCGGCCGCCTTTTTCTCCCGAATGGCGATGTTTACACACCTCACCAGGTACTAATTTGAGGCTAAGTCGATCTAGGGGAGGCACAGGACTGGTTTTGATATAATCGTCACTGGTGTTGGTCGTGAGTGGGAATCGAATCTGTGTCGCCACCCACCCACTCACACACCCACCCACCCACTCACCCACCCACCCACTCACCCACCAACACCAACCACCCACTCACCCACCCACCCACTCACCCACCCATCCACCCACTCACCCACCCACTCACCCAGTCATCCACCCATCCACTCACTCACCCACCCACCCATCCACTCACTCACTTACCCACCCACGCACTCACCCACCCACTCACTCACCCACCCACCCACCCGCGCACTCCCCCACCCACCCACGCACTCACTCACCCACTCACCCACCCCGTGCACACCCAACCAGCACATTCACATCCACACACTCACCAGCCCACCCCATACACACCCATCTACCCCGTTCACACCCAGGCTTAACAGGCAAGGCATTCTCTTCTGGGTGTAATGATGCGTAAATGAATCAATTTAACGTTATTGTTATGCTTTCGACAGATGCATATGATTGTACGTGAGAAAATACATTATTTCTATTTGCACACGTTTAAGGTTAATGAGTTAACGAGACCCGTGCACCAGTCCAACGCACCACAATGATAAGTCATTCAAGTGCTTATATTCAATTCAAATAGATTTGTATGCGATGCCTACCCCGCAATGTATTTAAAAGTACCAAACAAGCATGGAGAATGTAGCAACGTTTGTTTTCTTTCTCAATTCAGACGTACAACGCGCAACGCAAAAGTACCGATTCGTGACTTAAACGGGACTGAAGAACGTTGATTGGGCAAATATGACTGCAAAGTAAACAGTGACTTCACATGAACGCTATAAAATCTATCGCTGGCTGTCGGGGCCTTTGTTATCCCATGGGCATCACCACAAACATGTTGATTCACCAGAGGGGTCGGAAGTAAATTTATGGGTTTTCAATTAAAATGGACAAATTCAGCGTAGGTAACTTTGCCCGTGGGAATGCAGGCTAAGCCAGCTTGAAAGAAAACATGCGGAGCGTTAATTGAATGCAGCAGTCAAAGCACCAGAATAGATGCATTCAATGGTAGGTGTGGGAAATGATGATAATAATAACAACAACGACGGGCATATCCCTTGCATTCATAATATTGTTACCAATGGACACTGAATGACAACCTTCACGAGGGGCAGACCTGATGCGGGGTTTTTTTTTGCCACTTTACGATTTAACGCTTCCGTTACTCGGCTAAAGAACAGTTAAAACTCCATGTATCTGGGGCTAAACCAGGTTGGACGGGTAGAACCTGCTTCTGAATATCCGGAGGTTCCAACTGTGGGATCCACTCGTTTATCCTAGGGGGGCGGGGGAGCGGCGTGACCACAGATAACCCCCGGATAATTGGAAGAATTTTCCAAACAACTCAGTCTATCCGTGGTCTGGATGCCCCCCCCTCCGCCTGAATATTTGGAAAAGAGAACCAGGTTCTCCCAACGGCGGATGAACGAATTCTCACGCATAATCGGGTGACGGATATTAAAAAGAAAAATGTTTCACTCGAGGATATGTTTCGAATGCGAGAAGAACACACCGAGCAAAAAAGCACGTGGCGGCCTTTAAAGCAAATATCTGAGACACGTGATGCGCCTCCTCCGAACGGACGACTCGTGGATTGAGTGCGTCGCGGCCTCTGTTAGCAGCCGATGCTTTATCAAGCCACCGGCCAGAATGTGAAGCAGCTGTGGTTTAGCGTGGGGCCTTTACACGTTTGTCGCTGTGGTGCAAGCGCGATTGTGTAACCAGATGGGGGGGTGTTGGGGGCGAGGTGGGAGGGGGTGGGGGTCTTGAATGCAAGCGCCAGTACTTGTGCGCTGAGGCGCGCATGCACGCAGAAGTTCAATGCCCCGTGAGCCCCGAGTGAGAGCGAAGATGGCCATGATTCACAGCGAGTGGGCGGGGGCGGGTATTCATCACACGTCGCCGAGAGACCCCTGTATATAGCAGGAACAGCGGCATTTATTTATGCCCTTTGTAAGCCACCGGGTACAGTGGCATGCAAAGGAGTGTTAGGGCCAGAGTTGCCGTGCCTTATTCGACGGAAGATTGTATTTGGGTGGCTTAGCTTGGCTGCTCATAGTGGGGGGGGGGGTTTCTTTCTCAGAGGCTCGTTGGCACTTAAAAGTATCAACATGTTTCCTCTCACGTGCAAACCCATATTTGAAATCAAAACTGGAGGGCAGTTCTTATTGGTGCTTCCAAGGAGCGGTTCAAGCAACGTTTCAAGGTCAGAGTACTGCTTGGCAACTGACCGTACAAATGAGATTTTACTCGTATATCGCACAAGTAAAGCCTGTCCGTGAGTGTGAATGTGGAGTGAGGAAGACCGAACCAGACAAATCATTCGATCCAGAATAAAAGTCTGATCAGTCTAGACTTCCCCCCCCCCAACGCCCCCTCTCCCTGCTCATTATTGTATTGCAACACTTTCTTTAATTGAGTCGGGAGCTAGCACAGATCAATGCATGCTAAAACAATTTCCTATATTGCCCCAGTCCAGCCCTATTACTTAATCACCTGAACGAGAACCAGGAAGTGACGTCATAGACTTTCTTGAGAACATTTCACCATCGTCTCGACTTCCTGCCCCCCCCCCCCCCTTGGCTTCTGGGATGTTTTACATTGTATTTTGCACATGAATACAACGAACAAAATGACCGCTCATTTTGGCTTGTGTTGTTTTACAAAATCCTCTTCAGGGGACCATCCTCCGTTGTAGTTTCTAATCCCAGGTGAAGACTGGGCCAGACAATGACGCCAATGTAAATGTGCCCATATTGTGGTGTTTGACCTGTCAGAGTTCAGCCACCAGGCTTTCCACGTATTGCATTCTTATGCATTGAATTTAGTCAATGGGTATCATTAATCATGGGCAGTTGAAAAGGACAACTTAAATGTTTTATAGATTCCGACCATGGCTAAGCTGCTTGCGTACTGTGGCGATAGTGTGTTTTCCTTTTTTCGCGTCTTATTAAGATCCCATCATTGAAATAGTAACATGTCACTGATTTCAAGAGTGGCACCTAAAGCATTGCTGCTAGGGAATATATCACAGCATTCGCTGTGGCAGTGTACTTTGATCGTGTCATCCACATGCCTCTGTTTGCCTACAGAAAAGTAAAAACAACATCAGGAGGTCGCATGGCACGTTCTCTCTTACAGGTTTGACCACGGACGCTTTGAAAAGGTGCATGCCGCATCTGAGCGGATCGGCATGCATTAAATCCGGGATGCAAAATCGCGATTTGTATCCGCTGATCCTTGCGGTTAAAATCTGAGCATCACTTCGCATCCCGAGAATATCTCCCTCCGCCCCCACCACCGTCTCCCTACCCGAGCTCCCTGCCTCCAGGAGCAGTAGCCTAGGCAGTGATCCCCCTGCCTCCCCACAATGGCGGGATTAATGTGACAGCGGGCTTGGGATGTTCGCGGTGCTGCCCGCTAATGGTCTTCGATTATTGCGCAGACATGGGCGGCGCAGTGTTTTTTTTTGTGTGGGGGAAGACACGCAACGGCGCAGGACAAAATATAGTCCACTCGAGTCACCTTCATGGTGGGAGCTCTCATGCTGCAGGGATTTACGTCCACGGGGCCATCTCTGCGTGTGGAGAATCCAAACAGTTGCCTTTTCAGCACCACCGAGGTGTCTGCTTGTGGATGCGGTCGTGTTTATGACACCCACGGCAATGTACCCAAAGTCGAGGGTGACGGCGTAGAAGTGTAGCGCGACGAACACGGGCCACCTGAGTTATCGTGCCAGCGATCGCTCATATCTCTTCTCTGGTGATATCAGAATTTGTCCTGTGCCTCCTCTACATCAACTCAGCCTAAAAATGAGCAGCTGGTGCGGTGCGTAAACACCCACCGACGTGTGATTTGATGCACGTATTACGAATTCTGTAATCGACGCAAATCGATGAATTTGTGCACTTTTTGCACATCTAAAATGTCGCCATCTTTGTCTCCCCATGCCTAAAATAGACGCAAACACAAAATGCACACTTGTAGGTAACTTGGTACGTCAGTGTACGTGTGTCGACGTGTGGGGAGCAGTGCTTCCCGCACTGCAAACCCAGTTTCATTTCCGGACATGGCTAATATCAGTGGCAAACGCTCTCAGAACCTCTCCTGGGGCCTTCAGTGAATACCATGATGCAGGTAAACCATTGTAGCTCGGGAGACAAAGGTGGTCGTGTGTGGAGCTTGCCGTACCACCCCTTCATGCGATGTGTGTGGACCATGTTCAGTGCTGCTATCTAACAGCATTGCCCCGACAGTCAGGCTATTCTGTGTGCTGCATGTGTATACGGTGTACAGTTCACTTTTTCACGTGTATGCATAATTGCGTACATCTTCGCACACAACGCGTGGATCCCATTTTAATTCCGTGTAATGAAATTCTGCTGTGGAGAATCATAATGGGCACAGAGATTGGAAGCCGGGAATAATAATAAGGCATATATTTGTGAAAAGGAAAAAAACACATTAATGCGGTCCAGCAGCGGAGGATATACCCCCCTGTACCACAGCGCACTCATTCTAACGAGGCTGCACTCGAAGCTTGAGCCAGTAGCATCTACATTGTTGGAGGTCAAACTGAATACGAAAATGTGACAAATGATGTGGTGATGCCGAGCGGGCAGTGGTGAGCAAGCACAATGAGCAGTTTGTGGCAACAGCACCGCCTTAGATGAAGAGGAAAAAAATTATAATCGGCAATTTTTCAGCCAACTGGTTCTTCTTCATGTGCGATCAAGAGGACCTTTGCCTGAAACGCTGCCGAATTGTTTATTTTTTAAGGCAGTGTTGCTGAGCAGTGTGAGTTTTCTTATTGTTGTTGTAAAATTAACATTTAATTCACCCGTGCTGCTTTGAACATTTCCCCGTTTTTTCATGCAAGCCATGATTTTTATTCAGGAATTCTAAAGTTCGACAGACGTTAAGGGCACTTAACAATTGACAGCACGTTGACGTCAGCTTCAATGTATTGTATTCCAATTCAGTGACTTGAACTTTTGCGTGAATGTTCTGGATTCCAGCTGAACATCACCACGAGTTTAAAAAAAATTGGACGTTTGCGAGTTTATATTTTTTTCTGCAAGGCTCATTACCATAAATTCGGGGAGAAGAATACCGCATACATTACTACGCACACGTGCTCTGAAGACGAAATGACCGGCAAACCTCGAACGTCACAGCATCAGTGGAGTAGTTTTCTATCCGATTAATTCGAAACGAGAGCACGTGTGTGTGCGTGTTTCATCACAATAAACTAGTCTCTTTATGAAGACACTTTCACAGTTGGCTGAGATAGAGAGAGCGTTTTAATTAATGGCAAATGTTCAATCCAAAACGTAATTCCGTATAATTTGTTTCATCCAATTATTCAATGGATGGATATTAATGTAGTATCAAGAAGTGCATCTCTTAAAACCAATGTCAAGTGAAAGGCACACGTTCTCTCTGCTTAAACAAGAGTCGAGGTGAAAATCGTATCTATTGACCACTGAACCAGTGGTGATAATTATTCTACATTCACATGGTGCGGGTACCATTCTCTCGATATAACAATCACTGCTGACTTACCACAAAGTGGTATTAGTTTTGACCTGCCCCCTGGCTGGGATTATAAGTTGCTGCCTTTTGATTGTGAGCCGAGCAGTGATTGAATAGTGGCAGTGCCAGGATTGTTAAATAGGTCAACTTTAAACTATTGTACAGTACGGTACTCTTGACGTGATTGTCATATTTTCCGTATGGAGATATGATGTCAGACTTCATTTTAGACATTGTCATAGATCATAACGTTTGTTTAATTTCTCATTCAAAAATGTTAAATTTTGACCACCCCGTGAAAATATCTCGCAACATGTTTATTCCACAAATAGACGATGATGTTATTCACGCCATATAATGAACTGTAGCTTTAACGAATGCCCATCAAAGCTCTCTCACAGAAGTAGACAAAGCTCCTCACTTAGGGAATCTGTGCACGACTCCACGCTTGTGTTGATCGCTGTACGCACTGTTCCACGTGGGTTTATGAGTCATGGGTTTCATGGGGGTTCTTTCAATTCTTAGGGGTTCCCAAGATGGAAACAACTTGCCTTTCGTCTTTGTGCCGCTGCTGTCACCCCTTGTGTTCGACGTTCGGGGTTCTTCCATGAAACCCATATTTTTATTCGGGGATATATTCGGGGCACGCGTTCCTCCTGGTGGGGGCACAATTGTGAACCGAAACTTCGCAACTTATTGGTTCTTTCGGCAAAGTCACGTAGAAGGGAAATAATAAAATAATAAAAATAAAACATAATAAAATAATTCTCACGACGTTTCGGCCACAACGCAAGACAGACCTGGTCTTCACCTGAGGACGGCTGCTTGCGTTGTGGCCGAAACGTCGTGAGAATTATTTGATTATGTTTTATTTCTATCATTTTATTATTTCCCTTCTACGTGACTTTACCGAAAGAACCAAGAAGATGAATCCCTGCAGTCGCGAAAGCTTTAAATTTGAAAAAGAAACTCCGCAAGTTGCACAATTATGTGAATAATGAATAGTTTCTGCGGCGCCCGCAGAATGGCGAGTGATGCAATAGAATTGCGGTTGATGTGCTTCGGGGGTTAATTGCATGCATTGAAAGCGTGACGAAAGCCTGGCGACGCCGGTGATGTATGCACGTTCTGTGAAAACGGCCAAATCAACAAAATGCTTGATAAATTTAAATGACCAGACGTGACCGATTATACGCGTGAATAGCCATGACCGGATGGAGAGTATTCATCCATTATAAATGTTTTAGTGACGAAAAAAGTGCTGAATGAACCATTAATTTAAAGTTTATAAATTAGCATGAGCCACGAAAATATAGTTTTTATTTAGACAGTAAATCTTTATGAATTGTATTGGTCAAGAGCCCTAAGTTGCATTCATACGAGGAATATAAAAGCTAAGATGTGATATACATTAGCAAGGGAGTAAATTAAATTAACGATACAAGCTATGCTTTCATAACAAGCTCAACTCATCTGCCAGAGCGTGGTCATGCTCTGAAAACCAACTGTAATTAGTATCCAGCTTTAGTTAACCAACTGGGTGGCACTGCGGCAGAGCACCCCGGGTTCTTGGGTTAAAATCCCAGTTGGGAGCCGATTGAACCCATCATCTCTGTTGAGCCAAGACCATAGGTACCGCATTGCAGAAAAGCCAACAGTGGTTGTCCTCCGTAGAAATGGGTCCCCAACATCACTGGCTCAAGGCCTCTATAATCAGTTGAGCGGTGCCCAAATATCATTTAAGAGTGTGAAATTTCCTAACAAAGATTCATTTTTGCAACAAAAACATTTTCAGGGCAGCGCACCGTGCATTCACACCTCCGATTAGCGCGGTTGGCTACGTACTGAATAAGTTCAACGTCCGCGTCCACACAGAAAGAGTGCACAATGCATCATTGGACAGAAAGTCTCAAAACATGCTTTTGCTAAAAGAAGTATTTAACTCGGCCCAGCGTTCGGGATGACGCAGGTTAAGCTCCTTTTCTTCAGTGCTGAGTATTGTAGGACAATATAATACCAACAAAAAAGAGGGATTATGTGCAGCATCTGTAGTTGCAGTTCATTTTAAATGAACTGTGCTCGACTAGATCGATACTGTATTGAGTCTCCTGCATGTTGTTGGTCGTGATTTAGATCGGTAACTAAAATAAATTTGTTGCCTACATTTGCAGCCAGCCTGCACGGTGGTCATCTCATTTTAAATCTGTGCCATCTCGACTTTTTCGAGACATTTTATCTTGCAATGGTTTATCTTTAAAAGAACAACACAAACACATTGCCAGTATTATATCACTAAATTAACTTTTGGTTAAAAAAAAATCTAGAGAGGAACAGATATGTATATATGTTTGAAAGGTGCCTTTCATGCATTTAAAATGTAATTGAAATACTTAATTCAAGCTACAATTGTCTGTAGCTAGTCATAGGATGAATACAATATCAGGCAATTAGACATTATCGTACACCCAATTATATAATCGCAAGTACACCGGAATTATTTGTTTGGCTAATCAAGTATAGAAAGTAAAGTAGGCTGCTGCATTGCACGGTGGTCAGAGTGCTTGCGACTGAATAAGGGTCCTCACGACACTTTGTTACACATTCATCAAATACTTTGTGCAAGATGCCATCTTTTTCAATATTAATTTGTTGTATGTAATGGGTTCATGTAAGTCCTGTAGCCACCAGTGGTCGCTACATTCACTACAGCGAATCCTTTACGCCATCACTACTTAATTCTCACATCTGTCTGTTTGCAATAAACACATTCCTGCGGAGGGAGCTGGTAGGAACGTTGGGTTGCTCGGTCAATGGCCAGGGTCAACGGCGGCGTGGTGTATTCCAGCAAATATGGCTGACTGTGAGGGCGGGCATAAGCCGGCGTGAGTAGGTTAAACGTTGAGTTTTATAAGGGCACCACGGGGTGACCAGCCCCTCCCCACCCAGCTCCACCCCTCCCACCCCCCACCCAGCCACACCCTCCCCACCCAACCCCTCCCCACTCTCCCCTCCCCACCCAGCCCCTCCCCTCCCATTTTTGGATGCAGGACGGACACAATAATCCCCTGTGGGCTGGTGTAACCAGGAGGTTCCTACCAGTATGATAGCCTAGCTATGCTTTATCAGTGAATTAATATGTAATAATATTGTAATAATGTCTGTCACTTACCCAGTAAGCCTCCCTGAGTCTCAATACTTTTTCCCCAGAAGGTTCCAGTATTGCGATGTTTTGCCAATTCCAAACATGAGCGTTTGACTTCACGTGGGAGGAAATCACAGGACACGGAGAAAGCCTACGCACATGAATATATCATACTCAAAGATCCACGTGCATGGGTTTAATAATTTGTTGTTCTGCTGCCATCTCCTGCCAACCTTGCAGAGCAAGTCTAGAACGGTGGTGAGATGTTAACTACCTCGCCCGGTACACAGGTCACGGGTTCGATCCCGACCCTGATGCCTATATATTTGGAGTTTGCATGTTCTTCCCGTGGTCGTGTGGATTTCTCTGCAGGTTCTCTGGTTTTTCCCTTCACGTTTATCATCAACGTGAGTTTAGAGTATTTGACTGCTATATATTTCCAAGTGATGAGACACTTTGTTGAGCTGTCTTTTGTGGCCAGGTTGCTTCTAAAAAATAGCTATGCAGCTCAGTGGGCCTTATCTGGTCAAATAAAAATGGTAATAATTGTTTTAGAACACATGCTAGTCCAAAGCAGTCTCCCATCCAAGTACTAATCAGGCACATTTCTGCTAAGACCTATGTGGTCCGATGAGATTTGGTGCATTAAGGGCAACTTGGTTGGAGCGTGTTGTGAGGAATGCATAAAAACATCGTCTTTTCATCAGTCGCACATGCACACCAATGCATTTTGACATCATAACAATACATGTTGGCATCAACACCCAACGTGTAAAATCCACCTCCACAGAGGTTGTATTACCGGGAAAAAAATAATTCTTCACTGCCATAGGAACGTGGAATGTTTCACGATTGGCTCAGAACTACGAACAAAAATGAGCACCATGCTGATTTGAGTACGAGGGCATGAATACACTCCCATGTATCCACACCAGGGGATAGTATGTTTACAAGACGCCTATTGTTGTCTATCAGTGCGATAACTAAATAAGACCTGGTTTTAATTAGGTAAGCCATGCTCACCAGTTTGTATTGCTTACAGTTAACATACTCATCCAACCTCGGGTAGCTACTTTTCCAGGAGATCAAACCCAGGCATATTTCTCAATCAGCCTAGGTATATCAACACCGTGCAGTATCTCACAATAGAGTTCAACACAATATCACCATATCTTGGTAGAAATCAATTTCCTGCCACCCGAACAAATATGTCAAATGCCAAAACACCTCTCTAGATCAAACCCAGACAGGTGTTTGTCACAGGTCGACGTTATATCAGGTGCTGTTTTGCTGCCCATGAGCACTTGGCATCACTCATATCCCCCCTTCCCCCCCCCCCTCTCTCTCTTCTGTTCCACAAGGTTGCGATGACCAAGCATGAGCCCCGCCTGGCTTGGTCCTCCTTGGGCGGCCCTGCACGCGCTGCTGTCCGGCCTCCTCCTCCTCACGGCTCTCCTTCGCGCTTCCAGCACGGTGACCTCGACTCCTCCGTGCACCTCCACCATCGGCGAGGCGCTGCGCGGCTCGTTCGGCTCGCGTGAGATCGGCACGCGGGGCGGCGATGGGAGCTGCACGTGGATCGTGCACAACCCGGATCCCACCAAGTACTCGGTCTTCCTGAAGATCGCCGCCAGCGACGAAGAGAGCTGCCGGGATTACCGTGTCGCGGTCCGCAGCTTCGACCTGCATTTGCCCGCCGGCAATGGGACGTCTTCCGCCTGGACCGCACCGGGCACCGGCGGGGACGTGCTGCAGCCGTGCTCGCCGGCCACGAACGCTCTCTCGCCGCTGCTGCTGCTACGCTCCAACGCTGACGACGTAGAGGTTCAGATCTCCAGGATTAGCGGCCGCGAGGACCAGCGTCTTGGGCCCGCGGGCGGCGACTCGGAATTATCGGTTGATTTCCTTCTGCTTGACATTGTGCTGGGCTCCGTCACTTCAGCTGGGGGATGCGGGGTCCTGTGCTCGTGGCTTGAGAGTGGACGCTTCGGATGTGTGGTGTTGGGGCCACGTCTGCAGTGTGCCCATGGAGGGGAGCTGTCTGTGGCGCTTCCTTGTGCGTGCAGCATCCTCCCGGTTACCCTCCCCGCGTCTCCACTCGCCAGCAGGACGGATGATTGCCCGAGGCCAGGGTGCCTTCCCAAGGATGTGGCTAATGACCGTGGCAAGGGCGTGCAAGGTACGACTTGTTGGACTTTGGATAATTAGAATGTCAGTGATCTTTGATGAATGCATCTTCGTGTCTTTTAATTACGTTCAAATAATTTGGAAGCAATGGAAACACTTCCATGATCCGGATATCGATAAGCATTTAATTATTGCATTCATCAAATATGGAATATATTCCCTTGATGTTACATGCTGTGAACCCCTCTTCCCATTTTTTTTTTATCAAATGGAGTCTTGAGAAATTAACTCGTTTAACAAAGCGATACAGCCTCGAGGTTCGTAAGCAAATGTTGTCGTATCTTCTCGCGACACCCTCCTGCAAAGCAGTGTCTGCCAAACGAAATGCATTACCCATCATCTGAATTCACAAGGCATGCAAAAGAAACGGTTGTAGACAGTTGTCCCCTTGGTCCGCCCAAGTTCTCTTCAACGCGTAGGCTTTCGTGACAAATATTATCCTCTAGCCTTTTGCCCGTCCAAGGACGGGTGTATTGCAGTAAATCTGAAACTTGCAAGCGAAAAGCAGACCGCCACGTGATATTCATTGCATCAATTCGTGTGCAATTAGTAAGGGCGCGGTGACACAGACTTATTTCATTTTAAGATTATAATCCCTTGTTCATCACGGCGTCCTTTTTACTTCGATGTCTCAATAGCGTTACGGAGATCGCGTGACGTGAGGGTTCTGCCTTTGTAGTGAGGGTTGTCAGTTGACGCCGAGGAGGGGGGAGGAGGAGGCGCTTCGGCCCCCCATGTGGAGTGACGTCAGCCGCTAATTATTATGAATGGGGGGGGGGGGTGTCCATTTGGAGGACGTCACTTTATAATGATTATTAACGAGGGGGGCTGTTCGATGTGGAGTGACGTCACCTGCTCATGATTATTAATAAGGAGGGAGGGTGTTCCATGTGGAGTGACGTCACCTTTTCATAGTATTAATGAGGGGGGGGTCCATGTGGAGGACGTAACCCACTCATGATTATGGATGAGGGGGGCTGGTCGACGTGGAGTGACGTCACGAGCGTTAAGGACAGACACTGCTGGGTGAGTATAGTAGGTATAATAGAGGTTTACATAAACAAACATGCCAGTTAGTCACTAGTTCAGCACACCAGTGTTTTGGAGAGTAAACCCACGACATTTATAATTCGAGTACTGTGTTTCGCCAGTAATTACAACGAACCTCATAAAGCAACAGCCAGAATGTCACTCTCGTTAGTGGCACATTGTACGTATGTTGAGTTGAACTTCTTTCGCACATTAATAGCCATCTGTGCCAATCGGAGGTGCAGTGAAGGACACCAAACTAAACGCAAAAAGCAGTTCTAAAGAAACGAGTCTTCAATCTAAATTTGAAAGCGCATAGCTCCAGTGGCTTTCTAATTTTGGAAGGAAGAGCGATCCAGATGGCTGCAGAAGCACATCTGAAAGTGCGCGAATCAGTGAATGCAGTGACTGCCTTTGTTCGATGGCTAGCCAAAAGCTGCTGCTGCTGCTACTGCAAGGATCACCGGAGTTCACGTGATGGTTTATGCTCCTTGACGAGAACAGCAAGGCATCGTGGTTCATTTGTGGCAAGCACTTTGAGCGTAATTAGTGCGAACTTATAATGTATTCATTCGGCAACTGAAAGCCAATGCAGCTCAGCGAGCACTGGCCGGACACGGTCGGATCTTGCAGTACCCATCACGACACGTGCCAGGGACTTTTGTACACACTGCAGCTTGGTAAATTGGTTTTATTGTCAGATGTCCCGTAGAGTTAGTGAGTTGCAATAATCTAGCCTTGTCGATACTATGCTCCACGCCACTGTGTTGGTGCCCCCCCCCCCTCACACAATAGCGAGAGAAGCTGGGGCAGGGCCTTCTGTTGTACAGTTTTGCTGAAATAGGAACGATTCACGAGCGAAAGGATTACGATGTGAAGCGAGGAATCTCTGAATATGCATTGCTTAGATTAACTTTGGAAATGTAATGATAATCGTTTCTCTTTCGATTTAAAGCTTTCGTGACTGCAGGGATTCATCTTCTTGGTTCTTTCGGTAAAGTCACGTAGAAGGGAAGTAATAAAATAATAAAAATAAAACATAATAAAATAATTCTCACTTTTATTATGTTTTATTTTTATTATTTTATTACTTCCCTTCTACGTGACTTTACCGAAAGAACCAAGAAGATGAATCGTTTCTCTGATACTTTAATTGGGGTTTTCCCATCTTAATCCGCCGATGCCCTTTCAGTGAACTTTAACCAAGTTATGGAAATTAGGAACGTTGTTAAATCGTGCAAGCTTACTCCATCTCCAATCAGCCAGGTTGCACTGTGGTTACAGTGTGCAACTTTAAATCAAATGGTTGCGAGTTTTAATCTCAGTGGGAAGTCACATTCCATTGAAATGTTGCGTTATCAACACAACTCAGGCTGTTGATGGAGATGAACACCATCCCATGCCCATTTGAGAAGGGACACATTATAGGCCGAGGGAATCGGTTGGACCACATGAGATGTTGAATGTAAAATGTGAGATGCTAGGACTCCAGCAGGTGAATCAAAATGTCTCGTATTTTTCACATTCCTAGCTATCCTACGCATATTTATTTTAGACTGCATTCACTCTGCATCAAATAATGGCTCCAGAAGTTGATGTCGCAGAACTACTTCTGAGGTCACTTCCGTAGGTCTCTTTATCCACACCCAGGGCACGCCTTCTCGCGCCATGCAAAGAACGTTCCTCGCCTGCCAATCAAAACCAACATTTCTAAGTTCTTGGAGATAGATTTTCAGTTAAAGGAAATGCAACACCAAATCGTTTTACAACGTGTGGCTGTCCAGGTTCAATCCCAGGATCTCAGCAGTGTTGTCTCAGTTACTCCGACTCCTGAAGCATCCAGCCACCTCGGCCAAATTCACAACCTTAACAAAATTACTTTGGTGATTTTTTTTTAGAGGCCAAGACGTTGGCACCTTTTCCCAAAATGTTGGATTAATTGTAATCGTCTGCCAAAACTTGGGTCAGGCCCTGGTCGATTTGACTTTGACTCCTGGTGTAAACAGCTAAAGCTATTTATTTGGCTTGTATATGCTTTGTTTTCTAAACGTGGGATTTAGACATCACAAACTACATTCATTATCATTGCACAATTGAATGTGTTGTCTTACTAATCTCCTTCTAAAATGCATAATTCAATGTTTTTGGGAATATGGGGGAGGTATGCTCGGATACTACCCATTTCAATCAATCTCTGCCCCCATACACTCATGCAATACATTATTACATAATCCGTGCGCCGTCGTGTGGTTACAGCATACCTTGAAACATTGTGTTAATTAGGATTTAAATAATAAGATTAATTAATTTGCCATGCTTAACAGCAATGTCACACCAAGTGCTCAGCCACATTAATCATTCGCACCACTTCGTGTTTTGTTTTCAAGTTGTTTCTGCAACGCAGCAGGTATTCCATTCGCACATTTGGCACGGGGCTTGCGCTAGCCTGCTTTTGACAAACTGAAAGGTAATGCAGCGGTTGTATTTATGCCAAAACAAGTAGAACTTTGAAGATAATAGAAAAATATATGTGATGTATCGTGCTGTTAATGAATGTCCCTTTTAAGAAGACATGGTGTGTGAGATGGCCAGACTGGTCATGGCTCAAGGCGGTGAGCCCACGCCGCTGAAATCCGCGGCTCAATTACATGTTTCAGCCACACGGGTTTAAACTGTGTTCTTACGTATAAGGCTCAAAGATGATTTCATATGAAAGTCATCGCACGGAATTTTAAGTTTTCACTTAATTTGGCTGCCATCCAGAAAACATTTCGTTGCAGCAGGGTTTTTGGAACAGTATGGCCCTGGGTGTGTGGTCAACTCAAGGGATATATGTTCTTTAACACTTGCGGTAAGGCAGAATGGATGCTTCACCTGGTGACATGGTAACGATAGCGCAATAAACATTTAATTAGGGAAATAACCTTTTTAAAAAAAATATGGGAAGATAATGGCTGATTTGGACAATTGTTTTATTAAACGCAGAATGCCAAGTTTCACAATGTTTTCCATCTAAAATTAATTAAGGTATTCACTCAATTTTGATGACTCTAAATGAGAAAGTATGCCTAAAACATCAATACTCCATGCAGCATTGATTATTACCATATGCCATTTATTATGCCTGCTTTGAATGCAGCCAAGCAAATGCAATTTTTTTTCCAATCTCATTATCTTGGGCACCATTTGGAGTAATCATTGTCCTTATTTTTCTCGCAAAAGCCTTCTTGGATTTTCTAAACTCGTTTGCTGAATGGTACTCCTACTTTGGATGTTCGGCCAGTTAAGAGAATGTGGGTTAAAAACCTACAATGGGGGTTAAAACCTACATTCTGTACTTCCCTCGACAGAGAGATCTGTGTGAATGCATCTTCACGCCAACATCAGAGGGGTTAATTGGTAACACAAAATGGTTCCTGTCAAGTCACCAGTTATAGGATTACAATCTCATTTCTCATCTTTAAAAATTAAACACGACATGCGGTGCACACCCTCCAATGCCAAAGATCAGATAGGAGAATTTATATATTTTTTATTGAACCCTTGATTTCTTTACTTTTGCACTCCTCTGTTCTCTTGCTGTATTGACACTGCTTTAATAAGCTAACAAAGGCTTAAAGGGATTTTTTTCTCACCAGCCCGATCAAGGACTTGCCAATGACGGTGGCTTAGAGGTCCATTGATATTAAGTCCATCCCTTATAAAAGCGAAAAAGGCACGCAGATATTTCAATAAATCACCGACATGGTGGTGATCTGCTTCAAAGGGCATTTTAAAACACTGAACTGTCCTGTGATGCCCTCTCTCTGACCTGGTTTAAAAGAGAATCGTATATTTCCTTTTAAAATATTTTTTTTCACGGAAATATCATAACCTTACTGCTTAAAAAGAAGAACAAAAACAAAGGCTTGCAAATGTCCCGGTGGTTGTGGTGGTTTCTCTGTTGATAGTGGTAGTGCTGGTGGTGGTGTTGATCTTGATGGAAGAATTAACGCCCATGGTGCTGGTATTTGCCTTATGGATGGCAGCAGTTGTAGTGAAGGTGGTGGTGGTGGTGTTGGTTGAGGGTAGTGGCTTCAAAAGTGGTGGGAGCAATGTTTATGGTAGTGGTGTTGGTTGTAGTGGGGAGCGGTGGCGCAGCGGTTAGCGCACTGCCCTACAAACACGACGATCCAAGTTTGAGTCCCGCTCAGAACCAATAACAATTGTGAATATTTGCACCAGTCCTGCGCCTCTCCTAAGTTGACTCAAACTCAACTGATTACTGGGGAGGCAAAGGCGGCCGGGCGTGGTGTTGGCCATCCCCCACCCCCTCGTGTTGCTGTACCAGCCTCCATAGGTGCTCGCTAACAGCACTTGCTCTAAACGTGTGTTAAGGCTGTAGTCACCAATGCTCACTGCACCGATGAGTGCCTGCAATGCGTTTCCCCTTGTTTACTGGGAAATCAGATCGCAAATGCCCAAACAAGCTGTTAGGCTACACTTCATTGGTGTCCTGCGATAGTACAGATGTTGTTCAGTACACTAGGCGAAGCTGGCTCTTTGATTAGCCACGCGTGGTGGACGGATTGATGCACATCACATTGCCTCGGTTCCACAATTTCGTTTCAGCAATCAATTATTTTCTATGAATGTCGCGGTGAATAGTATCGCCTCTCTCGTGGCTGCGGGGATCGACGAGAACCAATTACGTGCGACATATACGACTTGAAGAACAAAACGCACCTCTTCTCTCACGCACGCAAAATCCAATGCGTGTATCCGTGAACTCAAGCATCCAATATTACTCGAACAAGCGATGCATTTTGCTCCGCCCTCAGTGGGCACGGTCATTGTAGCGTCAAAATGAGCGAGCTTTTGGACAAAACAAAAAATCATTCCATCTGCGAGCCCCTTGTGTGAACCGAAGGGACACATCCTTGAAGAATATTCTCGCCCGTTGGGTTGAGCAAAGGATTGGGGAGGGCACGGGGAGTAGTGGGAAGCGCATGACCCGCGATACAACACGTCCAGTACAAGTTGTTGGGTCACCCGTGGCCACACCAAAAAAAAAGTGGCTTTGTTCGCAAGGAACGACCATTAGAATCGCGATGGGGCCACACAAAGACATCCCCCACGTTGCTTTGCAGTCTCCAGGTTCTTCACGTTGCACCTCCGGTCTCAGGTCACGCGATCTCTCTCTCTCGCTCTCTCCTGCAGACTCAGCTGGAGTGTCTCTGTAGCTGGAGGCGCGTTTCTGAAAGCGTTCGAGCTGTATAGCCCTCATTAAAGTCCATTCGTGCTGGGCTTTTTGTATTTTTGGTGGGGGCGGTAGGTGTGCGTGTGCGGAACTTGGTAGTGGAAGTGCTCCACCTCTGGACTTTAAAACCGCAAACCGACTGATTGTGAAGCCTCCCGTGATTCAATTACAATTCTGAAATGTCAAACTATGACAGGGGGCGGGGGGGAATTGAAAAAAATCAATAAAAGCTGCATAGGTCCCACTGGCTGGTTGGCTCCATTGCCTGTGCTGCCACTGCTGCCAGCTTGCACGTGGCGAGCGGTATTGAGTGCAGCAGCAGCGCCTGTGGTTGATGTAAAGTTGATGTAAGGTGCGGTGTCACCCCATCTCTAGGGGGGTGGTTGTCTCAATCACCTGCAGGTTTCTCAACAAACGATCGCGCGCCATTGGAAAGTTCACAATTTCTCGCCGCTCGTTTTGCCCCTGCGGCTGAGACCACGCGGGCATTCATTAAAAAAAACCCCACCGTGGGATTTCCCATCGCCCACTCGTCATTCTGTTGGAGACCTCAGCCGAGCCGAGCGAGAGTTTGGTTAACTCCTATTCGGAGCGATGACGACGGCGACACTCGTGAGCGTTTGTAAATTGCATTCGGGTGTCTTGGTTAAATTTGAAGGCCGTAACTAATTATCTCCGAATGGCTGGGCCGCCTTTTTCACGCAAGCCACTGGCGTCGTCTGCTCTCTGTCTCTACGAGCCGATTGGCGGACGCTATAACACAGCGGGCCGATCAATCGAAGTCATCGCCTTTTGCCGCCGTTTGCAGGATTTGGCTTTTTGCGCGATCGATGGTTGTTGGTCAGGCTTGATGGAAAGTGATACACACACACCACCACCAAAACACATTTTGTCTACTCGCTCTGCCAGTGATGTGAAGTTGTAGACTCGGTATAAATAACAGAGCCACCATGCAAACACAGAAGCGGGCGGAGTCGTTGTTCGACTGAAAATTGACAGTGGAGCCCCCTAATACGTTGCACCGGAATGCTGTTTTTTTCAGTTCAAAACCCCTTCGGGGCAGCAATGCAAGGCACTTGTTCAAGTGAACTTCATTCACAGTGCCTATAATTAGCCTTCCACAGAGGACCGCTGTGTTTTGTAACATGTATTGAAGGTCATAAAACAAGAGTCCGAATTGAGTTTCAGCCCTTTGATAAGAACGCGATGTTCATTCGTCATGGCCCATGGCTAATCGATGTCTAGGAGATGTGCCCTGTGACACGCAAAAATTGCGAAACGTTTCAAGCGGAGGTTATCAAGTTTTAGGTATTAAGATGGTCCCAAACGAATGCGTGCATATGGAAAATGAGCAGAATCTCGTACAGTACGGCATTGAGCAACTCCCGTAACAATTTTATTGCATCTTTTTTAACGTCCATTTTCTTTTGTCGAGCTGTTATAAAACTGCTGATGTCAGCAATGAGGAGTGCAGCAGTAAAATAAACAATGGAAGGGAAATAGTTCCTTCCCCGCATGAGTTAACACACTATCTCAATACACAGCATGTCTGTGCAAAATTACAGCCAGAGCAATAAAACACTCCCTTGTTGTTGCAGGAGTTCATAGACTTAAGAAAAATGAAATAGTAAAAAAAAATGACGACAGACAGATGGAGAGAGATTCTAAACGACGGTTGTCATAAAGGTATAACAAGAATAGATTAGAAATTGACACATTGGCCAATGTATCACACATTCTGGAGCGAGAGAGATACAATGTTAAATGTTTCGCTTGAGTCTCTGTTCACCAAACCTCGCTACTGTTCTTTTAAGAGGTTTCTACCAAGGTTTCACAGCGTACGGGGCTGCCACGCTTGCTTTGCGTAATCCCAATCGAGTGATTTTGCGGGTAATCATGAGCGGAAGTTGCTAGCATGTTTTTTGTCTTCAAATAACACCGTATACAGTACGTATTTCGTTTTTTTATGAAGAAAAAACAATGTGCCTGACTTGCCTTCATTAGTACTAAAGAGCTTCGGAGGAAAGTCATTGAGGCATGAATGGCATCGCGCTGAACAGAGTTCGTGACTGGAATGTCTACGCAGGGTTGGTGACAAAAAAACATCTCCAGCGTGGAGCCCTGCTTTGCAGATCACTAATTGCCTTTCTCCTCCTCCCTACATTTCCGGGACATTTATGATGCATGCGTTTAAAGTAAGGGCCCCGGTTTTGTAACGAAATGTGGCAATTAGATTTATTTTTGGTGCTGTCATTACTTAAAACGATCAGTTTAAATATCGTTCAAGCGAATGTGTTTATTTGCATTAATCTGTTGAAAAAATAGAAATTATATTTTCCCACAACAGCCGTGCATTTCATTTGTTCAATTGGCAGAGGAGTAGTTATGTTTAAAGTAGAGCAAGATTTTTGCCGCGCATTAAATCTATACATACGGCATGATTGTAAACACAAAGGCTTAGTCAACTACGATATGTAGGCTCATGTGGGTTGAGCAACGATCGCTGGCTGGGGTTGATAGAAGATTTGACAAGCTCAATCTCACCCGCATCCGACGGGTGCCGCAAGAACCTCTACCCCAAAATTGTCTTCGAAAAAACCGTGACACAAGAACGCGAGACGCATTAACCAGCAACAACAACAACAACGACAACCTGCAACACCATCATCATCATCATTAACACTGCCTCAACAATTAATACTGTGCCGTACTTTTTTGTTCGTTTAAACGGTCCTCCTTCGTAGCGGGGAGAGGACGGTCAGCTTGTTCGACTGACAAAAGAGACAACAGTTTTCAATGGTCGTGATGTAAGAGCACTCTGATGGAGGAGACAGGGCGGCTCAAGGGTCAGACGCGCTGAGCCGCCATTACTGAGGTCCTTGGTTTGGATCTAGGCAGTCACCCGTGATTAAATGGGCTCTCAAGTGTAACGAGTTTGACGGGTCCTCCGTTCATTTGCCAGTGACTCTGCGGCCGTCTGGAAGGCTCTTCCTTCCGATATTGGGAAGCCACTGGAGCTACGAACTTTTACATCATCTAGATTGAAAACTCATTTGTTTAGAACTGCTTTTTGTGTTTAGTTTGTTGGCCTTCCCCCGCACCTCCGATTAGCGCAGTTGGATACGTACAGGGCAAAAGAAGTTCAACATACATACAAAAAACATGCAAATTTGGGTTTCACTATATGGTATTTGGTTGATTTCCAACTCTGAGAAGGATGGACTATCTAATTAAATGTGGGTGTTCGTTTAAATTGGTGACATTCCTGCTCTTGAGAGTTATTTATGTACCCTAATCTCGCAGCACAGCCGTTTCAAAACAATGGTGCAAGTTTATTTAAATCCCCCCTCCCCCTCTGTCCACCCAGCGGTTTAAATTGATAAACCACAATTTAGTCTATCGGCAGGTCTCACGTTGTCGGGTAAAGTGTGGGTATTCCTACCCCCTTTCAGAGGTCTGGCTCGCGTGGCAGAGCAACCCAAACGACTCTCCAGAGGGAGCTGGCTCTCTCTCAAGAGCTCATTTCTTTAGAACTGCTTGTTGTTGTGTTCACTTTATTGTTGTTGTGTTCAGTTTGTTGTCCTTCCCCCTGCACCGCTGATTAGTATGGTTGGCTACGTAGGTTGTGAAATAAGTTCAACATACAGGACTCCTCTACTTACGAACGAGTTTGGCTCCAGAAGTCTGTCGATTCCAAACGTGTTTTACGGCATGTACACTTAAAAGTTGTATAATCGCCTGTAGATATAGATGCCACTGGTTCTTCATGTCCTGCAGATATAGATGCCACTCGGTCTACATGTTCTACAGATGCAGATGCCACTGGTTCTTCACGTTCTGCAGATGTAGATGTCACTGGTTCATCATGTTCTGCAAATGTAGATGCCACTGGTTCTTCATGTTATGTAGATGTAGATACCACTGGTTCTTCACGTTCTGCAGATGTAGATACCACTGGGTCTTCATGTTCTGCAGATGTAGATACCACTGGTTCTTCATATTCTGCAGATGTAGATGCCACTGGTTATTCATGTTCTGCAGATGTAGATGTCACTGGTTCTTCACACTCTGCAGATGTAGATTCCACTGATTCTTCATGTTATGTAGATGTAGATGCCACTGGTTCTTCATGTCCTGCAGATGTAGATACCACTGGTTCATCATGTTTTGCAGATATAGATTCCACTGGGTCTACATGTTCAGCAGATGCAGATGCCACTGGTTCTTCATGTTCTGCAGGTGTAGATACCACTGGTTATTCACGTTCTGCAGATGTAGATGCCACTGGCTTTTCATGTTCTGCAGATGTAGATGCCACTGGTTCTTCATGTTCTAAAGATGTAGATTCCAATGATTGTTCATGTTATGTAGATGTAGATGCCACTGATACTTCATATTCTGCAGATGTAGATACCACTCATTCTTCATGTTCTGCAGATGTAGATGCCACTGGTTCCTCATGTTATGTAGATGTAGATGCCACTGGGTCTTCACGTTCTCCAGGTGTAGATGCTACTTCCCTTTGGTGCTCGTGTTTCCTCTCTACTCTGTTCTCTTCATAAATCAACTTATAACAGGCAATAGCATCGTGAACATTTGCCGACACTCAAGTAAACCTTTAAGTTTTTTGGTCCTTTGGATTCAAAACAAGCCAGGCAGAAATGCTGGGAATTCTGGGTAATGACATTGAACAAGCAACGCCATATATTTTGCGACGAGTCTTGAACAGGCAACTGGACATACGGACAGGCTTGTTCGTATCTATGAAAGTTCATAAGTCGAAAATTCGTAAGTAGAGGAGTCCCTGTACATACATACAAATGTGGGCTACACTTTACTTGGCCTCTAAAGGGATCCCTCTCGTGGGAACCCTTCCACCATGAGCAGGGCTGAGCATGCAATTGCAGGGCTGCCCCCTTTACCTTTTTATTCGACAGCGTGAATCAAAAAGTCAGGACACATAGGGTTATTACGTTTATAAACAAAAAAAATATCACGAAGAGTTATTTCATTTCTTTTAACAAAAATGTTTAACTGGCTTGCGTTAATGCGTGCATGAATTCCCTTTTGAAATGAGTTGAGGGCTTGTTTAAGATTACAAGGTGTCGTCTTTGAACGTTCATCAATTATCCTCCGTCTCAATTCGTTCACGGTTCTTGGTCGAGTTTTGTTATCGATGGATTTGAGGTGACCTCCACGGGAATAATAAGAAGATGCTATATATTAATAATGATAATAGATAAAATATTAACTTAAAGAATAAACAACTAAAATGTTTTGATGCCAGTGTTAAAATAAATGAAATAACCTTTTGTGTCCTGACTTTTGGGCCACCCTGTATATAGACTGTACTGTATTGGCTTGAGTGACATGCGACAGACATATCTCTCCAGAAGCGCCTGCGGGAGAGTGCTGCCCCTCGAGTGCGTATAGCATCACTGAAGGGGTTCTCCAAAATAGATCTGTTAAGTCCCCTTCAGTGGGCCATTCTCTTGCAAGGAGTGATGCATTTGGTCTGCGAATGTTCCGAACGGGATCGTCATCTCATGGAGTGACGTCGAAGGCACAGATTTGGGGGGGGGGGGGGGCTAAGGAAAGTCAAACACAAACACTGATACCAGTAACAGATGAGTTAACGTTATTGCATTGGCAACAACAGTTCATGTGTTTGTTGTTGGCAAGATTTGATCAGCTTTGAGTTTGTCTTACAATTGCGAAAACATACATCTCTGCTTGTTTCAGTGACAAGTTTTCTTTTAATGATGATGATGAAAATTATGCTAAGATGATTATTGGCAACGTGGCCAGGTGAAGTGCATCATTCTGTACTTCCCCGGTCACACGGAACACACTCTGCGAAGTTAGAGCACTTGTACACAATACACAACGTAAGTATTCGACCATAGCGACATGTAACAAATACGAAGCAGACACGTGTCTCTTGCACCACAAGCAATACAATAACATTACATTGTAATTGGTCAGCTTATTGAGCCCTCTGGACCAGTGCTTTTTGCAGTGGCATTTTTTATTTTGTTAAAGCAGGGAGCCCTCTCACTAGTTCCCACCTTTTGAATCCCAACAGCGGAGTGGCCTGGTGTTCAGTACGGAACAGAGACGTAGCAGCTTGTGGGCAGTGTTCCCACGCAAGGGCTCATCTTGTTTTTCAAGAGGGCGAAAATGCAGCAATAGATTGCTTGCAACACATCGTAGGCTGGCTTCTTCGGTGATGTTGTTTGTTTGGTTGCATGCGTATGCATCGACAACTAAGGGAAACTCTACAGCGATGCTGCAACATTTTTCTTATGAATGCGGCCATTTTCAGTCACAGCTATTTTCACGTGTAATGAGGCCACTTGGCTCAAGATTTCATTGCAATTCCGATCGCTGTCCAAACATGTGTCTCAGCAACCACATTACAGGCTCGTTGACATGATTGTGTGTGTGTTTTTTCTCTCCCACAAAGGTGAGATTGCTCATTTTGCTGTATTTGAACTTGAAAGGCATCGCCGTGTTTGCACCACTTGCTTACCCAAGGGTTCGTGAGCCATTTGCAGAGTGCAGTGGCGCATCAATGCAGCAAGGGGTTGCACTCCAGTGTGGCTCGTGCACCTACCCAAGTTCAAAGTTCATTGGGTCTCGCACAAATCCAATCCGTGGTGGGTGCTGTGCTGTGCGCCCGTGTGTTTCTTTTAGCAGCCAATGGACCGAGCCAGATTGCATAAATTAAATATCCCACTGTGCTACTTTAGAGGGTTCCATTTTGTGCTTGGTTTATTTGCCCAAATGAAGTACACCGCCGAAAGACATGATACACTTTATTTATTCATTCATTCATTGATTTGTTCGTTCGTTCGTCCGTTCCTGCGGAGACTCCCGACGCGGAGAAGCAGCGGCGGCAGAGATGGCTCCCATTGTATCGGCCACTGAGATTGACAAGGATCCCTACACAGTGGAAACCTGGGTTGGTGGGGTGGGGGGGGAGCTAGGTGCATGGAGGATGAAATCACAGTGCAACAAACGCAATTATTTTCGTGGAAGTCCGAGTCGCGTGCAAATATAGAATTGATTCTTTGGTCTTAACGTCGTGGTGAATGTGGCCGCCTCTCGGGGCAGCAGGAATCGTGTACACCCATTGCGTAGAACGTTACACAAATTTAAACACGTGGGCATTTAAGAGTTGAATAATCGATGATAAATAATGAGTCTCGAGAATCTTTTCACCAGGGTCCTCCAGAACGATGTTTGGCCGATTCTTTATTGAGCATTTTTTTTCTAATGTGCAGCATAAAATCTTTGACACCCACGGTTGAGCCGCGATAACGCACGGACGATGGGCGACCGTGTATGCCAGGTTGCCAAGGGCACCTTTTGAGGTGGGGGCGGGGGGGCTGTGCTACGCTGTGAGCAGCAAAGAGCAATGCAGGAAAGACGTTGTTGTTGTTGTGCGGTGCTTCATTGCTCACACGTCTGTGCTCACCCCGCCGGCATGGTGAAGTATGGTCGAATCACACCATGGACCCGCACGGCAAAGGGAGGCCTTCATCCAGAAAAAGAATCAGATCGTTTATTTAGACTGGAGGAATCCGATGAGCTACAGAGCTCTTCTTCTTGGTTCTTTCGGTAAAGTCACGTAGAAGGGAAATAATAAAATAATAAAAATAAAACATAATAAAATAATCCTCACGACGTTTCGGCCACAACGCTGTCTCCCCGACAGACCTGTTCTTCACCTGAGGACGGCTGCTTGCGTTGTGGCCGAAACGTCGTGAGAATTATTTTATTATGTTTTATTTTTATTATTTTATTATTTCCCTTCTACGTGACTTTACCGATAGAACCAAGTAGATGAATCCCTGCAGTCACGAAAGCTTTAAATCGAAATCTACAGAGCTCTTGTTCACAGAAGTCCAGTAGGTTTCACATATGAACAAATGGCTGCACATGCGGATAGAAAGTGACGACTCTTAAAACTTTGTAGAGATGATCCGGCAACCTGCTTGCTGTGCGTTCCCCTGCAGGAATTAAATCTCAGTTTGGTTACCTTATGAATGTGATTGGTCAGCTTTGATCCACCACCACCAACCTCCACATCATTGGAATATTATAGACCCGTACACATATTTGTCAGCCCATACGGTTTACCCGTGTTCTTGGACAGGGACATTTTTAGTTTTCAGGTCCATACGGCGTACAGCCGTTTGAAAACGGGCAACATTTTTTTGTATCTATTTGTTTGTGTTTCTCCCTCGTGATGAGAATTTGTAGGATGAACGTTGAGGTTTATAAGGGGCAAGGGGTGACCAATAAGGTCTGAATTGGTCTGTAATAAGCTAGGCACTGGTAAGGGGTTGACAGATATGCGTACACCACATCCAGCCATTGCTTCGACAACTTAAGTAAACATTATACAAATTACTTTAACACTACACTCGCGCAGGGTACTGTTTTCAGTTGAATTCGTAATTTGTTTATTTAAAGGAAACATACGTAAGTATTTTTTTTAATTATTCAAGTTTTCTCAATTTTATTAAGTCGAAGTCAAAATGTCTCCTCGTTTGAATGAGTGTTGGGGCAGTGACCACTTTCCCTGGTATCCCAGGAACCAGTTTTTTTATTTTATTTTTTATTTTATGTTTTAGTTTTATTATTTTATTATTTCCCTTCTACGTGACTTTACCGAAAGAACCATGAAGATGAATCCCTGCAGTCACGAAAGCTTTAAATCGAAATTTAGGAGCCAGTTTCTCATGAGAAAGACCGCCGTTGACTTCCCAGCAAGCGGTAATCGTGTTACCGATCACAGAGGGGATGATGGGCTGGGTTGACCATTGACACGTGGATCCGAGCTCCCGAACCTTGGCACACTAGGACCAGCAGAGCGCGGGGTTCGTCGACACTGTGAAGCACCGAGGGTGGATGTCTTCTTCATCGCTGTCCATGCCCACCGGTTGGCATGTTCATGACGAGTCCAAGCTTCTTCGGATTGTGTGTGCTCGGGCAAAGCGTGAGCGATCTCATCTCTCCCAACTCGTCCGACCGATGTGAATGAATCGTCTAAATCCTCGTCAAAAAGAGAAAGGCCCCTTTGCCCGCCGTGACGTGGGCGCAATATGCAGGGAGAGGCTTTCGCTTTAACTTTATGCTCAGCCGATCCTCTAAGAATGCAGAGAGCAGCCTCCTCCGCGTAGACGCACGGCAGAGCCGGCGAGGGTGTGCGTGTCTCGGCCCACAAAATAATCGCACGCGTGAAAAAAATTACCGTGACTCATGCGCACGGTAATCGCAGGCGGCGCCCTGATTTCAACAAAGGCGAATTGTGCCAGAATGCACGGTAACATTATTTCGTTCGATACTCTGCTGTCAATTGGCAAACAAAGCTATTTTTTGTATTCAGCTCATGGCCTTTATGAGCCACCGTGTGCGTTGTGCATTCTGCCACTTTATTACATAAACTTACAAATATTTAAAGCAGTTTAGGAACAGCCTTACTTTTTTTCTAACTGGATAGGTTCATGAAGTATTTGCTTTATGACTACGCCGTGTGCTGTTTTTTTTACACGCTGTTCTTTTAATGCAACTCGTGCCAAGCTATTCTAAAACAAGTGGAATAATTAATGCTATTCCTCGAGCAAATTACACTCTAAAATGCAATTGGTTTTAAGACAGACTCTGCGATAGAACTACTCCATTCCACATATGATTACAACGCTGCAAGTACGACGTGGGTGCAATGCACTCTGGCAAACCTGCATTGGGTCAGACGGGTAGTGTTTTAAATGGCTTTGTCTCCTATGACTGGAGTCTACCCAAAGGATCTGACACTGAGAACCAGGGATGTCCTGCAGAGACCTTAGTTTGAAGTAGAGTTCTACATTTGGATGTTTGGCCAATACTGGGCAGTGGTGGCTTTGCACACGGCCTGTACCCCAGCACTGTGGAAGCAAGGGTTGATGAATCGCACAAATGTCGTGAAACGCCACAATCCATCCAGCTCCTTCACATGAGATCATCCCATCGCTCCATCTCCATCGTGGTCACCTCTTGAGCAGATTATGTCTTTTGCCTGGTATTCCATCACCAGCCTTGACCATCAGCCATCATCATCATCCCTTCTAGCAATGTGTCCTGCCCAAACTCACTTTCCTTCAGTCAACATGACATCTCTGATTTGCATTTTCTCTCTGGTCCATGCTTTTCTCTTTCTGTCTCTCAGCGTAATCCCTGGTGCAACACCTCTTTATGCTTCTTTGCACAATATTCATTTGTATTCAGTGTTCTATACCGGTATCTATATAAATTATCCATGCACTCGACTGAAAAATTAGTTTTTTTACACACATTGATATATTGCTTTTCACTTTTAAGTTAATTGTCTCAATTTTGACTCCGATCCATCTTCAATCATTGCTCATGGTATTTTCTTGTGATCGCAAACAATTGTCACACACACACACACACGCACGCGCGTGTAAGGTGAAGGTACAGCCCTACAAATGCTTGCTCACAACCCTGACTGGCGGTAGAACCTCTCTACAAGTTCTAGATTTGAAGCTTTCGTGACTGCAAGGATTTATATTCTTGGGTTTTTTCGGTAAAGTCACGTAGGTAAAAAATTAAAATTAAGTGCGAGCTCAAGAGCCCCTCCAAACGTATAGTTGACATCCTGTTCCACGCCCGGCCAATTTATTTGGGAAGAAAAATGTATTGCAATGCAATATCCATACTGCGTTTTCTTTTTTCAGCGTGACTTAGAAATGGAAAGCGTTTATGTAGACAACCCGCTGCGTATTCCATCTCACCGACTGACATTTTTTTGTTAAACCGCTGCTGCATCAGATTCTGGTTCCAGGCGAGAAGGTAATTAAAGTCGCTCTTGATATCTACTACGATCTGTGCAGCAAAGGGCAGCAGATAACTGACATGGATTGACGTTTGACGTCATCGCAGTATCCCTGTCCTGTGCACAACATTGTAGTCCGTCCAAAACCTCGATAAATCCTTGCAGACTGAGTCTGTTCGGGAATTGTGCATTGCTATATTGAAATGCTATTCACGTGGAGTTGGCATGACTCTGGTGCATTGTGGTATATCAGATATGAATGCAGGGAAACTGACACTAATTACTGTAGAAAGTTATTTTTCATCATCATATCATCAGCAATTGTCTATCCACTGCTGGATGAAGGCCTTTGCCAAGCCGTTTCCATCTCTCAAGGTCATGTGATGGGACGTCATGATCCCCCCCAGGCCGAGTCGATTCGATCGCTCAATTTCCGCAATGGACATCCTCTTGGGCGTGTTCCCTTATTTTGGATGCCGCTCCATCATTAGTCTCGACCACCGTGTCATCATCATCATCCCTCGTTACACATCAGTGGCCTGGCCTGCTGAAGTCCACTCATGGTCCTTACTGTCCTTACCACGTTTCCCCCACACTTCATCTTACTCCGGCACATGGACTGAACTTGGTATGGCAGTGGCATCAAAGAATATAGTTTTTATTCAGCCAAATGACAGCTGAGTTTTTTTTAATAGGGCACTTGATGAAAAATGGCTGTACTGCAGAGCAAATAGCCCTTGGGTAGTCATGTGACATATATTTATGACTTGATTGGAAGTTTCCATCTCGGTTGCCTTCTAGAGGAACACCAATCAACTTTGTCCAGTTTTGGGCAACATATTTCTTACAATAGAAACTAATGCGGTAACTGTTGCCGATGACGATGTCTGACAATAATTGCCCTGAAATAGGCCCCGAGTGCATCATGCCTTTTACAGGCACTTAGTGGAGTGCAAAGGTGGTAGCGTCGGTTTTGCAGCGATGAGCATGTGCAGTGTTCTGTCGTGACTGACACGTTTATCCTTTAGTTACCCTCCAGCTGTATCATTTTAGGTGCCATGAATGACATCGAAGCCTAAGACTATGGCTGGTAATCTGAACAATACCCAGAGGGCACATCAATACGATAAGGTGTACTATCAGTGCAATCTCATTTGACAAACAAGATGGAGTCACTTGTGGAAAGCACAGTTAAGAAAACGTTACCACAACTATTCTTCCGTCCATGGCAGCTGTTATAATGACCGGCATAAACGTTTTAGCATTTGTATTTTTTGACATTTCTACGTGAAAATACATTGAGATGCTAATTGCATTGCCCCATGGTTTGTGGAAATAGCGGTTGGTATTCAACCACTTGCCAAAGGCAAGCCCTTACAGCCTTCTCCAAATCAAGATGCGCATGTTTATCAGCATCCTTCATTCAGATGTCATCTAGATAGTGTTCATCGGACGCGTTTGTTGATTACCAAACAGGCAAAGCTGGCCAATGGGCTATGGGGAAAGAGGAAATCGCACTGCAGCTTAATTGTAACTAACCATCAGATTCCACAACAATGATCTTCTTGAGGTGAACTTCAAGATTTTGTTAAAAAGGAAACTCGTGTCTCGGCCAATCGCAAGTTTTGCTTCAATCACCATCTTGCAACAGCCCTGAGTTTAAGTTTATGACTAGTGGGTGTGTGTTATCATCTGCCAAACCCAACGTAAAGACTCTTAAGTTATGCCTTTGGTGTATTCATTGTATTTGTTGACAAAAATAAGAGTAAGAGAGATATATATTTTTAAATACTACACAGAATGACACACCATTAACCGCATCGGCTTTAATGAACAGATTAAAACGCGATGATGCACAAAATTGCGAACGGCCGTGAATAACGCTGTAAATAGGTTCATGTCGTGGCCGCTTCTCGTAGATTATTTAGATAATTTGCCTGCTATAAATTTCAACATGTTGAGCCACTTCGTTGAGCTATCATTTGTGGCCAGGTCACTTCTGAAAAAGAAGCTAAGAGCTCAGTGGATTGTACCTGGTAACATAAAAAATAGTTTCGTTTATTTCTATTTTTTGTTCTGTGATTTTCTTACCTTTTCTATACTATGCATTCCTGTCGTGTGTTTGTATTATTTGTTGTTGTAACATTCTAACCTGCCCCGAGTGTACTTCTGTGAACAAGAGCTGCACCGCTCATCGGATTCCTTCAGTTAAAATTAATATTCTTATTTTTGAAACAACTCTCCGCAGACTGGCTGCCTCTCCCTCTGACGGCCCCTCGGAGTCAAGGCCTTCGCTCGCTGGAGGTTCAAGGCAAGCGACTCCAAACACGGAGGCCATTCTCCTCGCAGCAGTACGGTCAGTCCCCCGGCTCCTTGCGAACAAATGCATCCAGGTCGGCTCCCATTCGCACCCACTCTGAATCAACAAAACGGCAGACACGCCAGGAATTTTGCCGTGTTTTGGGGGACAGTGGGCCACGGGGATGTAATGACGCATTCATTCGTTCGTCCGTTCGTTTGTTCGTCGAATGACACTTGATTGTGATGCTCACGGCACACGCGTCGAATCATGCGCGTAAGAATTGGCGCACATCAAGGCCTGACGTCAGCCGCGAGAGGCCACTACATTCATCCCAGTGTAAAAACTAATGAATTGTTGAAGTGAATTGGGAATTTTGAATCTGAATTGTGACATTTTCATCAAATGGCTGTGGTTGGCGGGGGGTTAATTATTTCTCCACGAATGCACTAGTGTTTCGTTTGCTAACACGCAGCATGGTGGAACCAGGGAGCGATGACTGGTGATGATGAATGCCTTTACCATTTAATTTTGAGGCCGGGTTTGGTAGATTGCGTTGGGTTTGTGAAACTCCCAAACCTGCTGGGCTTGCGAGGTGGCCAGGAGAAGATAGGCCGTAAAATTAGTTGATGGGCGTGTGTGTGGATCTGGTCGTATTATCCCCTCATGAGTGTGGGCATTCTCCAATCACTTTGATTTTCTCTGAAGCGAAAAAAAACTTCCCAACCATCACAATGCAGGGCCTTCCTGAAAGAGAGTCTCAGTGAGTTGATGGTCTCAACCTGGTTACCAACATTTTGTATTTTTTTTAAACCTAACTTTAATTTTGGTGTTTTACTTCATCACATTTCAAATTTCACAACTTAATATGTCGGTTTAATTCCCATGTGGTAAACACTCTTAGTAGGACGTCTAATCGTGCAACCACGAGTTTGGTTAAGCGGCCATTCGAATAAACTTCACAGGAAGTTGTGATATTATTTTCAAGTTGCCTTTCATGACATAATGACAGTTTCACTGCTGTGAGCGTTACAAACGGAAACGTCTTTGTTTCACGACAGCATGCTGACAGTGCCATTGAAAAACAATCGAGGCTCTGGTTAGCGAACTGCATGGTGAAACTGGCGAGCCGTTTGCCTTTTGGCGTTCTCTGGTTTGACACTTGAGAGACTAGGCCAGGGGTCGGCAACCAAAATAACAAGAAGAGCCATTTCTTTCCAATTCGGTACAAAATTCAGTATTTCAAGAGCCGCAATGCATTTATGTACATACTGTACATACGTACATATCGTCAAGAAGCAGCCCGTAAAGAGCCGCATGCGGCTCCGGAGCCGTAGGTTGCCGACCCCTGGACTAGGCCATAAAGAAGGCTGTCTCTGGTGTAGGCTAATCCTTTTAAAGACAATGCATCTATTATCAGAGCGTGTTTGTTTGCATGTTCACCACAAGTAGTTGATTCCTTGCAAATGTGGCGTTGGAACATCTTAACACCTATTCTTGGTTCTTTCAGTAAAGACACGTAGAAGGGGAATAATAAAATAATACAAATATAAAACATTATTGTTATTATTAATATAAAACATCATTGTTTTATATTTGTTCAGCTCATCAAAAATAAGAATAGGTTTTACCCTTTCTGGAAATAAAACAGGTGTTAAGACGCTGTCACCCCGACAGACCTGGTCTTCACCTGAGGACGGCTGTTTGTGTTGTGGCCGTAACGTCGTGAGAATTATTTTATTATGTTTTATTTTTATTATTTTATTATTTCCCTTCTACGTGACTTTACCGAAAGAACCAAGAAGACGCGTGTGCCTCCTTTACGAACCGCTTTGTCACGTTGTTTATTAAGGGCCCACCGACTCAAATTCACCAAATGCATTGCGGCTCTTGAAATGCATGGGGTTTTTTTTCACCGAATTTCGAAAAAAATTGCTCTTCTTGTTGTATTGGTTTCCGACCAAAATCAAACTCAGCTTGCCAGGGTCATGGCCCAGTGTGCTAACAACTGCGCCATCGCTCGCTCAGAGCAAAAATATAGAAGTGCAAATTGCAGGGCAGTCTAACATTCATCATTATCCACACATAGACGGCAGGGCACGATGACAGACAGCTATAGGTAGCAGCAGATGCCACTAAACACCAACGCAAATGAACAGCTGCTGGAATCGCAACATTGTTAAAATTATTTAGGTCATTAATGAAACGGCGAGATCACTGATTCCTCAAATTAAACGACAAAAGTAACCTGTCAAACCTTTTCTCATTATTAGAAACCTGCACTGCGCTTTAGACTATTTTCCAAATGCAGTGGCATAATAACTCGGCTCCAAAGTCAAAGGACTACTACTGGGCCAGTGCAGAGTTTGGTTGCTTTTGTCAGGTGTTGCTTTGAAGGTAATTGAACGCCGGCAATGTTCAAAGGCCTTTGATTTGATGCATCTGGAAACACGCTCATTCCAAACGCGTCGTTTTGACAATCCCGCAAAGCACGATGCGTAGCTTCGTGCTGCACCGTCCCTCTCCCGCGTGCTGCAACGTAGACCTAAGAGACCGGTCTAATAGAACGCATAAAATAACGACTCAAACACAAAAAAAGGATCATCAAGGACGCACGCAAACTCCACTGATCTTTGCTTGTGGGCTGCAATACAACGGCCGCTTGGAGAATTCTGCTTGAGCGGGGTGGAGGAAAGGAATAGAAAACATGCGCCAGCCACAGAGCAGAGATGGCTGTAAGCTCCTGCTGCTGATTCGCAGAGAAAAGCAGTTTTACTTTGACACGTTGACAGGTTTTCAAAATGACACGTGTTCCCCCCCCCCCTTCTTCCTCCTGCTTTCTTCTTGCATGAGAACTTGGAGGTCACAATGCGTTGCCGCAGAATGCATATTTAATATGCCTCTAATAATTGAAAGAAAAATGTTTCACGGCCCACCCAGGCACTCGCTATGCGCTCCGTCTCATCAATCCATCGCGGGGAGAGAGGAAGCAGATTTCATTCTGGACGCAGATGAGGAGGCCGCGCAGATGTGTATATTTTACGCACGTACATCCTTAAATAAAGATGCATTGGTAATTAATAATTGCATAGCGCTGGTGTTAATTGGTTGTTAATTGTCAATATCCAAAATAATGGCCCATTACCCTTTTATCACTGCTGGTGGGTTTCCTCATGAATGTAAGTCTCGCTCGGGATACAAAGGCGGTTGGCCGTAGTGCTGGCCACCCAACCCCTCGTGTGCATTGCCGGCCTTCATAGGTGCTGGCCAACTGCACTTTCCCCAACAGTGTCTTAAGGCTACACGGGGATTCATCTTCTTGGTTCTTTCGGTAAAGTCACGTAGAAGGGAAGTAATAAAATAATAAAAATAAAACATAATAAAAATAGAACATAATAATTATGTTTTATTTATTTTGATTATTTTATTACTTCCCTTCTACGTGACTTTACCGAAAGAACCAAGAAGATGAATCCCTGCAGTCACGAAAGCTTTAAATCGAAATTCTACACGGGGATCTTTGTCTTTTGCATTAGTAAATACAGTGGGTTCCACGTACTGTGCAATTAAGTATACATTACAGCATATGCACAAACATGACACACCACGCTAAAATAAATGCATTGATTACATGGCATTACACTATTAACTGAATCTCTGATGGAATACAGGATTGCATTTTATAAAACATTTATATTGCATAAGCAATTGATGACGTGCTGTGTTTTTTTTATTCCATATTTTAAAATAATGATTGATCTTGTCAATTAGTTAAATATGAATTATTATTGATGCATTTTTCACGAATTACAGCCTTGCTTATGTACAGTATAGCAGTAAAAAGTGAGTAGCATAATGCCATATTTGTAATTGTACTGTGCAGTATTTAAATAACTATCACACCGTTTCCTTGATTTGAAATTCTAATAAAAATTTAATTGCGTCCTTCAACGCAGTTCCCCTTTGACGAACATGTATTTTAAAGTCGTCCTCCATTTACATAACACTCGGACCAAGTCAACCAATGCATTTGCAATCAAATATTGATACGCGAATGATTATAATTATTACGGAGTATTTCTATTATGTTGTGTTCTACTCAAGTTAATTTTGGACAGAGGTCATCATCTATTTTGGCTTGCGAGCCCTTAGTGAAATGTCCACATTTATATGGCAGGGGCCAAGTTCATCCAAAGAACAACCAGTTGGACATCCCACCAGGGCTTGAACTCACAACATTCCGATTGTGAGCAGAGTTCTCGAACCGCAGTGCATCCCTTGCCTGTTCGGCCGAATGAAATCGTCACACTCAAATGCACGTCAAGATTCATTACATTCCTCAGCTCAACTCTCTTTAAATTAACATCACATGATTGCAAGGGGAAGCTCCATGTAGTTGTCCAATGCACGTGTCCGTTTCTTACGTCAGCAATCAGAGTTTATTTCAACATTTAAGGTCCGACCTATAGAACATATTTCACCACCTAAACAAGTGTACCACGTAGGACATGTTTTAAATAAAGTTAACTGATATTCGAATTTGTAGTCAGGAGTTGTCACGTGCTACCCTTCGTGTGATATATGTATTGCACAGTAAAAAAACTACCATACATTTGTATTAAAAATTTGACGTATTATGGCACTTTCTACAAACTAGTACACATTGAATTTCGATTTTAAGCTTTCGTGACTGCAGGGATTCATCTTCTTGGTTCTTTCGGTAAAGTCACGTAGAATGGAAATAATAAAATAATACAAATAAAACATACAGTAATGGCAACTCGCTTATTATTTTATTATTTCTATTCTACGTGACTTTACCGAAAGAACCAAGAAGATAGTACACATTGACCTCGTAGCTTTTAGAAAAAAACCACAATGCAACTGTGATTGGTCAAACATCCCAATGTTTAAACATTGTTAAACCTCAGCTGGATCTTCCTGAAAAGAACAATATTGGGACTTGGGCTTTCCTGGGTAAACAAGCAGCATCATGGTGACAGTAATCGTGGTGATGGGGTATGTTGGGTCTGGACTTGAGTGTTCAGTGCTTTGCTGCAGACCACTCACCCGGATGCCATTGCAAAGAAGATGTTGTGCGTGTACGTTATTGGCGTATACTTGTGCACAACATGATCTTCCGGGTGAGGCATTGTGCCACATGAATGCTTCGCGTGCGCAAGTCTTGCGCTGCTTCACGTCCGTGACACCATGACTTATGGGAGCATGTGGCCGTTCAATGATCAATAAATGCCAACTCGCTGCATTGCTAAAGGACATGAGTCTTAAATGTGTGTGTGTGTTTTTTTATTCACAATTTATTTTTTTTACTTTTCGATTTCATTCATCTTCTTTTTTTTTCTCCTCCCGGTTGGACTGCCGGATTCAGTTACAGATCAAAACTCGATTCCATTATCGGAGCCCTCCCCGACTGACAGAATAACAACATCTGGGCAGGAAACATTTTTGAAAACAAGGCACCACAGGACTCTTGCCTGCGACCAATACAATCAATTTCTCTTACCAGCCTCGCAAAAGGCCCTGTTTTAAACTGTACGGTCGAGCAAAGTGCATGTCCTTCACTGTCACAAGTGCTGGCTTGGCATAATTTAGTGCAAATACCATTTTAATCACTGGTGATTTTGGTTGGGACTATCACATTCAGTGCACATGGAAACATTGCTCATGGCGTGAGTATACAGAATGTCTTATCCTAGGTGCCAGAAGGTGACTTTCGCTGCAATCCATCTCATATTTCTCATCACTCAAGGTTGTATAAGTAATGCAATGTAATACTGTATTGGATATTTTAACAGTAACCCAATATGATTGCCCGATTGATGTTGTGAATCCTCTCTTCAAAACAATGGGCAGTATATGTATGGTGTAGGTTTAACCTAGGATGTACCAACACTATACTATGATTGTTACAAGAGCGATGTGCATTGGTTTTTTGCTGTTCTTGCATTGACCCACGCTAGTGCTGCGACGATCATTCTTCCATTTTAACTGTTTCAAGATAAGTTTATAAAGAAAGCAATCATAATAAGCCGATCAACCATTACAAGGAAAATAGGGATATAATAATGAGCTCCTCTCACGATGCATTGAGATTCATTATTATAATTAAATTCATCAATAGGTTTTTTTTTTTGTAACGCTTTCCAACAAAGATAATTCGCGTTAATGCGCTATCTCTGTCCATCCGTTACTCTGCATTAGGATGATCCAAAACGAACAGAGTAGCAGCGAAGTTTTTGCTGCTACTCTGGACACATTCCAGAGAAAACCCGAGGCAAATCAGTCAAAGGGTTGCTCAACAAAAATTGGGCAACACAAAAACGGCGATGATGAAGAAACCTTTTTCGATCAAGGTGATGACATCGCGAGCCGTGAACACCTCTCAATCCGCCTTCCAATGGATGTCGATCTCCCAGTGTCGCACCTCATGCGCCGTGTGACGTAAACTCATCGTGCAGCTTGGAAGGTGCCGGTCAATCAGTTTCAAAAGACGATGCATATGTTATCCGAGCATGTTTATTTGCATGTTCACCACAAGTACGTGTGGTTAATGCAGACTTGATTCCTTGCAAAAGGTTTCTATTTGGTGTTTGAACATCTTAACACCTGTTTTATTGCCAGAAAGGGTAAAACCTATTCTTGTTTTTTTTAAAGCTTGGAAGGTATTGAACTATTGCCAATTTAATCATGTGTGCATGTTCACTATGCACGCTGCTAGGCTGGCTTAGAATGGGGATTATTGGCATGAGGAAATTAAACAACAGATTAGCACTGGATCCGCCTTTCCATCGTGGTCCTACATCGTTACACCTGAGACTAGCTTGTTTGCCCGTTATAGGACGGAAGCTGTAATATTTACGGGAAAATTGAGCAGAGTATAACTGTATCTTGTATAAATTTAAAACACTTCACTGCAGTTCACTGTAGCACTGTATTAATGGCAGTGAATCTTGCACAAGAGTATGTCATAAAACACTTCACTGCATTTCACTGTAGCACTGTATTCATGGCAGTGAATCTGGCACAAAATATAAGTTATAAAACACTTCACTGCAGTTCACTGTAGCACTGTATATAACTGACCTTCAATTTGTTCAAATTCACTGCTCTGATACTTTATTCTCTTCTGCTTTCGGTCGCTGGGGTTGAAATAAATTTTAAATTGATACAATATCTGGAAAATCACCGAGAAATGTATATTTTACCATAATGTAGAAGCATTAATTAGACTTACCTTTTGTCTCAAGTGCTGAAGAAATAAATAAAGACACCAAATCCATATTCTTGGTTCTTTCGGTAAAGTCACGTAGAAGGTAAATAATAAAATTATTGTTTCCCTTTTATGTACCGAAAGAACCAAGAATATGAATCCCTGCAGTCACGAAAGCTTTAAATCGACACCAAATCCACTTTGTTGCTGCGTATAATTATTTAGTTGATTAACTTTCAATAAAGAAACGTCAAACTTAAAGCGAATTTGCGAAAAAAATATATTTCCGCTCGACCTTCTGCGTGAGTGTAAAAATCCACCCGCTCATGAATATTAATGACGGGGGCGGGGGGCGCGGCATGTGGAGTGACGTCACGTGCGTTACACACAAACAGGCATTCTTGGCTCATATTATACCTGATATTCCTCAAATTATACGAGCAGGTTTACACCGAAAAAATCATGCTGACAACACATACGGCGAAATGGATGTGGCGTGCGAAAATAATTCCACGGATAAAAAAGAAAAATAAGCGTTGCCCATTCCCCGCGATCCTCCAACACAGCAGTGAGGTTTATTTCACTGCCCGTCACCTGTAATTCGTTATTCCTCAGCACTGCCAGTTTCTCTGAGGGCTTGCTGGCTTCGTTCGCTGACAAGTCGCCCAAGCCGGTCGGCTAACCCGCACACAAATTTTGTAATGACATCTCCCCCCCCCCCCCCCCCCATTTTTTTAACCTTGAATAGGTTTGAAGTTCAGCCATGCCTTCTGCATCCAATGTCACGTGCGCGCTGTTTTTTTGATATGTTATGCATGCATTTACTTATTTTGAAAATGAATGATCATTCAGTTTATCAGGGGATTATTAATGCGCATTTGTTACGGTTTCTGTCAATAAGCATGAGTCGGCTTTGGGCATCCAATATGCCACAGCGTTTCTCATGGCAAGGCTATCAGCCAAAGTTTAACTCGTACCTTTCATTTTTTTTGCTCATGTCAGTTTAATCACTTAACTCTTTTTTTTCCTTTCCCCAGCATAACAAATTGCTGATGCCACCGAATTTCTTTCATCGAGTGTGACGTGAATAGCCTTAAAGTAAAGGCTGTTTATTAAAAATCCACGCTCAGCAAGTTAGCCGAGCTTCAGCCTTACTTTGAATTTAATTTAGAATTTTTTTTTAGTCTAAAACGTGGGTATGAATATGCTAAGAGCAGGCAGCGTTTTATTATTATTTAATTAAACACAACTTGCACGAAATGTAATTTAACTTAAAGCCTCATAATTAATTAAAGGGAGTTGACTGTCCATCATTCAACTGGGGTGTGTGAAATTAGTGCTACAGTGAGGGTAAAAAGTATTTGATCCCCTGCTGATTTTGTACGTTTGCCCACTGACAAAGAAATGATCAGTCTATAATTTTAATGGTAGGTTTATTTGAACAGTGGGAGACAGATTAACAACAACAAAATCCAGAAAATCGCATGTCAAAAACGTTATAAATTAATTTGCATTTTTATGAGGGAAATAAGTATTTGACCCCTCTGCAAAACATGACTTAGTACTTGGTGGCAAAACCCTTGTTGGCAATCACAGAGGTCAGACGTTTCTTGTAGTTGGCCACCAGGTTTGCACACATCTCAGGAGGGATTTTGTCCCACTCTTCTTTGCAAATCTTCTCCAAGTCATTAAGGTTTTGAGGCTGACGTTTGGCAACTCGAGCCTTCAGCTCCCTCCACATATTTTCTATGGGATTAAGGTCTGGAGACTGGCTAGGCAACTCCAGGACCTTAATGTGCTTCTTCTTGAGCCACTCCTTTGTTGCCTTGGCCGTGTGTTTTGGGTCATTGTCATGTTGGAATACCCATCTACGACCCATTTTCAATGCCCTGGCTGAGGGAAGGAGGTTCTCACCAAAGATTTGACGGTACATGGCCCCGTCCATCGTCCCATTCATGCGGTGAGGTTGCCCTGTCCCCTTGTCAGAAAAACACCCCCAAAGCATAATGTTTCCACCTCCATGTTTGACGGTGGGGATGGTGTTCTTGGGGTCATAGGCAGCATTCTTCCTCCTCCAAACACGGCGAGTTGAGTTGATGCCAAAGAGCTCCATTTTGGTCTCATCTGACCACAACACTTTCACCCAGTTGTCCTCTGAATCATTCAGATGTTCCATTGGCAAACTTCAGACGGGCATGTATATGTGCTTTCTTGAGCATGGGGACCTTGCGGGTGCTGCAGGATTTCAGTCCTTCACAGCGTAGTGTGTTACCAACTGTTTTCTTGGTGACTATGGTCCCAGCTGCCTTGAGATCATTGACAAGATCCTCTCGTGTTGTTCTGGGCTGATTCCTCACCGTTCTCATGATCATTGCAACTCCACGAGGTGAGATCTTGCATGGAGCCCCAGGCCAAGGGAGATTGACTGTTCTTTTGTGTTTCTTACATTTGCGAATAATCGCATCACCTGTTGTCACCTTCTCACCAAGCTGCTTGGCGATGGTCTTGTAGCCCGTTCCAGCCTTGTGTAGGTCTACAATCTTGTCCCTGACATCCTTGGAGAGCTCTTTGGTCTTGGCCATGGTGGAGAGTTTGGAATCTGATTGATTGAATGCTTCTGTGAACAGGTGTCTTTTATACAGGTAACAAGCTGAGATTAGGAGCACTCCCTTTAAGAGTGTGCTCTAATCTCAGCTCGTTACCTGTATAAAAGACACCTGGGAGCCAGACATCTTTCTGATTGAGAGGGGGTCAAATACTTGTTTCCCTCATCAAAATGCAAATCAATTTATAACATTTTTGACATGCGTTTTTCTGGATTTTGTTGTTGTTATTCTGTCTCTCACTGTTCAAATAAACCTACCATTAAAATTATAGACTGATCATTTCTTTGTCAGTGGGCAAACGTACAAAATCAGCAGGGGATCAAATACTTTTTTCCCTCACTGTATGTTCGTGTACCTTATCCATTATGTCACACGCACAGTATGTCTCACTTGACAGGAATCGCGCATGAAAGTAAGACCTCTAGATTTTTCTAACATGCACTTAATGTCGCTTTTGGCAAAAATCATTAAAGATGTGTGGCAGTGTGGTTGAGCGCACTTGAGTCACAATCAGAAAGTTGCAAATTCAATCCCAGTTCTAAGCTCTATCAGCCAGGCCTCTGAGTCTTCTAGACTTTATTAATGTTATACGATTATGTAAACACGCAGATATTATTGCACCACATGTGAGCACCTGTGCCATAATTGGAAACTTGAGAGCTCAAATCCCACTGGAGGTCAACACATCTAATCATCCATCCGTGGTCAATGAAGAAAGGCAGCAGTGGAGCCCTCATTACTCTGATAGTGGCATTGTCTTTGTGCTGTTCACCTGTTGGCGTCCTCTGGTCTAACACCGTTTTGAGACTAGGCTCAAAAGAAAGCTGTCTCTGGTGTGGACCAATCAGTTTCAAAGGCAATGCATATATTATCAGAGTATGTTTTTTTGTTTGCATTCTGACCACAAGTATTGCGGTTAATGCAGACATGATTCCTTGTAAAAGGTTTCAGTTTGGTGTTTTAACATCTTTACACCTGTTTTGTTGCCAGAAAAAAGGGGAAAACCTATTCTCTGTGGATATTATATACAGATATTGGTTCCAACCGTGGAAATGTGAAATTTCACCACCCACTCAAGGCCGTGAATGAATATGCTTGCCATACCATTGCACAGCTGCGCAGAGCAGTACTTTAACCTTGACTTTGACTTCACAAAGCCAATCAGAAGTTCTGTAAAAACTATAACCGGATATTGCATTTTATTATTGCTCATGATTTTATCACAAAACTATACTTGTGTCGTGTGAATATATATTATGTGATGAGTCTACCTCTCATGCCATAGTTTATTTCAGAAGTAATACATTTATGCAGCAATCTTAATAGCAATAAAATTGATTATTCTATTTTAAGTGAAATGCTGTCACGCTTGGGCACTTGTGTCTTTCCGACAGTTGACCAAGAGCAATACTGCAGAAGGCAACTAACATGGCATTCGTGTTTCATGAATTAAGATGAACTGAAAACACAGTACCGTGTTTTCATTTGGTGCTTTGTTCTGCGTACCTTTGACCGCAAACGAAATAAAACTTTGCACGCTTGCACCTTTACCTGTGATGGACTCGACTCGTAAGAGTGAGCAATAACAAATGTTCGGAGTGACTTGAAATGATACAGAATGAGTTGCATAACAAAAGAGAGACTAACTTTTGCTAATTCAATTACATTCTTATTTCCATATATTATTTATAGAAAGTATCATTATTATATATTTGACAATATTGGCTCTTTTTTTTAAAGCACATTTTTTGCAATTATAATTTATTTTATTGGTGTGATGGAGTAAATGCTTACCCCGAGCTCTCATACTCTGATGGTGCATTGTCTTTGAGTTGTGCGCCTTTTGGCGTCATCTGGTTCAACACCATGTGAGACTAGGCTCTAAGAAAAGTTGTCTCGGGTGTAGACCAATCAATTTCAAGGACAGTGCATACATTATCAGAGTTGTATTTTTTTTGTTTGCATTCCGACCGCAGGTATTGTGGTCAATGCAAACATGACTTCTTGTGAAAAAAAAAGGTATCAGTTTTGTTGCCAGATAAAAGGGTAAAAAAAACTATTATCATAATTTATTTTCCCGCGATTCGTAACCCCGGTCAGAAAATCTTGCGGGGTGCGTCAAAATCAGCTCTCGTGATGTCGACGCAGTCGGAAGACGAATGTTACGAGCAGCTGAACACGAAGCTTCACAGTCTGTTGCCGTGTAGCAGCACCGAGCCTGTTGACGATTGGCTGCTCCGTGTTCCAAAGGCAGATTTGACTCCTCGTGCCCTAGACTTGTTTGGACGGTTCCTCAATTCCTTTCCGGAAAAGTTTCTTGGCGGCCCGTGGCATCAAAATACGATGACTCGTGCTACGCGTTCGAATGGGAAAGCCGCTGTTGAATTAAGGCAACTTCTGATGGAGAGTCTGCAACTCAGTCAAAGGGAACAGATACAGCGTCAGACTGTTCTGTGAGTACCGGTGTGTTATGTTGCATCAGTGTACCGCCAATACGTCAATTTTTCCATGCCTTCTAGTGTGTGTGTCGTCTCAGTCAGTCAACCTGTGGCACCTAGGTCTGCCCCGTGACCTCCTGCCAGCGGGCGTTCGACACTTCACGTGGCCTCAAGGTGCACATAGCCTGGCACAAGCGTCGTGGTGACGTCGCCGCCACTTAGTGGCGAATGGCGGTTGTTGTTGTTGAATGACTGGTGAGAGCGTATCCCCTTTCCTGATTCATCTCAAACGGCAATATGGTCATGATGATGATGACAATGAGAACGACGTTGATGACGACGACGACGATTTCTATTATCTAGGAGGAGAACAGGATCAGTCCCCGGGTGGGGGTGGCAAGGAGTGGTCCGAGTGGAGCCAGTGCTCGACCACGTGCGGCGAGGGATCGCAGGTGCGCACGTGGGCCTGCGTCCCCAACCTCTGCAATGGAACCTTGCGTGAGCAGCGCATCTGCAACAACTCAGCGGTGTGTCCAGGTGAGGCCCGAGATGATGAATGCGACGCGCCGTCATCTCGTCTCCGGCGAAACGGGCAGGTGGTGCGGCCGTGCCCAGACCAGTCGACTCAGCAGTTTAGCTCGCAGTCCCCGGGAGGCATCCACAGAGGGTTTATCTTTCTCTCCCAGGATCCATTTACCTGCGACTGAACGACTTGGATAAAAAACAATGTGCTTGCGTTTTGGCTGTGGATCATCCGTGTGCGTGCAATTTAGTCCAATGGACGATTTTAAAAAGCATCTGTCTCCGTTTCACGCGATGCATTTCATTGTGGTACTTTATGGACGTTTAACGATTTGGTGTATATTCATTAATTCGTTCATATTGAGTCTCCCTCTTGCGATGTAGGCATCGAACGGTACGTGTGAGAATTGATTTTTGTATTTTGTAGATAATATGCTATTGAATTACATTTCATAGCATTCTGATATGTAAGTATGTTGAACACATTTCGCACCGTACGTAGCCATCCATGCTAATCGGAGGTGCAGGGGAAGCACCACAAGCTACACACATAGATCAGTTGTTAAGAAATAAGTTTTCGATTGATATAAAAAGTTAAACAAGCAATACAATCAACAACACAAACACATGGAAAGCTAGTACAGCCAATAGAAAAGAAGCATGTTACTCGGCAGAGTGAACCCAAGCCGTGAGCCAATCACGTCTTGAGAGGTGCCACCGTATAAATCAGCTGAGTGATCCACAGGCGAAGGGCGATTCAGTGAGGGACAGTCCGGCAGAACGGAGGAACGTGCAGGCCCCTCCGGTGGATCCCACCACTTCGGCTGGGCCTCGCGCTTCCCTACAGCAGGCTGGGGTTGGTTTGTGAAGACACAGGCAGGCTGAGCAGTGGGGCACCCCCAAGATAAGATCCTCCAGTGGGGCGCCGTTTCTCAAGTCGAGCTTGAGCGACCCTCGGGTTGTGAAGGACGTCGTGCACCGCGTGAACACGTGCGGGCCATCTCATTGCGTCCACGGATCGGGGCATCCAAGTTGGACAACAGGTGTAAATAACGTTCTCAAAACGTCGAGCTGACGTGAAGATGATGATGATGATGTTGATGTTACGGCAAAGTCGGATTGGTACTCGCTAGTCGCACTGCGGGTGCAGCAGTCTGCAGTCGGCGAGGCGAGGGCTTCTAAGATGCGAGACCGGGTCTCATATCCCACGCGGCCCTGGGAAGTTGGTCAACAAAAAAAACACATTTTTTTCTGGCCTGGACTTTTGCAGCTGTTTTAGACTAATTTCAGGGTGCTGATTCCAAATCTGATCTCAGATTTGCTCTATCACATCTCATTTTTATGCTATCGGCATACCCCATTTTCATTGATTTTACCCGAAATTAACTCTGTCACTTATGATTGCAAGTTGTTGCGAGTCAGTGACTGCTTTAGTGTTAAAATATGGTGCTGTATTTTTAGGATAGTGTGTTTATAATATCATTTTATGTAGATATCCACATTTATTTAATATATTTCTTCTACAGTTTTTATTGAAAATGCAATATTTGATATCTCAAAAAACTTGATGTGATAGACAAAAACTGATGCCAGATTTGAAATCAGCACCCCAAAATTACCTTAAACCCGTTGGAATACCATATGCCAGAAAAAGTGTGTTGACCAGTGTAATGCACGATAAATGAGGATGTGAAAAGACAATATGAATACAGTGGTCTTAGAAAGGACAAAAATTAATTACGAATTGAAGGCAGGTAGCTGAAATTAGTCCTACGAAGTAAAACTGGCTGGAAATCAGAATAGAGAGGGAGCGTGAAGAGATGGGCCAATGCAGGCTGATGATGTCTCTGAAACTCCCCGTCTTGACAATGGTTTTAATCCTGGGGGAGACGGTGTGAAATACAGCAGCTTATTCCCGTTACACGTCTTAGATAGCTTCAGGGCAATAATTGTTCCATTATGGTAGTACGCAGGATTATGTAGCAAACAGCTGCCTTGCGATTTCTTTAGGGGTATCACAGCCCAAAGCATAAATGTGAAGATTAATGTGAACCGAATTGCATCAAATGTACTACATAATTGTAATGTACAGTAATTATCTCTTATGAATCAGATCATGCTTTAGCTATATCTTGTAATATTATGGTCACTAACAGTGGCCGCCTGCTCTACGAATAGAGAGGTGCCTGCCATGGAACTGGAGAATTTCCACAATTGGCTTGGGGCTATTGATGCAGACAGAACTGCTGCCCCCGTGCATATTTTAAGATGGATTCTTTCGTTTTAATGTGTGATTCATCGTTTGGTAATTACGTTTTTAAGCGTTTTGATTTCATATATAATTTTAGCAGTAATGAAACTAGCCTGTTGGCTCGGTTCGCAATCGGTGGGGTTGCGAGTTGAAATTCTGGCTCGGTACACTCGGTCCATCATCCCTTCCCCGGGACGATAAAACAGGTACCACTTGAGGAAAAGGCAACTGTGGTTGCCTTATTGGATAGACTTCATCGCGCCTTAGAAATGTTGATTCACCACCACTGGCTCACTACCTCCCTCATTCCTTATTTGAGCAGCAGGAAATCACTGTTGACGTTTTTTTTTGTGGTAATCAGCTGAGGCACCACAATTTATTTCCTTGAGATTTGAGGTCAGTCCCTCCGTCTTTTTGCAAATCGTACATCCAGCCTCGCAGTGCCTCCCGCTGAAGGTTTTAAATATCCCTCTGGGTTCCAGACTTCTCCTTTAATGTCACCCAGCTATTTTATGAATGTGCACAAATGGCACTAGAGGGGAGGACAAAGCCTGCTAAAAATGAATTGCCTCGGGCTGTATAGTTGCAGAATGCCAGATAAGGGGCTCTCTAAGGTGGCATTAGTCATCAAACACAGAGGGAAACGAAAACAATTCAGGCCACGGGTATGGCTGAGGTCACGTGAACGTTTATTTGAAAGGAGGAAAAAAGTTGGATTTGTCTTTGAGTGACCTTGGCAGAGAACCTTGGATAAGGATAAATGGTACAGTATACGTTCATTGTCATGCAGCACAAGTCATGCATGGTATATGAATGTGAATAAATAATGACGGTGATGATGTTATAAACAGTCCGCATGATACATTATCATATGCAATCATGCATAATCCCGTTTGTATGTGAGAGTTATTTATAGCTTTTTAAGGGGTCTTATTGATTATTGTGTTGGAGGTGAATGATGGGCCAGAAAACAAGTGCCTGTATTACAGCAATGCTATTTTAAAATTACAAATTCTCAGTACAATAGTGCTTAATGCCAAAGAAAGACAAAGATCCCCGTATAGCCTTAACATACTTTTGTGGAAAGTGCTGTTAGCGAGCACCTATGAAGGCAGGCACGGCACACGAGGGGGTGGGTGGCCAACACCACGCCCAGCCGCCTTTGTCTCCCCAGTGGCGATGTTTGCACACCGCACCAGGTACTCATTTGAGGCTGAGTCGACCTAGGTGAAGGCCCAGGAGCGGTTCAGATAATGGAGGTTTTTCCCAATAAAAAAACGGACAACAAATACTGAAGAATGCGCAAAGAAGCGTGCAGAGGCGTATGCCTGGAATTACATCGAGATAGAAAGATAAAACATTGCATTTCAGAGTTTAATGCAGGCGAATTGCATCATTCGTTCAGGTCAGTAAGCGGGGCTTGGACTGGACACGTGGCTCGGAGGGAGGATGGCCGATGGACATTAAAATCAAAATGGAATGGCAGCTGAGGAATGGAACGCTTCTGTGAGGGACGGTCCACAAAGGAGGTGGAATGATGTAATGGGTTTGTGCAAAGGTACTCTGTGGAGTATTTCATCGCAGGGTAGTCAGAGTTGGTGGCGGCTTGGGGAAGCCTTCATCCAGCAGTGGAGTAATCTTGGCTGATGATGTTGCTTTTACATAGGCCACACTTTAATTGGATGTACTAACTTGTTTCTGCCTTGACCTGGTCTGGTTATGCAGCTGTTTTGCAGTCACAGCAGCAATGATTAATAATGATTAATAATGATTGATAATTATTAATCATTGCTTCTGTGGAGGTCATGGGAGGTCATCATTATCGAACAAAGAAAAAACAATTGTGTTTTCTCATTCAAATTGTAGTATTTTTTACGGGCGCAAAATTAACACGCTTTGTTTCAAAATGATTAAAATGATAATTATGATTGCAGCTGTGTGTATTAGCTCACTGTGGTGATGGTGGTCCGGCTACAGTGCCTCTTTTTCTACATTGAGCCACGTGATCCTTTTTCTATGCAGAAAACGTGTGACCCGGTCCCCGTGGCGATGTGCCATATGCATGGTGGCTTGTTTTGTGTGATTGATCAGTTCGTCAGCTCTTTGTGGACTTTAATGTTCGTTAATTATTCATGAGATGGCCGAAATCCCATTGCAAGGACCTTTTGAAAAAAATATCTTGAGACTTTGTGAGATTTATTTTGATGAGTCACAATTCAAGTGGTGTTCTCAGCCAATCCTGTTGGATGTTATTGTCTCCTTGCTCCTGCCAAAATTCGCCAGTTCCTCCACCCCCTCGTAGGTGGTATCAGCCTTCATAGGTGCTCGCGAAGAGCACCTGCCCCAACAGTCGCTGAAAAATTGCATGGGGGATATTTGTCTTCGTTTATTCATGCACTAAGACACAGCTAACGGTTTCACTCCTCATGTGGCTCAAATAATAAGGGTGCCATGACCTTTCATAAATTGTTTGCTACCAAACTCACATGAACTGTAATAGACCAGCCCTGCGATGGGTTAGGCATAGATGTAATATTTTCAAGTCTTGAGGTTGCATTTGATTGCCAACAATATGTTCGTTTGCAATTGGTAACAACTGTAAGATTAACAACTGCTTTGCTTTTTACCCCAGCTTGAAATGTATTCCTGCAAGATAACGCGAAGAAAAGTAGTACATCAAATATAACATAGGATTACGGTTAATTGAGAGATCCATTATTAGTCTAATACACCCCATTACGAATTATCTGCTTCATAACCCTTGCTTTCTAGTTATCCTGCATCCAAAGTGCAGTACGTACCAAAGACAGAAGGCCCGCATGCGCAGGCATTCATCATTTGCAAAATAAATAAATAACTTTAACAAACTCATAAAACCCAATGGCCCTAAACCTCCTGGGACACCGAGCGCCATACAATCCCAATAGCGGCACGGTGCTAAGCCACTTAATGCACATCTGGCAGCACACAGCCCAGTGTCACGAAGCCAACTCGTATGTATATCACCCACAAAGCTTATCTGCGCCAAGCCACTCTTTACATTTAAGCATCGTGTAACCACACCGGCGGTAAAGCATCTCCACTATGTTTAGTTCAATGAAATGGATTGCTGCTAAAGGCCTTCGCATTTTTTTTTTATCCTATACGATGCTATGTATTGGTTATTTTTTTCTCGCCGAAACTTAGTTAACCCAACGAAAATAACAATTATTTTTCTTAATAATAGAGGTTTTTGGGTTAGACCGACACAGCCAATTGGTAAGGTTTGTCACGTTAACACAGCATGCCAATTCATTAGTAATACAGCACACCGGTGTGTTAGAGAGTAAATCCATAATTTTTCTTACATTGAGTCATCTTGAAGGGCATTGCTGCGAAAACCCGCTCAGAACTGATCGTCCGGCTCTGCGCTGCACCGAGACAATGGTGTACAGTGCTCTCGCTGTCCATACGCCGTAGTCCCATGCATCTCAACGAATGCCACTAAATCACTTTGCGCGTTTAGCCTCGTATAACCCAATGATGCTCAACCACTTTGTACGTTTCACATCCAGAAAGAAAAAAAACACACACACACAGAATTCCTAATGCGATTGTTTCATTAAGCATCACGCAAACGCACTATTAACTATATTGGCATGGCTGGCAGCATAGAACTAAATGGAGCATTGACGGTATATACTACTTTGTACAAATAATGACATTCCAATGACATTAAACCACCTCGGAATGCTTATCAGCATCAGTCGCGGAGAGAAATGTTGAGGTAAATGGGGAAATGGGTGATGCCACGTGAGGAGAATGGTGGCCATCATCGCCCCCCCCCCACTTCCAGGCTTGGCTTTGAGTAGGAGAATTACTTAATTTTAATCATGATAAATTATGTGTTGTTATCAACACATACTTTTCATTCTAGATTTGAAGCTTTCGTGACTGCAAGGATTCATATTCTTAGGTTTTTTCGGTAAAGTCACGTCGGTAAAACATCAAAATTAATGAAAATAAAATAAAATTAAACAAAAATCACGACGTTTCGGAGGCAACACAAGTCTCCGTCATCAGGTGGGACCGTCACAGAATACATACTTTTCACTGTAACAATAAGCAGTTGTTTGTGCTGCTCGTTGGTGCGAAACTCCGTGGCTGAGAGAGAAGGTGAACGAAACACGTCTTCATCTGAGGCAGAGACTCAAACCAAGAACTGCTTGCTGTATTCACCCTTTCCCATTCCGATGACGTACACGTACATCATTCCGTTACGGTGACTCAGAATCAGAAGAAAAACTAAAATAAAATAACTTTATCGGTACCGAGACTCTCACAAGGCCACACAGGAGGGCGTGTGGCACAGTTTGGCGCCAGCTGTTATAGAGTGCGGTCGTGTCGCTACAGTTCTCTGCGGTGAGCACAATGTCTTTAAAAACAACGGCGCTCCACCTCTCAAAAAAAAATGAAAGCTGAGAGGCTTGTGCGTTCCCAACGGGATGCCCACCCTGGTTAACGTGAACCACGAGCCCTTTGGCTCAAGCCCACTTCGTATCCTCTCCCATCTCATGCACCTCCTTCCCCGAGCTGAGGAGCCATTTTGCCTCCTCAGCTGTAAAATGGCGACGCTGCTCGTGTATGGCGAGACCAGCGGCATGGTGTGTTACGCCGTTATCGGCGGAGTACTCGTGAGGTGTTGGCTTATTTAATTGTTGTTTCTACAACGTGTTTACCCAGGAAAGCCTCACTGAGTCTCAAGACTCTTATGCAGGAGGATCTGCCAAATGTTTTCAGAAGTGGCTCTGTGTGCAATCCCAATTGACTAATTTGCAGGTAAATTCTTCAGCATTGGAAAAGTTTGTCCAAAATTATTTACGAATCAATGTTACATGATGTTTAGCTGTAGGAGAAAACTGGAGAACCTGGAGTACACCGATGCATAACAGGGGGAGAACATGCAAATTCACCGCAGCAAGACGCCCGGTTCAGGAATCGAACACGGGACAATCTTACTCCCTGGCACAAGTGTTACCATTGCACCACGCGCTGTATTTATTGTGTCGACATTGCGATGCGCTTTGCTCTTCAAATTATCCAGCCCGATCTGAGACGTTAGTGGGTTGTTCAAGCAAGCCCTATCATTGACATGTGCGCGTGAATGTTGTGTTGGTGCTCCAGATACTTGGGTCATTATGCTCAGCAGAACCGAAATGTCAATCGCTCATCCGCCATCCAGAGCGCATGCGACAATCATAGGCATTCATGGTCACATCGTGGGAGAGAAGGCAAAGGTCCAGTATAAATGGAACACTCCACAGGTAATCACCAACGCCTGCGATGTTCTGTGGCATACAAGTCGGGCGTTAAAGGTACAGGGGAAGCCTTGCAATTGCTCACTCTAGCGCAGTGCCAGATTAAGCTAGTGCGGTGCCTGTAGCATATGTTATAAAGGGTCCCTAAATAAAAAAACACACGTAAATATGAAAACACAAATATTTTGCTTGCATAGTAAAGTATTTGTCTTTTTTCATTTGCTATACAGACAGATAATACGACAAATCGCTAACCTTAAACACCCAATCGTTCATCAAAGTTGAAGGCAGTATAGTACTATAGTAATAGAGCAAGTGCAGAATCACTGAACCGGAATTAATAGCTTGACAGCATTTAGCGCGGGGCCCTTGAAAGTGCGAGGCCCGTAGCTACTTTTTCTACGAGGATAATCCGGCACTGCTCTAGCCACTGCTCTAACAAGGGCCTCCGCCCTAGGAAAGGGTGGTGGGGGGGGGGCTCTAGAGTAAGCCTCTGAGTGAGTATTTGGCCTACTCTTCCACGCTGGCCAGACAACGACCTAACTCTGGTAAAAGTAGTTTAACACGTAGGCTTTCGCGACCAATATTATTCATAATAAACGTTTTCGGGTTAGATCGCGTTATTTATAAATGTGTCGTAACCCTCCACCACCCGACACGGCCAATCAAAAGACAAAATAGTTCACTACTTTAGCCCACCGGTGTGTTGAAAAGTTAATCCACAACATTAAAACATTTTGAGTATGACGTTTCGCTGGTAATTACATCCAGCATCATCGGACAAATTGCAAATTGTCAACGTGACACTTTTTTACTGATTGGCCGTGTCGGGTGGTGGAGGGTTACGACACATTTATAAATAACGCGATCTAACCCAAAAAGTTTATTATGTGGTAAAAGTAATTTATACTGCTGGGTGGACAGAATGGGGGCGGGGTGGGGGTGGGGGAGACTTAATAAACTTGCCGACTGTTTCAATTGCAGTGCTGGAAGTATGATTTGGCGACCTCTGGACTGTGAGTCCAGTGCATTGACCATTACACCACGGAATGCAAGTGTGGCCAACGAATACATTGCCGAACAAAAAAGATGTGCCTGATACCCCACGTTGCATGGCCCATAATGTAACATAGAATAATCAGAACTCTTAACTTCAGGGGCTGAAACGCTGTTTGCAGTGGATAGTTCACAACATCTTCTTGGTTCTTTCGGTAAAGTCACGTAGAATGGAAATAATAAAATAATAAAAATAAAACATAATAAAATAATTATTATAATTCTTTTATAAATAGTTTATTAATTATTTTATAAATTATTTTGTTATGTTTAATTTTTATTATTTTATTATTTACATTCTACGTGACTTTACCGAAAGAACCAAGAAGATGAATCCCTGCAGTCACGAAAGCTTTAAATCGTAGTTCACAACACTTTGTACCTGGCAGCCCGAGTTTTATTCCTGTCCATTGCAAAGATTGGAGGATCGAGCATCTGATCCGGTCCTGTGACCCCCTTCCCTTTACCAACCCGGACTAACCAGCGTGGTGATGTATGGTCAAAGAATCTCCACAGCATGGAGAGACTTTCATCCAGCAGATGATTTTAAAATGTATCACTTTATTATTTCGCCAGAGGAGAGAACACACCCAATTGGATGACCACTGTGAAAATGAGATCAGTTGAAGGCAGATTTTCTCCCTGCTCAATCCAGCAGTGGAGCGGCACCGATCACCATAGGTGGCCATCTGCCAGCGGTGGAACTCCACATTTTCATGACATGGTCAGTCCCTCCAAAGGATGACCACCGTTACGTTTTTGTTGACGCTGAATAAAATGTGTTCTAGCCCCGGTTCTTTTCGACTGCCAGCCTCCCAGTGTAATCATTAAACACAACGAGGCGTTGGCTTTTTTCCTTGCAAGAAGAGAAAAATGCCCTTGCAAGCGTTGTACTCCATAAACCCACACTTCCCGGGTGTTGAGTTTACTATTTAATGTACTGACTTTTCTTTGGCGCTCACTTTAATCAATTTAGAGCTCTGGATATATTCAACGTTCCAAAATTAAATTTGGGTAATTGTGGGTGAAATACTGCAGTCGCTGTACACATGTTCTTCTTGATTGTCCTTGGCTCATTTGGGTAGTTCAGTACGTGTTATACATACCCTAAACCAATTTGAGTAGATGGAGGGGGGTAGGGGCACTTTAAATGTGTGCAAGGTGAGCTAAAGTGATTTATCGATCGTTTGAAATTAAATTTTTTGCACGAAATTGAAACTGTGAAATGAAATGAAAATGTTTTAATTTAAGGCCCCGCCTGCAAGGATGACGTTACATCATGCACTGTAACATTGTAAGAAAAATGATTAAAATAATAAACCCAAGCGAGCGCGAATGCCTCATAAAATACGTCATACGTAAATTTAATGCGGATATTATATCCAGGTGGTGGTGTGACCCATTGCCCAACTCCTAATCTGAACGTTTTTGTTCAATTCCTAGTGAGTGGTCAGCTCAGCCCATTCTCCCTCTGGTATGAAATAAATGCCCGTTTTTGTCATACATTGTGGTACTGGTGCCTGGTATAGAACTGTGGACTGGATACCATCCGCTTAGTACCATCATCTGCAATGGGTATATCACAACATTAAAATGAGCGGTAACTTTTTTTTTTTTATAAACCTAAATGCACGTGTGAAAGGCAGCGATTATTCACAATCATATTGCTTAGACATGCGACGGTGCTTGGATTTATCGATTAAATTTGATTCTTACATTCATGATGAACACGGCGAATCATACGGTGTGAGGATATGTTATATTTGATTTTTGTATCCTGTATGTAATCGGTATACGTGACTTCTGCAACCGCTATGGGCACGAAATTCACCGAAATGCAAAACAACCAAATTGATTCTTTACGGAATCAACACCCCCGAATTATGACAACTCATTGAATCACAAGATGGTGTTAATTATTACACTCTTAGCGCTGATAATCTTTTTTTATTTAAAGAAAGCGTATAGAACCTCAGACGAATTTTTTTTTTTACCTTTACATTTCTAGATACGTGTTTTATCTTTTGACATTTCGAGAAATGTGAGAAGAAAAAAGACGGTAGTGTTGTTTTGTCGAGCTTAAACGAAAGGCAAAATGCGAGTTATATAACTTGCATAACAATGGGTCAGCACGGCAAATTTGCTATCTGCTTGGCTTGAACGGGTTTCTTAGCAGCCTATTGTGCTCATCTCCAAGCTGGAGGTCATTCGTCTAAAGCTTCCATCACATGTCCCTTTCATAAAATGATCACTCGGATCCCTTGCACATACCTGTTAGGTATACACCCGCTAAGGAAAAGTCTGCGTTGCCATCTGCCTCCAGCCGTAACATATCCATCCTATTTCCCCATCGCTAGTTTAATGGTTAATTTGATCTATTTAAAGTAGAAGATGTGTCTCCCTGCTCAAACAAATATTGCGGCTGTACTGATCTCCACGATACTTGCAAGCCAGAGGTCGCCAAGTTCACTCTCCTGGCACGACAGCTGGAACAATGGCGCGAGTTTCTGAAATTATCTCACATCTGTCCACTCGGCAGTACAAATACGTACACTGAAGTTAGTTGCTCAGCTGCTTGCGTGCGTGCGTGCGGTGTGAATTGTGGGTATCCCCACCTCTTCTAAGATATCTAGCCAGCATGGAAGAGGAGGCCGAATGCCCTTCAGAGAGTCTTTCTAGAGATTCCTCTGGTGCCGCGGTGGCAAGATGTTAACTTCCTCGCCTGGTATGCAGGAGGTCGTAGGTTCGATCCCGACCCTCACGCCTGTATATTTGAAGTTTGCATGTTCTCCCTATGGTCGTGTGGATTTTTTCTGAGTCCTCCCGTTATTCCCTCCATATTTAGAAACATGCCTTTAGATAATTTGGCTGCTATAAATTTCCACATGATAAGCCACTTCGTTGAGTGATCATTTGTAGCCAGGTCGCTTATAAGAATAAATGGGTATATAGCTCAGTGGGCCTTACCTGCTAAAATAAAAAGTTTAATTTAGTTAGTTTAGTCTAGTGAAGGCCCTTCTAACAGCAGTGTCTTTCGCAAGTAATTTCAGGGTGGGAACTTTACCTTTGACCCTGAGCCCCTTCCACATTCCCACGGTGGCCTCATCGACCAAACATGGAGGTGCCTGCATCGAATCCAGCAGTTGGGAGGGCAAGGGTTGGTGGATGATGTAAAGTTATGAAACTCTCAAACCTTATTGGGCTGTGATGTGGCCAAGATATGGCTGTACAGCAAATTGACTATCTGGAGAAATTCCACTTAAACAAAAAGATAATACTTAAAGGTCTGCACATATGGATTTACAACCCCACTTAGTGCACTGCCATCTCCTAGCCACCGTGCAGCCCAGTAATTCTTGGCGGCTCACACTTCTGGGTGATCCACCAACGCCTTCTTGTACAGCCCTGGGTTACAGGCACCCGCCGTCCTTTACCCAGCCAATTATAACACTGCATTTGTCACATTCGGTGCTATATTGGGGGACATCCCAAATACCACCATGATTAGCAAAATAAGCCATCGTTGGTTTTTCCAAGTGCATCTGACAAGTGTGATCAATGGACTTAATGTGAATTATGTGGGAGCCCATTGATCAATCAGTTGGCTTTATTGGCAACATCTGACTTGGGCAGTCTGCAATACCCAGGATGTTTCATTATGCTAATCAAAGTGGAGTTTAATCAATTTAAACCGGGAGGCTGTTTACAGGATATGTGCATCTGCAGTTGGATAACATTCAACTCCCTCGCCTGTGTGTATTCTCACTTACCCACCTATGCACAGTGAACATTTGTATACAGAGACTCCTCTACTTACGAACGAGTTTGGTTCCAGAAGTCTGTTCATAAGTCGATTTCTTCGTAAGGCCACCTTTACTCCTGTCGATTCCAAACATGTTGTACGGCATGTACACTAAACACGGGGAATGGCTTTAAAAGTTGTATAATCTCCTGTAGATGTAGATGCCACTGATTCCTCACATTCTGCAGATGGAGATGCCATCACCGCCATCTATTGCGCGGTGGTTGAACTCTCTGTCCGAACAGGCAACTGAACATATGGACAGGTGTGTTCGTATCTCTGAAAGTTAGTAAGTCGGGTGTTCGTAAGTAGAGGAGTCCATGTAATGCTGATATTGTGACTATAAAACGCAACAACTGGAACAGTGGATCGTGTGCATGTGTGCGGTGCCTAAACGCTCATATTTCCCAGCCACTATTAACACTTAACGAGGGAATAGTGCTGTGATGGTCAGTGTGTTTGCTTGTGCTATGATTCCAATGACTTGATTCCTAGCCATTCACAGCACCACTGAATCTGACCTTGGACTTCTTCTAGGTTGACTTGGCCTAGCAAAAAAAACCTGGCATGGTTTATTAACGTCAGTCAGTTTAATCAAAGATTGCTATTTGCCCTTCAATTCAAATTGTCTCCATACTCCAACGAGCATTGGCGAGGCGCTCCGCTACGTTGTGCGCCATGAACCAGAAGTGTAACTTCTACAGTAACCCTTTTCCATTCCGTGTATGTACGTGTACGTCATCAGTTTTCCTTCCGATTCCATTCCGATGACATACATGCACATGTACATCATCAGAGTGGAATCGGAAGAAATCAATAAAAGAAAATAACTTCATCCACAAGGCCATGCGGGGGGGTGTGTGTCACAGTTTGGCGCCATCTATCATAGAATACGGTCGTGTCGCTACAGTTCTCTGAGGTGAGTACAATGTATTTAAAAACAATGGCGTTATGCCTCTCTAAGAAATATATAACGCTGCACAACTTGCGCATTCCGAGATTCACCCCATGCTGCAATTTGCAGTCGTCTCAGAATGGGGAAAGGGTTAAGTGAGTGCGTGACAATGTCGGATGTTGCAGTCGAGAGACATCCTCCTCCTGCTGCTGCTGCTGTTGCCGCTGTGCCCTGTGTGCCCCACAGTTCATGGCACGTGGGAGGAGTGGACCCCCTGGAGCCTCTGCTCCTTGACGTGTGGCCGCGGGCTGCGCACGCGCGAGCGCACCTGCAACGAACCGCAGTATGGCGGCAACCACTGCGATGGGCCCAAAAACCAGAGCAAAGTGTGCAGCATTGCCCTCTGTCCAGGTACCTCCGTGTGTATCTCAACGGCTACGATTCCTCCCCCTCCCTCCAAGCCGCACTGCTGCACAAGCTATCTTGATGTTGATGAGGGGGCCCTTCCAGAGGCGGAGTGAGGATGTTGCTGAAGCATGTGGCCCACTGGTGGTGGTTAGGCCTCCCCCATGAAATCTCCATCTGACATCTCCATCGTCCCTGTATTATCTCTACCATTCGTCTCTCTGCCTTACCTACTTCTGTCTGTGTCCACCACTTCAATCCAAATCATCCTCAGTCGACTTCCTGATTACCCATTGAGCGTGTAAACCTTCAATTGGGCCTCTGTATTACTCTGAATTTGACCTCCTCCAGATCCTCATGACTCCTTCACTACAGATTTCTTCATTGGGGCTTCCAGATCTCTCAATCAGACCTCTAATATACACTTGAATCCGACCTCCACACCCTTCCATTTGACCTTCGTACGTCTCCAATATGGCCTCAAGATCTCTACATATCACTGCAATACATTTCATAGGACCCCACAAAATCTGACTTTATGTGACCTCCAGACCTCTCTATCTCACCTTCTTTAGACCCCCACCATCAGAATGCAGATCTATCGATCTATCCATCAGACCCCAGCCCCTTCCATATAACCTCCCAGAAAATACTGTCATTAGCTTGCAGAACCTTCAATCTGACTTCCAGGCTCTTCTATCTGACCTCCATAAAGCCCTTCATACCACCGGACCACACATCTGACCTCCACACTCTTCAATCTGATCTTCAGAGGACCCCATTATCAGCCTCCACACCCCTCCATGTGGCCTCCTTAAGATTTCACAATCTGACCTCTAGATTCAATGTGATCTTCAGAAAACACCGCAATCAGCCCCACACCCCTCCCATGTGCCCTCCCAATGTGACCTCTATCAGATCACTCGTTATAACCACCATGAGACCCCTTGTTTGATCTCACCTGTGGTCTCTTTTCCATTCCAATTCTCAATGAACCACCATTTTGTTATTTTAATCTCCGTGGTATTCAAAATGTCTTCCACAGCCTCGTTTAGTGTAATAGCATTGAGCGTGTCTTTGGCTGTATATTTTGATAACTAATATATGAGAAAGTATATTGCCAGTTGTGCAGAATTATAAATTGGATGAAATGCAATCCAGTACTAAAGACAAAAATCACCTGTATAACCTTAACAGACTGTTCGGGCAAGTGCTGTTGTTAGCGAGCACCTATGAAGGCCCGCACAGCACATGAGGGGGTGGGTGGCCAGCACCACCCCCGGCCGCCTTTGTCTCCCGAGTGGTGATGTTTACACACTGCACCAGGTACTCATTTGAGGCTGAGTTGACCTAGCAGAGGTCCAGGGACCAGTTTAGATAATCACCACTCTTGTTGGCCATGAGCGGGAATCAAACTCGGGTCATCAGGTTCGTAGCGTAGCATGCTAACCACTGCACTTCCGCTTCCCACTACGACTCTAGTACCACCATTACATTCATGAATGCTGCCTTTTTTTACATATAACAAAGTAAGAAAATGCATACTATTTATAGCAATGACCTTCCATGCGATGTTCCTTTGTTTGAAATGTCTATTGGCCAAATGATTGGCTTAATGTATTTTTGTTCAGTTTTTAAGGCGGTGTTAGTAATGATGATGGTATATAGTGCATGCATTGTGAATATAATGTTCAATTTTTTAGAAGGAACAATATGTTTTTTGATGTATTACAGAGATGGAGTCCAATTATGATGTGAATGCGGGGATGTGTTGGGTTATATTTGATGCTTCTGCGACTGTTAATTGACTGAATTTAAAATAATGCACATGCAGAAGAAAGAAAGACATTAAATTAAAGCTAAAATAACGGGAAATGTTCAATCCAGCCACCGTTCATTATATTTCACGGAGAAAGCTCTGTAGGCCATCCATATAAACTTAGCCGAAAGGGTTGTTGGTAAGAGGCACGAAGGGTGTTCATTTACACCAGAGATACACAATAGTAGGCTGCAACCCTATCCCTCCGTAGCCACTTTATCGAAAGATTAATCTTCGCCGAAAATGCACTGTACAGTAGAACCCCTCTTAACGATGGCAATTGGTTCCACGAAAACGGTCGTTAAGTGATGTCTTTGGTCATTAAGCGAGTATAGAGAATACATTTTAAATGCTTAATTAGTTCCGATAGCATCGAAAGTTACCCCGTTTCACCCATAAAACGTACTTTATAATATTTAAACAATGGATATCCATCCATAAAGATACTAACAACATTATAAATACAAATCAGAGGACACCTCTGTCACACTCTAAAGTGAACAGATAATGGCTCCGACTCCTGGCAATGCAGCTTAACCCCGTCCTGCTCACCATTATGAAGGTCCATAATGATTCTGGGCAGAGGGTCAGGGACTCCAAAAGGACGAAAAATAATCCAGAGCCCTGGCCTATTGATCGTATCATAAAGCACATATGTATATGCTTTATAATGATCGTATGTTCAGTTGAAATTCCCTAAAACTCTGCTGCAGCAGACAGACGGAGAAAATTATGTTCGTGAAGGACCGCGCCAGTCTGAAATCACATCGGGGCTCTGCAAGCCTCTTCTCAGCACGCCTGGAAAGATGTTGAAAAATACAGCACACTGAGGAGGGAGATGCCAGGGTAGTTGTTGTAATCAGTGTTGGCTCCCCTGTTTAAAAATGGGGACGACCAAGGCATCCTTCCAATTATGTGGAACCCATCCTGTGTATCAGATGGTTGTACTTTTGCCACATTGGGCAGTCTGCACATAAAAAGCCAACCTCCCTCATCAGTTCGCTTGAACGGTCATCCTCTGCCCGACGCTTTACCTGGTCTCAGGCTCTAAGATCACCCTTCGCACTTGCTCAGCTAGCCAGTCACAGAGACCAGCTGATTCCTCCAATATTTGAAGCACTGCAGTCCCATCAAGGTCAATCTTGCTGTTGTTTGAGCTAAAGAGTTTTTCTTCCCCCAAGACCTCACAGAAATGTTCAGCAAACCTGCACACACACAAAGAGAAAGACAACCACCCCCCCTCACCCTGTACAACTCCGATTAGCGCAGTTGGCTATTTGCGGTGCAAAATAACTTCAGCATACGTACATGCATAGATTGTTTGGAAGAGTTCTGTTAACAAGCACCTATTAAGGCTGGCATTGCACCAGGTACCGATTTAAGGCTGAGTTCACCTAGAGCACGGGTGGGGGGGGGGTATCCAACCTTGGCTGGGAATCACCCAGGTAATGTGGGTTTGTAGCGGAGCACACCAACCACTGCGCCATCGTTCCCTGCTGCGCACCATACATCTACACATGAATAAGCACAAAAATTCACGCGAGCGTGTGCGCACGCGTGCACCCTTGCATGCTTATGAGGTTGGGGACAAATGAATAATTTGGCAGGCTGACAAAACGTGTTTGGTCAGCAGCACGCGCACAATTGGGCGAGTTCATGTGGAGGATTGTTGACACATAACGATTATCTGCTTCGAGATTCGTTGAGTTGTCAAGATTCTACTCAAGGAGTGATTCCTTTTTGCCGTTGCTGTTCATATGGCATATCCAGTGATTCAATTGCATGCACTGTGAAAGGTAAACAAAGGGGTAATGGTGAAGCCTTGCAAATGATTTGCTCCTGCCACTGCTGGCAGGCGGGCCTCCTCCAAATAAGTTTGAATCCGAAAGAATCGACGCTTTTACGCACACACACACAATTTGATGTATTGCGATGTGAATTGATGCTTCTTTGCATTGTTAGAGGGTTGGAAAGATTGTCAGCCGAGTCATTCCCCAACAATGAATGCGATGCAAGCCGCATAGGCATTAGCAATATAAGGGTGGATAAATGTGACAGAAGATGCTATACGGGAGTATGGGGGTGGGGGCGTCGTTTGTAGCAAGAGGCAGATGAAAAGGTGGGGGAAGGGGGCCGGGAGGATGTCAGTCAAGGGAGCAGGCGAGGGCTCCAGTGCACTGAGGACAGCAAAGAATGCATTGGATGGGGGGAGGCAGTCAGTCATAGGCAGAGGAGAAAGGGAAGGTCATGGGCTTGGACTTGAACAGCGGGATGGAGTTGGCAGTTGATCGCTGCAGAGAGGGAGTTCCATGCGTGTATTGGTGGTAAATGTGAGAGACAAGGATCAGCGAAATGTAAGTTCGCTTGATTATGTAAACACACGGCAGCTTAAGAAATAACAGTGGCGAGGGACAAACTGCCTTGGCCCATTGACAGGTTTACAAATCGTTCCCAAATTTCTGAAGAGGATTTCGCAAATAGTTTTTACTTAAATGCTAACTTCGCTGAGATTGTTGCAGTAATTATTTTTATTTGCACAAGTATTGCATTGCAATTCACTGCATTCTGATTATCACTAGAAATGTGCTTTAATACAAGCCACCTTTTTGCGTTTTATAATGTTGTTTGGTCATTGCAAACATTCATAACCATACAGGATCACAGTTTTTCTAATTGAACCGACCATGTTTTTACACTGTATATATGTTCAACTTCTTTCGCACCATATGTAGCCAACCGTGCTAATTAGAGGTGTGGGGAAGGACAACAAACTAAACACAAAAAGCAGTTCTAAAGAAATGAGTTTTCAATCTAGATTTTAAAGTGCATAGCTCCAGTGTCTTTCTAATACTGTATAATGGGCAATTTTTTCATGCATTTGTTTTTGTAAGGCGTAATGTTCATATATATATCGGTGCTTTAATTTGGCTGTGTAAACCGCTTTTGTCAGCAAAGCCTGAAACATAAAAAGTCCTGGGATCTTGAAATGTATCACAAAATAAACCTGGAGCAGTTTTTTTCTAAATTTGCACTTGCACAATGACATGGTTACACATTTTTTTTGGTCTCCCACTGGCAAAGCAAGATTACAAGCCCACGGTGGAATCTCCTTATCCAACAAGGGGATGTTCACATCCCCCGCAGCAGGTGTAGCTAATGAGACCACCGAGCGAGCGTTCGTGTGAATATTTATCCAGTAAATTCCGGGTGTAACTCTCTAAAATGCCTGTGCATGCCCTAATGCAGGTGCAACGATGCTGAGCCAGCAATAAAAGTTTCACATCTCTATGGCAGTAATTCGTTTGTTGCCATAGGACAACTGCTGTTGCTTGTTAAGGAAATGCCCCTTATTTTATTAACCCTGGGACGGATTATGGCCTGGAATGATCCATCTCAAATTTAAGCTCAGGATCATCCGAGTGTGAGTCAGGTGCTGTGGCACAATGCCACCTGACCAGATTATGGGAAATAATACTTGTAAATGTTTGTAATTGTCCAGAAGCATTGGTAGGTCTGGCTTCATCACCACTTCAAAAAGTGTTGATATATTTTAGTGTTAAGAGATTCGTGTTTGAGCCAACAGCAATGTCTACATTATAGTATCGGGCAGCATTTGAGACTTAGACAGCTGTAACTAGGATTTTGAGAAAATGTGCATGATAAGCTTTTTGGAAAAACAATAAACAACTTAGACGTTTGCATATGTAAATATAACTAGTTGTTCCTGTGGCCACACCCGCAGTAATATAGCGACGCTGCCTACTACACGTATTTGATTCTGTTATTTTGTTGTCTTAAATCAACTGGGAAGTTCAACTACTGTAGACCCCACCCCTTCCTCTTTAGGCCTTCCCTCTTACTCCTTAGGACTCACCCCTTCCTGATTAGACCCCATCCTGATTAGGCCCCACCCATTCCTGTTTAGGCCACGACCCTTCCCTCTGGCTGGGGTTGGGCTTGTTTTTGGTAGGGGTGGGGGTTCTGGAAGGGCAGAGGAGTTTAACACGTAGTAGGCTTTCACGGCCTATAGTTTCGATAATAGAAGTTTTTTTGTGTTAGATCACGTAAATATAAATGTGTCGTTAAACCTGCCACCACCCGACACAGCCCATTAGTAAGGCTTGTCACGTAATGAAAACATTCCAGGAAGTTACTTATTCAGGAGAGGAAACCCACAACATTTACAATTTGAGTGCGACGTTTAGTCGGTAATTGCAACCAGCCTCATCAGGCGACAGCCAAAATTTGATGAGTAGTTGGCGGGGATAGTAGGGGTGGGTCGGCTTCATGAAGACCCAAATCCCTCTGAGAGCAATACAACAATAGATGTTGCAAGAAAGCATTGCAGACATCATCGGGAAGGAGACTTTGCCATAGTTTGGGGTAAGTACGCATGGTGAACGAGAATATGTTGCTGAGACAGGTATTGAGTGAGCACCCATAGGTTGGGCATCTCAGCGGAAAGCTGAAGCCCAGAAGGAGGCACAATGTAAATGCAGACTTTGGAAGTTGTGTGTTGACTGTACAACAGTTGCATGATCAGGCTGAATGACGGGCGTGATGGTGAGTTGTGGTGGCATCAGCTGCAGTAATTACAATGACCTCTTTATCACATCAAACTTCCTGTTTGTTTTCTGTTTGGCAGTGGATGGAAAGTGGACAAAGTGGTCAAATTGGACTCCTTGCTCTGTGTCGTGTGCCAATGGGACCCAGCAACGATCACGGGAGTGCGAAGGCCCCATCTATGGAGGCGCGGAGTGCAGGGGCCAATGGACTGAAAAACAAGAATGCTACATCCGCGTTTGTCCCGGTAAATACCTTTTTAATTTACGCACAATCTCCCACCACATTCCCCCAATGATTATTTTTTTTATACATTCGAGTGAACATTTTACTCAAGTGCTGAATTACTATTTGTGCGTTCCGGCACATATTACATACGCGTTCTGCTTATGAGTAACATCATTGTGCATAATTCTAGCCCAGGTAAAACAATGAGATGAAAACGGCATGAGGATTTGTGTTTTACGGACAATCGGTGAGTCTTCATATTGTACGTAAAGAGAGACTTTATTTTTGAACCAGCTGGAATGTACTTTCTTGAATTTTTTGACAACAAAACATTATTCCAGTGTACCCTTTGTTACGTCTAAATCGAGTTTGCTGACCACTTAAATAAAAGAGAAGATATGTTTTGTTTTTATATATTTATCAGGTGTAGACGTTTTGGCTCAGTCATAGCATGTTTAGATGGAAGTGCTCAAATGTAGGCCTGTAATGCTTGAAGCCAATTCAATTAGCAGTATGGCTGCTATAAATGCCTGTTGCATATTTTTGCATCTAGAAAGTATTGACATTTCTGATGTTATTTCTGCACTTAATTTTTTCTCATTATTTATACATGAATCAGACTTATTTTCACCGAGCATTGCAAAATCTATAGGGCCTGGTTCACGTGATCTCATGTGGACAATAAAGAAGGACCGTCGTGCCGAGAAGGGCCTTTGCCCAAAACATCCCGCACCTCCGATTAGCCCGGTTGGCTACGTACGGTGCGAAAGAAATTCAACATGCATATGAGACGTTATTTATTAAGGAACCGCCATCTCATTGTCACATGCATTGCGACTCTTCAAATATTTAGGGGTATTTTTCCCGAATTGGAAAAAAATGCCTGCTCTTGATATTTTGGTTGCCAACCCCTGACCTGTTATATATTTGTCCTTTCAAGGCAGTTATTGACGAACGTGTTGAGTTTTTTGTTACCTTGGACAATTTAATGTTTCAGCCTCTTTCTGGTGCCTTTTATGATGCCACAGGACAATGAGGACGTCTCTTAATGTTATGTAGACAGGACTCCGGTGATCATTTGATACAATAAAGCCTATATCTTTTCTGTAAAAAGTGTGTACTGTATTTATGGCTCATATTAGAGTATATGGCTGCTATAAATGTCACCGTGATAATCCAGTTTGTTGAGCTATCATTTGTGACCAGGTGGCTCTTTTATTGCCTATATTTCAGTAAAAGTCTCTTAGTAAGCTTCATAAACGTATTTAAGTGATGTTGCTCTGGAAATCTTTTTTAATTTCTATTATTAAAGTCCTTAAAATGATTGTATGTCGTTGTGGTTGTTAATGAACGGTGTTAAAAAAGTACACACGGATTCACGCTAATCCCTATGCACAGTATTAATATGGTCACTCCTAATAATATTATGAACGGTCCTGTAGAGAGATTGGCCAATACCATGGGAATGTGTAATGTCTACTACTGGCTCAGGGCCTCAAATAGAAATGCGCAGTGTGCCGTTATTGTTTAATATCCATTAACAACAAAGCCATTCTTTTTTTCCTGAATGCGTTTTTTAGTGTCACAAAGTGGCACGATGCTAATTTCTATTTTCGATGTTTTTGTTATTTAATTCATAAAGGGAATGAAATACTCTTTCACATCTGTAATGAAATATTACATTATGTCTAAAAATGTAAATTACTTTAAACATGCATGTATTCATATCGGATTCTTTACTCTGCACAGCAATATTTATTTTACACTTATATCTAGGGGATGCATATTGTTAATAAGCCACTCTGTTGCCCCTGTATGTATGCGTTCATGCATACATACATACATATTCGTGAACATATGCATATGAATGGCATTATAAATATAACCAGACTGAGAATCCAGGAAATGAATACCAATCCAATTTCAGGTTTATTTTTAAACACGTACAAAAAATACATCACACGGTGAATACTATTGTTTTTAACATTGCTATTACCTGTTAGCATATTTAAAACATTCACAGGATTACGTGTGACTTTATTCACTCTGATAATGTATTAAAATAATAATAACAATAACATGATATACAGCCTTTTGTCAATCCACTGTCGTATGAAGACATTCCCACACCCTGTTGCTCATAATATTTATTTTACCATATTTCACCGCACTGATGGCAGCCGGAACCAGGAACAGAAATTAGGTCGCTGGGTTCATCACACAGCATACCAACCATTGTACTTCTACTCCACCCAGTTCTAAGACACTTTTAATGAAATTATCCTTGCCCATTGTATTTACAGAAATTAATTCATACAAGCATACAGGTCACATATCACTCGTGATTATTATTGTTGTTGTATTGTTGAATGCTTCGCAACCTCCGATTAGCGCGATCGGCTTCGTGTGGTGCAAAAGAAGTTCAACATACATACATTAATCTTGATTTGAAGCTCTCGTGACTGCAGGAATCCATACTCTGTCGGTAAAGTCACGTAGGTATAAAATAAAATCCCACCTGATGACGGACACTTGTTGTTGCGCTCGAAACGTCGTGATTTATTTTATTTTATACCTACGTGACTTTACCGAAAGAACCAAAGAGTATACATACGCAATGAAATGAAACTATTAACCTGAAATTTTTTTGTTATTTACCAGGTGAGGCCCACTGAGCTATATAGCTCTTTTTTCAGAAGCAACCTGACCACACGTTATAGCTCAAAGGAAGTGGCTTAGAATATGGAAATTTATAGCAGCCAAATACTCTGAAGCATATTTCTTAACGTGGAGGGAAAAACCGGAAGACCCGGAGACAAATCGACACGACCACGGGGAGAACACGCAAACTCCAAATATACAGGCGTCATGGTGGTGATTGAACCCACGACCTCCTGTATACCAGGCGAGGTAGATAACATCCACCGTGCTTGCAGGCATCTTTTTTGTAACAAGCACGATGCGTAGGTGGGATTTTGACCTGACAGTGGCATCGCTGTGATGTTCGGTGCAAATCAAGGCAAGCATTTATTTGCAACAACAAAAAAGTATACTTTCACCTGAAATTCTGTATGCAGTAACTTATTTGGATGATTGCCTATTTTTGCCAAGCTAGGGTTGTAAGGGTGGGGTGGGGGGCGGTGGTTGATGCAATTATGTTGCGGGTTGAAGCAAAGAAATGGGTGCATTCACATTTGTGTGATGATGAGAGCAGGGTCAGTGCAGGGCTTTTACAATTTTCGAGCGCTTGATGTTCGCTTCTTGGTAATTTGATGGAATTGCAGCAATTGTGGCGCTCCACTGAGACGGGGGGCTGAAGCTGTGCATGTGCACAGAGAGCGCAGTGGGTCTCACAGGAGCGTGTCAGTCATTACAATGCAGCGGGGAGGGGTACAATAATAAAAAAAGCCAAACATCAATTTTTCAGTTAAGACACCACTGCTGACACCCGCAATCAATAGGGCCCTCTATATGAGCTTACCAAACGCAGGGAAATGTTGATTAATTTGATGTTGCGCTTGTAGACGCCAAGCTTTGAATATCGTGATGTATTGGATTGTAAGCAACAGCAAGGCACTGCAGGAAATCACTTCTTTATTTCCGGAAGTCCCTTTTCTACTACAAAGGGAACATCGCCGATATATCGTTCCTCAATTTGTGGTCTCTTGTTGATTCGTGTAAAGGTCCATAATTTGCAAGAGTTCAGTGCAAAAACGTGAGCAAGTGAAGACGATGGTGAGTATGCAAAGAGCCATTAGACCAGCAACGCTTGAGCGATGTGGATTCATGATAGGGCCACTTGTGTGGAATTCCGTTGGCCGATAAATGTGGAAAAGGACGTGAAATGTTTGACAGGATTGTGGAAATGCCCTCGTTACAAATGGCTAAGAGGACCGGAGGCAAGATCATGAGCTGCCATCTATTCACTCTTTGTCCTTTACGAACAAGCAATGACACAGATGGAAATATTATAATTGCAACTGTATGAGAAATGTGTGTTGGATGGGGGAGGGTAGCTTCTGAACCGAATCATTGCACAAGGGTGAGTGGAGGGTTAGGAAAGGGCAGTTTATGTGGGGTCACATATTATATTGCTACGTTCAGTCTCATTTATTTTCCTCTGAGGCTTATCCATGCCAGGGGTACGTGTTTGTTTTTGTAAGCGGCACGGGCGTAACATCCCATCGAGTTTGATGGCATGTAAACAACGTGTGTACCCTAAGTATGAATATGCTAATGCAATTGCAAGGCATCAACCACAAAAAAAAATGTCCAACCACCTTCATTCACCTACCTCTCGAATAAAAAATATCTCTCCCACTCTCATCAAAAATTCGTTACATCCCTCCTCCTATTTACCTCTGCCCACATCTCGCAATATCGCTTCTGCTCTCTCTCTCTCTGAGCTAGAAAACACACTTCCATCCACCTCCCGTCATCAATCGCCGTGCAATGGGAGGCCATTCCTTCCCCTCCGCTGCTCTTATAACCTAGAGCAGCCCTCCACTTGCTGTCAATTTATGTCCCTCTCTCTCCCCCGTTTTACTTTGCACGAAGGATCCATCTTTATTGCTTATGATTTATCGTGTTAAATTTCTCTCACTCTCCTTCTTGCGTTGTGTATCAGGCCAAAAACACTCCACGGTGGGATTGGTAAAACGTCCTGATGTGGGACCTTCCTAGAATTGAGTCTATGGAAGACATGGACCTTTTTTTGGATGAATAAATGACACGGTCATTTGTGTTGTATTTCCATGGTCGCCCTGCAGAGTGATTGCCCCCACCCTATAGGAATATAAACACGAGCTTACGGCAATAAACAGAGATGATGACAACCTGTGTTGCATATAAGCAGATTTTAAAAAATGTGCCTTTTTAAACAGTATTTCTCATATGATGCATTGTCAGGTCATCCAAAGTCCTCTTATCCTTCTATATTACAGACGAAGATCCACCCCCAATAGCCTTAACGCACTGTTGGGGCGTGTTGCTGTGAGCGAGCACGAGTTTCGCGATTTGGCAGCACACCTTCGTGGTGGATTTGTGTGGGCCCTGTGTGTGTGCACACCCAGAGGGCCCACACCACGCGCACAGCGCTGATGTGCACACAACAGCCACTAAGTGGCGGTGATGTCACCACGGCGCTTGTGCCATGCTAGGTGCACGTTGAGGCCACGTGAAGTGTCAAACGCCTGCCGGCAGGAGGTCACGGGGCAGACCCAGGTGCCACGGGTCGACTGACTGAGATGACTGGTCGATGCGCCACCTGAGCCAACTTGCTGTGTTTTAGCCGCCCGGCGCTCCGCTCGTTGTTGTGAGCGTCGCTCCTCCCGACCCTCCGTTGTTGCTGGAGGGCGACTGCCTCCAACTGCCCAGTAGCATCAGCAGCGTCCTTCACGAGCCTCCTCCACAAGAGGCTCTTGTACCACATCACTCCGTCTCTTCTCTAACCCGCGCCCGTTTAGCCCCCTCTATCCGGCCGAACACACAGACAAAGATCCCCCGTATAGTCTTAACAGTCTGTAGGGGCAAGTGCTGTTAGCAAGCACCTATGAATGCCGGAACGGTACACGAGGGGGTGGGTGGCCAGCACCACGCCCGACCACCTTTGTCTCCCCAGTGACGATGTTTACACACCGCACCAGGTACTCATTTCAGGCTGAGTCGACCTAGGGGAGGCCCAGGACCGGTTCAGATAATCGTCACTGGGTGTTGGCCTTGAGCAGGAATCGAACCCGGGTCGCCAGGTTCATAGCGCAGCGTAGCGCTAACCGCCGCACCACCGCTCCCCACACGCACACACTGCCACACGCATCGAGCCGGTCCACTCGTGCAGGAGGACGTGCCGTGTCATTCGCGTTCATGTGACCGTGACCGCGCAGAGGTACATACAACTTTTAAATTGACAGTGGAATTGATGCGTTTTGTTTTTATTTATTCTACTCTGTTGTCTTATTTGTGTTATTATCTATATTGTTGTACAATTTAATTATGTTATATGGATGTTTGGTTTGTGTGGACAGTACAGGATTAATGTTATGCAATTTTAATTTTCTCCACGGGAACATAACCCCATTTCTCTCCCTCCCCCCATATAAAAAGAGCAGCTACATTCGCGAAGTTTACTTTTGCGAACGCCGAGGCCTGACCCTAGTTTAGTTCGTACTGCATCCGTGTGCGCGTACTTTGTGTACGTGTGGATGTTTTTTCTCTGCCCTCACGTGCCAGGTGTGCCGCTGGTGCCACACCGCCCCTTCTCTTCTGACGGTCGTGACAGCCGTCGACGGCTACTCCACAAACGCCCCTTGCTCCGTAAAGTCTGAGTCTGGATGGCTTATCTTGGGCACCCCCCCACCCCCCTGGTGTGTCTCTGTGCCTGGGTAGTGGACGGCCAGTGGATGTCCTGGGGTCAGTGGAACGAATGCCCCGTGACGTGTGGCAGAGGTGAGCGGAGGCGCATCCGCGTCTGCCACGGGCCGTTCAACGACGGGAAGATGTGCGACGGCCTTTCCTCCGAGACAAAGACGTGCGCTGAGGCGAAGTGCCCCGGTAGGTCACCCGTCGCGATGCTCGCGCTGTGCTGAGACATTTTGGTGGAAAATTCCACATTTCTACGGTGTTGTGTCGCTGTTCCATGAGACATTGTTGGTGCAGCAAAGCGGTACTCGTTTTATTGGCCCTGAAAGGATGATGGGCTTTGTCGACACGCCATCCCCCACTCCACGGGATTTAAGCTCTCAAGCTTCTGAACGTGATGTAGGTGCCCAGAGGTCGGACACCACCTTGCCATCTGTGTGTGTAAAGGTATAACGGACGACTCATTAGGTCCAGGAGGCCTATATACTGAAAGACTGAATTGTTTTTCTTGTCTGGACGAGCTTACTGTTTTGTGCTGAATAAATCCAACTGTGTTCAAGGGGTGCTATTGCGTTTGATATCAGGCCTCATCCAGCGCCATTTATGAAATGGGCCTGACCGCTGATGAAACCCTAAGAGTAAAATGCTATTCTGGGTTTGCCTGCTGAAAAAAATACTGCTGGATAACATTGGACCAGAAGGCTCATTATTTTGAAAGTGTTGTTGGAGGTCATTACATAGTAAAGAAAATATCCTAAACTTTGAATCCGTCAAGTAAAAATGCAAATTGTCACTCCTATTAAAACAGCCATGGGGCAGTGCTCGTACCCTTCGGTGGACCTGAGACAGTGGGTAAAATTGCATATTCCTCTTGTGTTGGTCACTTCCATTAGATGATCAATTGAGCAGGGTGAGACCTGTGACTGACTTCAAATTAACGGTGCAGCAGATTACAATTTGGCCACTTACATTTGTTTTGCTTTGGCGAGCTTAATCTATTTTTTATTACAATGCATAACATTACGAAATTGTCCTTTTGACTCTGACAGTAAAAAAAATATATTTTTTTTGTGCCTGCTGTGACTCACTCACAAAGGGCAAACTAGAGGATTATCGTGAAGGTGAATCGGAGATACGAGTGAGGGGGGGCAGGGTCCCCGGGGGGGGGGGGGGGGTGTTAGACAGCAGCGAGCGTGTGGGTGGAAGAAATTCGAGGCAACAAAGAGGAAGGGAGGTGAGGTTTTCATGGGGTTTACATCTCCCACAGTTTATGGTGGCAATAAACCAAGGTGCTGTCCGCACAATGTAACCCACAAGCTGAAGCCTTGTGCTTTGCGAATTTCACCGACTGAGAATTTGAGGTCGCGACCCCCTTCTCCTCTTCTGCTGCATCCTTCTCGCCTCTTATCTCACCTCTGCTCGTAACGACAGGAAAAAGAATGCCTTTGGTAGCCTTCCAAAATTAGCTTTTTATTTTTGTTTATTGCAAGCAAACAAAATGGAAACGGTCAAAAGTACGTCGTATTTTTCTTGAAAATTGTTTTATCAAGGCCATCACCTACCCAGAATCGTCGTGAAATACCGGGGGCCGAATTTGTAAAAACTCTCTCATTATGAAAGTGCAGCCACCACTCGCTTTAAATTGCGTAATTTTGTACACGCCCAATCCGTCCGCTGTCAGCCACCAGCTAATTCCACCTTTTTGGTGTGTAATGAAAGCTTCAAATGAGTCGCTGTCAAGAACCTTCTAAATGCTACTCTGATTGATGATTGCTCTGAATCTGGGGACTCGTCACGCTCACTCCTTTAGACCAGCATAGCCCCATAATGAGCGTTGCTTTCTGCATCTTAACAAGACGCTTTAGCCTTTGAACGCTATTAAATCACGCAATCAATTTATTTAGCCGTAAAAATTTGTTTAAGTGTAAAATGAGCTTCCTGCCGTGATCTGGATTAATAATTTCCGTCTTGCAACAAGTTTAAATATAATGCCGATAGCGGTAAGTCGCTGTTGATTTTTTATTTAAATGTGGCATTTTGTTTTGAAGTCAAAGTCTCAAAATGTGTTGGCAGCGGGAAGCTACCTTGTTAGATGACATGTGGTGACGGTGCCATAAAATGTGTGTTTCTTGTTACATTGGCACACAAAGCCGAGTTTGCTAAATCAATCGGAGGAACACAATTGAAAAAAAAAGTTTTTATATACTTAGGGCAGGTTGTTAACGTCATATCAGCATTAGATTTATTAATTAAAGATAGCGGACATGAATAGGTTGGAGTCATTTGTATTCAATGTTGTACGACAGTAATGGAGAGCAGCAATGTGCCGATGAAAAATCAGAATCGGTGCCAATCACTTGTGGATCATTGGCAAAGAAAATGGAACAAAGGCTGTACGTTAGCAAAGAAGCAAGGAGAAGTGTATGCCTTGTATTTACACTGAGAGACAGACATAGACACGAAGATTAGAGATTGCACGCAAGTTAGAGATATCGTGTTGATAATGAAGGTAAGCAAAAGTGGGCTTACCGGAATCCATTTTGGTCTTGCAGAGTAGACGATCAGGGCGCCACAGTGCTGATATTAATTACGTCGCCTGGCATACAGGAGGTCGTGAATTCAATCCCGACCCTGACGCCTGTATATTTGGAATTTGAATGTTCTCTCCGTGGTCGCATGGATTTTTCTCCGGGTCCTCCAGTTTGACCCTCCACATTTAGAATCAACATGCGTTTTGGAGTATTTGGCTGCTATACATTTCCACGTGATCAGCCACTTCGTTGAGCTATCATTTGTGTTAGCAAGGTCGCTTCTGAAAAATATCTATATAGCTCAGTGGACCTTACCTGGTAAAATAAAAAATAGTGTAGGAGTCGTAGTTTGTTATAGTAATGCTTCGTCTCCATGGTTGATCTGTCCTTGGCTGCCATTCCATCACCCGTCTCATCCATCGGACATCATACCTTGGAGTGCTGCATCTTCACCAAGCCAGTGTGATGCTTCTGATTTGCATTCGTCCTCTGAGCTACGTGTTTTTCTCTCTCTTTCTCTCCGTGATTCCCAGCATGCATCTCTCCATGCTTCATCACCGAGTTATCAGCTTTTATTCCATGTTCTTTGTGACTATTCATGTTTCTGAGCCATATATCATAGCAGGCAAAATGCACCAATTGAAAACTGGCTGTTTAAACACCTTGGTATGTGGCTATTTCATTTAGCATGAAATAATTATGTAAAAACGCACACGCTACACCTTATCATCTCTTTACTTATTAATTTGTATCCTGGCTCGCCTTGAATGAATACAGTACTCTGTTTTATTTTTCAGTTGTGTTCCCAGGAACGGTTATATCTTCTTTTGTTCGGTCGTAAAACTGTGTAACGGCATGAATATGTTGACGCTCAGAAGTAGTTTGGTTGTTGGTGAATTTATTGGATGAATGTCACGAACGCAATTATTATTTCTCAACATGCTGGAGCCTCATTTAGCTTACGCCTATGCAATTATTGCACTGGCGTAGAATTAGTTATATTAAACTCAGACATTTAAATCACTCAAGGGACAGTAGTGTAGTTAATATTTTGTATGAGAAAATCAAGCATTACAAAGCACTCACAAACGACAAGTGGAGCTTTAATAGGTGCATATATCATCGTGTGTGCTATTATGGAGCATACTGGGTAATAGATAAGGTTGTTTGTGGTCTTTTCACAATTTTGGTCAGCTAATTGATGCACTTGGGATGTAAGTGTATTTCTGTTGCTCATCAGCATAGCAAACACGACTACTGACATTGAGTGGAAACATTCTCAATGTACTAACACTGAGTGAGGTCATCACTTAAGATTTCAACTTCTATAGAATCTTGACACTAGTGCCTTCCATGATCACTGGAATCCTGGCTCTTCTTGCACAGTGGAGTGGTCTGCGGATCAGCAGCAGGGTCTGGGTCCGTCTCCCCAAACTCAAAAATAATAATAACATTGCGTAACAATTTTTTATATTAGTTTTCATGACTGCAGGGATTCATCTTCTTGGTTCTTTCGGTAAAGTCACGTAGAAGGGAAATAATAAAATACAATTCTCACGACGTTTCGGCCACAACGCAAGCAGCCGTCCTCAGGTGAAGAACAGGGCTGTCGGAAAGACAGCGTCTGAATGAGACGCTGTCCTCAGGTGAAGAACAGGGCTGTCGGAAAGACAGTGTCTGAATGAGAAGCTGTCTTTCCGACAGCCCTGTTCTTCACCTGAGGACGGCTGCTTGCATTGTGACCAAAACGTCGTGAGAATTGTATTTTATTATGTTAAAATTTTATTATTTTATTATTTCCCTTCTACGTGACTTTACCGAAAGAACCAAGAAGATGTTCATTTTGATTCATACGTTGTTTTTTTTCTGACTTTACGTGAACGAAAAGACACAAATTCGCCCATTTTTTCATTGAAAATAGGTAAGTTTCAAAATATCACTGTCCTGGTCACAAAAGCAAAGTTTGTGGGGAATAATAGATATACTCTTTGGTTCTTTCAGTAAAGTCACGTAGGTATAAAATGAAATAAATCACGACGTTTCGGGGGCAACACAAGCATCCGTCATCAGGTGGGAAAGCATGGTCTGCTGCTGAGGCAGACTGTTTTAAACCTTTTAAAACCTTTTAAAACAGTCTGCCTCAGCAGCAAACCATGCTTTCCCACCTGATGACGGACGCTTGTGTTGTGCCCGAAACGTCGTAATTTATTTCATTTTATACCTACGTGACTTTACCGAAAGAACCAAAGAGTATGGATTCCTGCAGTCACGAAAGCTTCAAATCAAGAATAATAGATATTTTCGATACTTTTTAGGCAGAGCAATTACGAAATAACACTTACTACCTAGGAACAAAAATTGTGTTACATAGTGCAATAATCACCCCCTTTGCCCTGAAATGTCTCACTGAGTCTCAAGCCTTTTTTTAGGAGTGTACTCCTATTGGGGTGTTTGGCCAATTCCCAAGAAAGAACATTTGGCATGTGAAGGGGAAACTAGAGAACCCAGAAAAACAACCCAGGTATATTTACCCAGGTATATATATAGAGAATCCTACAATACCTTGATTTTACAGGAAGGTTCCCACGGAAAGTACAACCAGGCTCAATCCTACTTAACTTCCAAGACATGAGGAGATTAGTTGTATTCAAGGTGACTTTGGTCAGAGGCCATGAGGCACTGTGGGATTGGCCCTCTGCTTCTGAACCCACTGAACCCATCCGGCTCTGCCCGCCGCAGTCGGGGGGTGGGGGTGCATAGATCCTGAGACTATGTCAAGTGCAAATGTTTTTTTCCCTTCCCCGCGTGGGCTATTGAAAGTCACAATACAAAGTATTCATTCAGAGAAGTCCCACAGGACAGCGAAGCCCTGTGGATTAGAGAATGGACCACAGAAGAACTGGATTTCACAGAACTTCAAAGATCACTTCAAGTGACCTTTTCTTTTTCGACACACAGAGAGGCACGCTTTCCCCAATGGGAGAAAAGTTTTGTTGCATGACAAGTCAGATCGATATTTTAAATCCTCAAAGTTGGAATTTAACCACAGAGAAAATGAAACTTTACATGATGCTTTTTTTGTTGTTTTGTGTAGGTATTGGTGGGCTTCAGAGACACCATTAAGTCCGCTACTCAATACAGTTGAGAACCTAGTTTAAAAATGGGTGGCTGCCTGGATTGGAAACTGTGATTTTACCAGTGCTGACTCAGTGCCCTGAAGTCTGAGGCATGACCCAGCCAACTCATAATCTTTCATCATACGCTTTTAACAATTGCACGTTTGGGACATTTAACTAAGCAAACAGCATCACGGTACGCACATCTCACTTCCACATTAACGCTGTGTCGTCACAGCTGGTTTCAGGATCGGCCAGGCCTTAAAAGTTGCAGCCGAGATCATGAATCTACCCTGGAGCCCAAGTGCTGAGCTCTGTGCAATGAGGTGGCCCTGTAGGATTGTTAATTTAAAAAATACAGATTGGACTCATGAGTAAATTTAAGGCTATGTGGAAGCACTAGACTTCTCTCTCCATTAACAACCGCGGACCTCGCTAAGCCGTGCGGAAATGCAGTGTGGGAGACGCGCGTCCGCCATCCACAAACCGACGATCACAGAATCGCCGACCTGCAAATGTGGCGAAGTGCAAACCATCAAACGCATCCCTGACGAACTGGATGTGTACGCTGCTATCCACGCTGCACCTACTGCCTCTGTGGATCGGTTGAACAAACTTTGCGTTCAACTACAACGTGTTTTAACACACTTACTTTTCGATCCTGCCGTAGCAGAGAAGAAGTTCAAGCACCGAGCGAGTCCGTCATGGAAAACTTGCAATCACTGTACTTTCTTTGTAACATGAAGTCAATTTGACAATCCGTGCATAATTTATTAGTTTCCCTACTTATTTATTTTGCGGTGATTTACACGTGTATAAAAATGTACCATACCATTAGCTTTGTAGTATGTGTAGTATATATTGTGCTTGGTGATGACATTTGACTCAGAATTAAATTGAAAGTGCAAATCCTAGTCTGGTGTACATACGATCCCATGTTCCTCTCGGGTGGATAATATAAGTAGCACAAGTTAATTGTTATTGTCTTCAATAAAGTCTGGAGTTCACCATGGGAATGTGGAATTTCCAGCACTGGAAAATTCCACATGAGGAGGGAAACACTGATATTTAAAGTTTGGTTTGATATTCGGTCACATTGACACAATTGAGTGATTGTTTTTGACATTTTCCAAGTTATTGGTCCTTCAAACATATTTTCCAGCGTGATTTTAATTGAATGGCTGCATAACTCAATTAATAATTTCTGAATACAGTTGTTTTCATTGTGATAAGTTTAATTAAGGGCTACACTGCTACAAGACAAGCTTGATGATGACAATAACAGTAATATTTAGCAATGGACTTCACACCTTCCCACCCCGTGTCTGTCTTGACCTATAAAAACCTGAACACAGGACCCGCCAAAAAAAGAGTCATTGGATTCAAATGTGGCTTTCCTTGATAACTTAACTAATACATTTTGACTTAAAACTTTCGTGACTGCAGGAATTTATATTCTTTGGTTCTTTCTACCGTGTTTCAGATCTGTCTTATGTTCACAAACATGGTCTGAGACATGTCGCCGTGGAGGCCGCTCTCCGATCTTACATGAACATGCTAATTTTTCCCTGGCAGCTCTTTAATTGATGGTAACCCACCACCAGCGCCGTCGTTGACCACCACTCACATTAACATTAGCTGCCCCGCCCACCACTTACATTAACATTAGCTGCCCCGCCCACCACTGACATTAACATTAGCTGCCCCGCCCATGCTACTGACACTTGGGCTACGCCCATTTTAAACCTTTATAAACAGTTTGCCTTTAGAGGCTAACCCCCTTTTCCTGATGACGACCGCTTGTGTTGCGATCGAAATGTCGTGGTTACTTTACCGAAAGAACCAAAGAAAACTTAAATAATCATCGTCATATTATCCCTTTGCCTTCGCAGCTCCTCACGAAATTTGCCGCCAAGAGCAGCTGGGTTCCGTCACGTGGCAGAAAACCGCTGCCACCAACGTGGCCACCAACCGCTGCCCCACTGACGCCACGGGTGAGTCCCTGTGCAGCACGCCCAGTGGCCACACGCTCACCACCCATCACCCATTACCGTAAACACTTATCTTTGCCGTTGTGGTTGTTGCTGTTACTGTTACTTTGTCTCCTTGATGGCAATTTCTAGGTATGCACCCGTGCATAAGTTCATCGATTGATGTCAATGCTTAGGTGGTTCACGATGCGTGTAACATGCAAGAATAGGATGTTTACGATTTACGTAAATTCATCTGTAAATTTAACACGTAGGTTTTCACGACAAATATTATGATTCGTGACAACAGCAAAATTGGGCGACATTAAATTAGTGTGTCGTAAACCCTCCTCCAAAATGTGTACAACTTTTTTTTATATATATTTTTCAACAATATATAGCATACATATAACAGCAAACCTGTCAACAATCTGGGGATATGTATGATGCAATACCAAAAATGATATTTGCATTGTATGTATCAGTGTACAGGCATTAAAATGTTTATATTGTACCTCGCAAAACATTGATGCAATTTTTTCTTTAAAAGTCACTTAATTTCCATTGACATTTCGGATTGTTCTAAGAGTTGAATATCTATAGAAGTTGGTTTTATTTCAAGGTTTCTGCTTTATTGGTTTGAAAATTGCTGCCCTTTGGTTTTCGTCCAAATTAATTTTAAATTACTTTTATATTGGATCTGTTATGGGGCATAATACAGTACGTACGTGTACATTTTTTCTCACTGCCTTTCTTGAGTGCAATGTAACGTTTATTCTCAAATGCGACCTGATTGTGATATCGACGACCTCTCGCTTAAGATTTATACAGACACTGCATGCATTTATTTACCCAAAAAAAATGACTGATGGGGGGAATGGATTTTTACCGTTTGAAATTTGCTGAAGTCCCTAAAGACCATTTGAGTGACTTATTGTGAATTGTTCACTTATTTCACATCCCACGCCACAAAGGGATGTCTTGCCACTGCCACACGTCATTCTCTCCGCAGCATTCACAGCCGCTCTTACATATGGTTCATTATTTATAATGTATTTGTTACTCACGTCAGGGATGTGACGGCGTATAATTCCGAACATGCGTTCGTTCGTAATTGTTTAATAAGATTAATCACCATTGCCTGCGGACTCTTCCACTTTTTTTTCTTCCTATTGTAATGGACTCTGATGCAAAAAAATGAACTCAACACACATCCGTCAATAACACAGCAGCCTTAACATCGAAATATGGAATAGTCAACATTTCCGGCAATGGCAATTCGTCATAGCACACGTGTCGTTTTATGTCCCGTGAAAAAGGGTAATTGCCTTCAAACAATATATATATAATCGGCGACATTACAATCGGGATACAATTAGAGAGAGAGAAACATTTATTCTGGAGAGAACCCGCAGCTTTTGCTTGTGAGTCTGGCACTCCTACGTGGTCAAATATTGACAACTTTCATTGAAGCGAGATAAATTGCAGCAACATTAAAATGCTGTTTCAGCTTAGAGTTTATCCGGTCTCAAAGATCCATATTAATATATTATTTATAAAGTACGAGCAGCAGAAAGTATGTGAGGTATTAAATTGTTAAATGACGGTATCTTTGAAAACATTACGCCGTGTTTTGTGGTGATGTGTTGTAAAAATTGGTTTAAAAATCATGTTGATCCCCTTACAAACAGGTGAATGTTAAATATTAAAAGCACTAGATAAGCAACCTCTCTCACTTACCAACCTCGTGAATGCAGTGTTCAGAATTCCACCTCTCTATTGCTCAGCCTGATCTCTCGGTCAATGCCTGTGCAAGTGCTGGCGGGTAAATGTTCCCCTCAAAGTTTGCCTAATTACGTTTCGTTGTGTCATTTAGAGACGGCAGAGAACATGTCAGGGAGAGTACACGCACCCCACTAAAAAGCGTTCCACTTCCAGACGCCCAATTCCATTTTTGAGAATGCACCCGAGAAAATAAGTTGACCTTTGAAGAGAGAACGTTTATACCATAGTGTCCATCAGGTAGGACGATGGAGTTCGCTGCAGTTGTGGGAAGAATTTAACAACTGAAAATGAGCCACGGAACAGAAAATGAAGCAAAACAGAGCGGTGTATATACTCTTGGTTCTTTCGGTAAAGTCACGTAGGTAAAGAAAAGAAAAAAAAATTAATAAAAAATATAAATAAATACATTTTTCACGACGTTTCGGGCGCAACACAAGCGTTCGTCATCAGGCGGGTACAACCACAGCAAGAATTTTTTTATTTATTTTTATCTTTTATTTTATTTTTATTTTTTATTTTCTTTATCTACGTGACTTTACCGAAAGAACTAAGAGTATGGATCCTTGCAGTCACGAAAACTTCAAATCTAGAACAGAGCGGTGCCTCGGCACAAACCGGCTTGACGCAGCCTAATGCTGTTACTCCTGTATAATGTTAATTGCTGTCGCCCCGGCTAATGAACAGGAGTGGTGATACGGCAGTGCTCGCTGAATTCCGATGGAGTGGCCTCGTGGGAAAAGCTAAGCTTCATCAAATGCATCTCCCACGACGTCCGCAATGCGCTGCAGTTGGTGAGAGGCGGTGCACTGCGACGCTGCGACGATTGCGCTCTGCTTCTCGTCTCTCTCGAGCATGGGTCTTGCTTCAGTGACGATGTGCCTTCTTTACGTGTTGTACACCAAGGACTGTGTTGGATAATCCCGGAGGAACCAGTGAAATAATATTAAAAATGTATTTGTGTTATTTTTGTAATTTTGGAAATGACAATGCGTGTCATGTTTGAGTTGATTTGATTCCAATAACATTCTTAGTCGGAGGTCGCTCTTTCTCCACTGCTGCTCCCACAGTCTTGAAATCTCTCCTCATGTCCTCCACGTAGCTTACCTCCAGCATTAAGATTGTCATTTTCTCTCCTCTTCTCATCTATTTCTAAACCAAACAATTTTTTATTTTACCAGGTGAGGCCCACTGATCTGTATCGTTTTTTTCCAGAAGTGACCTGGCCACAAATGATAGCTCAACAAAGTGGCTTATCATGTGGGAATGTTTTGCAACCAAATACTCCAAAGGCATGTTTCATGCATATGACTGTTTCCATCCATCCATTGTCTTGATCAGGATTAAATTATGCTCTTTCAGTGCTGCTCTCACGATACATTCCCTCATTCACCATATACAACATCATGTCTTGCTCTTCACAATCTCAAAATGCTAATTTCTTGTTTTTGCAAGAGCCTAGAGATAGTCAAGTTGATATTCTTCACGAAGTCACGTTGTCTTGTTTTGGGTGCATATGATGAAAAGGTGTTTTTTTTCTAATTGAAATTACCGCAGACTTACAGAGCCTGAGTGGCAATCATTGTCAATCAACAGCTCCTCATAACAAATGTTGTTTAATTAACGTCTGAATAAAAATGCATGAGTAAAACACACTATGTAAATATCAATATGGACTCGGAGAATCTTCACTCGAGAGCCACTTTATTGAAAATGATGATGACAAATTGATATCATGATTATTACACCCATTATCTATCCACTGCTGGATGTCAAACTCACACCATTGCCATCCCTCACCATCATGCATTGCCACGATCCATCTCACTCCTGCTCATGAACTGGCAGGTGATGTGCGTATAAATAAAACTCTGTTTATAAATCTTTATTAGGGCAGGCAATGTTGTCCGCCTTCTTTAACTGGAGATTAATGTGCAGTGTTTTTTGCTCGGTTTGGATAAATCTTTGCTCTCTGTGATGTGATTATCATTTTCAGAATCACATTTGCGCGTGGCATATCATTGACGTCCCACTCGATCGAATGGAGGGGCTGCCTAGCACTCTCTCTCGTGGTGGCCCTTCTGCCAGCAGTGGAATGAGCGAGCAATTGCAGGGCTTCACCTTTACCTTTTTAACCTTTTGCCACTCGGGCAAATGAGCTGAGACTAGGGCATGTGGCATTATGTTACTTACTCTGCGAATAATTATTGTCATTTTCAGGCCAATTCACTTCTGAATGAACGTCTCCCTATGCTGTGATGGTCATGTGGGGTTGTTGATCGGACTTCACAATGATTGTTGCTGAAGGGGAGTGATAACCAGGACCAGTTTGGATATCACTCGCCACTGAAGTTAGCCATGGCTGGGAGTCAATCTCAAGTCACTGGCCTCATAGCGCAGTGCTCTAACCACTGCGCTACCAGCTCCCCAGAATTTATCTCCGATTGTATCTTTGATTCTGTCAGTGCCAATTCACACTTGAAACTTTTGAACCAGTTAATTAGTCAATTCTCACTCCCCTCTGTTCAAGCAAGCAATGGGGTGGCACTTTCCTTCATTAGCCCAGAATCAATGGTGAAAATTCCACATTCACAGGGTGGGGTTCAGCCAATCCATGGCCCAGTGACGTCACGACCTTTAACTCGTGACCTTATAACTGCGAGTTGAATATTGTACGCAAAGCCGTACGCGGGTCACGTTTTCGCCCACGCCGATGACGAACGTGGGCTTGTGTGTGTGCTCGTTGTTAGATGAGGGACCAGCTTGCGGTGGGACAAGCCACTGCAGAGGGCATGGCTGCGGTGCTGGGCAACCTGGCGGGCACCTCGCAGACCCGGTTGCTCTACAGCGGCGACCTGCTGGCCTGCATTGAGGTCCTGCGCAACTTCACGCAAGAGGCTCGCCGGGTCTCTCGCGACCCAACCAGCGAGGACATTCAGGCACGTACATGAAGGCAAAGACCACCCTCCCGCGTAGCCTGTTGTAGACTGTTGGGGGCAAGTGCTGTTAGTGAGCACCTGTGATGGCCGGCATGTCACATGAAGGGGTGGGTGGCCAGGATCACGCCCGATCGCCTTTGTCTCCCCAGTGGTGATGTTTACACACCCCACTAGGTACACATTTGAGGCTGAGTCGACCTAGGCGAGGCCCAGAACCGGTTCAGATAATGGTCACTGGTTTCAGATAATCATCACTGGTGTTGGCCATGAGCGGGAATCGAACGCGGTTCGACGAATCCGTAGCGCTGTGCGCTAACCGCTCCCTTATCGCTCCCCACACACATGCACACTGCACACACACTTTCGCTTAGCGCACACTTTCATGTATTCTGAAGGGAGCGTGAACACTCTTAAGATCGTGCCCAATGTGGCTTCGTTCTATCCATATAATTTTTGGGTGGCCTGCGTTCCTGAAAAGGAGAGAGGCGGCATCTTGAACTTTGTAATGTTCGGTTCAAAGGGCATTCTGCTTCTACCGGCATGATAAGCGATTGTTTTGTCGTCCGTGTGCCGGTGGTGTCCTGTGCCCACTGATGTTCCCACTCTCAAAAAAATAATTTGCTTCACGTCATAACATGGCGGAAGAATACGGCAGCTTCCTCTCTTTGTTTGGCGTTCGTTCGTGATGAATATGCAATCCAAATATTCATTTCAAAGCTATCTTGGTTAAATGGTGGAATGTTCTCTTTCGAGGACGACGTGTAAAAGACACGCCCATCACGGGGCTGTCGTCTTGTTACCGATGTAGAAAATAAACAATGCTGTGCCCGTGTCCAGATTGTATTTCGCGCGATTCCCCCGTCCGTGCATGGCTTTGCTGTAGTTCATACGAATGCGCATGAGAACTATAATCGACTGTCTGAATTGGAGTACATTTTCGTGTATTTTATTTCTCCCGCCCACCTCCACTACAGAATTTCTTGGAAATTGTGAGCAATTTGCTTTCGGACGAAAACAGACCTAAGTGGGAAGACATGCCAACGGTACGTTAAAAGCCATTAATCTTATTTCCCATTGAGCACTCTCGTGGGCTGTGTTATTCCAACAACTTTATGAGAAATGCATCTTCCGTGTATTTCAGGACGTATCCTTACACCACACAGTGAGACATGGTGAGAGAACAGAGTGTGCTAATTGAATATCATCTTATGTATTAAATGAGACATTTTAAATTGATGGTCATGTACTATCCTGCAACAGAGAGCATGTTCTTGCCGCTTGAATGGAAAATTGTTCAAGCTTTTATTGCTATTTCTGCCACACAAGATTGGGGCCCTCTGCTTTTCGGCTTCTTATTTTTGCATTGGCCTAATATCTTGTATTTTCGATGGTATCTTTAACAAATATTTATGTATAAACAGAAAACTCTGAGCCAAGTCGCCCTTGCAAAATAGGCAATGTTTCATGTGTCTCAGTGCGTGTGTTTCAACTCTCGATTTAACGAAGGATACAGCAACAAGAATAAAATACGCCTATGCATAGAATACGATTAATTATTGGTGCTTCATGAGCAGAAGTTTGAAAAAAATATTAACACAGAGATAGCCTGCTTTCCCTGCGTTTTTTAAAAAGTGCCCATTGAGCAAAAAAAAAACCCAGATAACATTTGTTTTCATTATTTGATCTTTCAACCTACGATCCCAGGGTCTCCGAAGGGGAAACTTTTCCTTTCGTTGTTGATTAAACGACACGACATACGGATCTGAAACATAGACACTGGCACAGAGGGAATTGAACAGGATCTGAAGAGAGCGCATAGTAGCATGGAATGACGCACGCTTTGAATTACACGAAGAGACACAGAGAGAGACGTACGGTGGTTCAGTGAACAAAGCAAACATTGGAGAAGATCGCATTGAATATTGAGAAAAGTTAGTGGGCTTGGGCATTATATATCGCTTGAAGGGATGCTGGCTAAGGCATGAGGCTAGTAAAGGAATGGAAGCCAAAAGAATGAAAGAGCAACCACCAGATAGATGGCGCAATGAAATTGGTTCATGTGCAGGAGTGAGGTGGATTGTGGGATTCCAGGATCATGAGGGATGATCATGGTGTGGAGCAAACGTCATCCAGCAGTGGAAAAAATAGTGGCTGATATTGCTGATAATGACAATTTCCACATGTGCATTTTTAATTCGAATTATGTGTGTGTCTATATATGTATATATAGTGTAGTGGTTAACGCCCTATGAACCCGGCCATCCGAGTACGATTCCCGCTCATGGCCAACACCGGTAACGATTATCTGAACCGGTCCCTCCCCCCCTCGTCTACTGTACCAGCCTTCATAGGTGCTCGCTAACAGCACACTTTCCCCAACAGACTGGTCAAGCTATACGGGGGAGCTTTGTTTTGTTTTATAGCCACAGAAGGGTGGTAAAGCAACACACTTCGCATCAATTTGCCCAAGGGCAGGACATTTATAAAGACAACGTTGCTCTAGTTTAGCCTGATAGACTCTTAAGCAAGTGCTGTTAGTGAGCACTCATTAAGGGTAGCACCGTGTACACCCAGCTGCTTTTGTGCCTCCGTTGCGAACACACACAGCGAACGGCGCTCACTTTTGGCTGAGCCATCTTATTGGAGGCACTTGTAAGCTTTGAACATCAAATTGCCATTGACCTGCACAGTTGACAGTCGTGTCTAAACAGGTGGCTCAGTGGTAGAGCGAGTGGCTCGCGAATGACAAAAGGTTGGGAGATCAAAGCCGGATGCCATCATCCTTTCTGGGATCAATGAAATGGAGTTCCGCTTCGTGGAGGCATTCAGCAGTGGATAGACTCATCCTTGGCAATGGAATGTGGAATTTCCACCACTGGCTCAGGGCTCTAAAGAGGAGTTGAGCACTGCTTCCAGCGCTCATTTGAGCAAGACATTACGAAGGTTGATTCAAAGCTGAATTGCAAGAACTGTAGCACATTTCACGGACAACTGCGGCACATCTCTCTTATGCAAGTCTTGGGCAGTGGCTCCCCACCTTTCTGGACACGTGGACCACTGTAAACCTTCAACAGCCTCTCCTTTTTCATTTTGAGTATTTGAGAGGGAACTTTACGAAGCATTTTAACCGGACGCCAGAGTCCGGCGAGCCCGTTCGACGGCTTCAGGCAGTGTCCCGTGACTGTCGTGCGAGCACACGACGGCCGGTGGTCGGCTGCGTGACGATCCAGACGGCGCGAACACCGCCGTGACAATAATGACAATAAAAGGCGACTCTTTAGTTGTCCATTTGTGGAATGCGGTCAAAGAAATACGACGTTTCGTGAAAAAAATATTGTATTGCCAATAAACCCACGAGACCAATGTATGGCCTTGCAGGGACCAAACCATCAGTGCTCCGTGGACCACTGGGAACCACTAGAGCAAGCATTATTCCAGTGGGCACCATTTTAAAAGGGCACCATTCCGTTAGGGCAGAGCAAGCAGCAGTGCTGTTCTCCTTTGTGAGCCGGCCGCTGTGCATGAGAGAGAGGGACAACGGGCATCTCTGTGCCGCCGACAGAATCCGCCGGCTGTGCTGGAGCTCATGCAGCTTGTGGAAGACTTCGTTCACGTGGTGGGCTCGGGAATTAAGCTCTTCAGCGACATGTACATCGCCAAAGATAACATTGGTAAGTCAAGTGGGCATTTAATATGCGGAACCTTTTGTGCTGACAGTAACGCATCCATTTGCTGAGCCATTACGCCGTGAATAATGTATTCTGGACACATACTTCATTGAATGCAACAACTGTTCGTTTTTTTAAGTTTCTTTCTTGAAAATTCCATTTTCCACTTCGGGTGGAAAGGTATTCTTTCTTATAACTATATCAATTATAACACTGAATTGAAAGTTTAGGAGACCACTTTAAATCAATATCTATTTACTGAAAACCTTTACAAAAGTTTTACGGTCGCTGGTGAAAATATAATTTTTAAAAATACACCCTCGGGCCTCTTTGTATTCGACAAATGGCCTGAACATAAGTGCTTGTCATAATGGGATGCTTTATAAACAGCAATTATTTGACCGTGCTGCGTGTATCCATTTGTTTACAGTGCATGAATCGTGTTGAAGAATTATCACGATCAGATTCGAGTGAAATGTTACTTTTTGCCGTCTCGTTGGGATTGTCTCTCATTATGCCCCATTTGTCTTTACTTACTTGGATGTGAGGAGCATATGCAATTAATAATTATCCAACGCACGATTCAATGGACGCATCATGAGCATAAGAATGCATTTTAATCAATTCACAAGTTACGTGCTGAGTGAATACATTATATTTTGATTGAGTCTGGAAACCCATGCGGCTTGCATTACCCAAGTGTCATTAGTTGATCGGATTACAATGCAGCCCGGACTGTTCTTGTAGCCTATACCTGAGCGTAAGTGTACGGTACTTCAACTGCAGATGCTTTATTGGATTCTGCAGCATTAGCGATTGCCACACAAGGCTTGTTCTATATTTATTACTGATGCCTGTGGCAATGGAACACTGTTTATATAGCTTTGTTTCCACTCTGCACTCAATCGAGCATTCCACATTGGATATCCTCTATCAATGTGGCCATGTACTCACTTGAATATAATCAACTTATATTGAAGTATGTTTCACTAAGCCCAGCAGTGGCTGTTATGCACGTGGTTTGTAATCCAGCACTGTGGAGGTGGTGAGGTTTGGTGTATACCGGTACAGCAATCGGACTAATCTACATCTTGATTTAAAGCTTTCGTGACTGCAGGGATTCATATTCTTGGTTCTTTCGGTAAAGTCACGTAGAAGGGAAACTATAAAATAAGAAAAATATAAAACAATAACGTTAAGAAAAAAACGCCACTTTTTCTGATTTTTTGCTGTGTTTTTCACACCTGATGATGATTGCTTGTGTTGCAGTCGAAACGTGGTGAGAATTGTATTGTTTTATATTTTTATTATTTTATTGTTTCACTTCTACGTGACTTTACCGAAAGAACCAATAATGTAATCTACATCTGTTTCAACCTGTACAGGGATCGAGCGTTTCCCTCTTGCCCACTTTGGTTTTATCCCAGTGCTCCTCACACTTGTGTGTTCGTACGTTGAACTTACTTTACACCGTGCGTAGCCAACCATGCTCATCGAAGGTGCAGGCGGAAGGACAACAAACTCAACACAAGAAGCAGTTCTAAAGAAATGAGTTTTCAATCTAGATTTAAAAGTGCATAGCTCCAGTGGCTTCCTAATATCGGAAGGAAGAGAGTTTCTGAGGGCCACTGAAGTGCATCTAAAAGAGCGCGATGCAGTGACCGTCTTTGTTCAATGGCCAGCCAAAAGTCGCTGCGAGGGTGTCCGGAGTTCACGTGATGACGGTTTATACTTCTTTACGAGATCAGCAGCAAGGTATTGGGGTTCATATGGCTCAGTGTGGCATTCCTGGATAAATAAGTAAATTATTATATATTATGATGCTAAAGAAGGCAGAATAAATTTTTCTGTTTTACATTGTGTATCTTTAAATTAGAGGACAAATATGCATATACTGTACTTTATACACTGATTTAAATGTAAATCATTAAAGAAGCACAGGCATACCTGTGGTCTAAAGGTTAAGGCTTTAGGAGATAATTGTGAAATCTTTAGGGCTTAACATCTAAAATGCGCTGGTCACGAGGTAAGTTTCATGGGCAAAATGGTCCGTTAAAAAAAAAACTGAATAATTTATAAACCAATTTATTTCCCCTGTAGGTCGCCTACACGCTCAAGTGAATTATTCTGTAAAAATGCTAAATACGCACGGCGCATTTGCATATTTTGGTTTGAATCCCTTGTGCAAGCGTTTCCAAAGCATTTTAACGCGTAGCAGGCTTTCGCGACCAATATCATCCATAATAGAGGTTTTTGGGTGAGATCGCGTAAATATATAAATGTGTCGTTAAAACCCGCCACCACCCGACACAGCCAATTAGTTGGTGGGTTTTATCGACACATTTAGATATTTATGCGATCTAACCCAAAAACCTCTAATATGGATTTCCAAAGCACGTTTATTCAATTTACTGGACCAATTAAATGTCTTTGTTAAAATTCAGAGCAAATTTATTTCAGCGTTTTGTTTGCATTGTTGTTATAATGGTATTTATGCATTAACTAGTCATTAGAATTACAGTACGAGCAAACATTTTAGGAGGGTGCTTGCGCACTCCACAACGATGTTTGGTCATGACAATGGGTTTGTGTTAATTGAATAATAGCAGAGGACACACTAAAACCTCTCTAACATGGATTCAATTAAAATCCAGAATTGGAAGTAAGCAGGAATGCTACCAAAACGAATTAATTACTATTCGCGTTTGCACTGTGTGCCGAGCCAACGAACATTGGCACGGTGAAGCACCGGTAGTCCACCGTCAAAACATGTCAGGGGACAGTTGTTCACGATGCGTGACATCATCGGTGGTGCTCCACAACCGCAGGTTGGGTCAGTAGCCTGACCCCATCGGACGAGGTTGACCCCGCAGCGACCTTGTCCCGTCCGGAATCGTTTCAGCGTTACTAATAAATTAAACATTAATCTAAATCGATCGAACTGGAGCGCCGTTCGCACTGGAGCTAGCCACCGTGCAAGTAGGATATGGTTCGGGTATATGCGAACAGCTTTACTGATCTGGTGTATGAAACGTGATGATCCCAAGCCCTTGGAGGCCTCGGTCATCCACGTACATGCTGTGAGTTGATCTTTGTTTAACCGAGTGAAAACACAAGAGACTGGGGGATAAGTCGCATTTGCACGAGTCTCACTTATTTCACGAATAAACAAAATGCACTCTTCAAGGCCATCAGGAAATCTCTTAAGCCGCACACATCCAGCGGAGATCAGCCTTCCCAACCCTGCTTCATGGGAAGTCACATTACAGTGACGATTTTGTGCGTTATGAAATTGTGAATATTAAATCATCGGTATGCAGGTATTGCTGTAAATGGTTTTCAGTGTTCAGTCAATATTTTACGAGTTAATTATATGTAAATGTAATGAAAATGTGGTTTTATGATTTTTATTTTATTTGCTGTATGCCAGACGTCACGCATTACTGCATAGGCTCTCACCCAAATGAGCCCGGCTTTGAGAGAATATATACGTACTCAACCTAATTATTCAGTAATTGAAGTAAAATTCAACTGAATGCAGTGTTTTAAAATCACAGCACCAACACGCATGCTGTTTGGGGGCAATGCTATTAGGGCACTTGACCCAAACAATCAGAATGTTGCGGGTCACAAAAAATCGGGAATGGTCATAAACTTCGATTAGCATGGTTGGCTATGACCGGTGCACACGAAGTTCAACATACGTACGTGCATAGACTCACACGGAGACCCATACACTCGCACAGTGACTCATCGACTCACACAGATGCCCATAGTTTGTACGATGAGAAAGAGGTTCAACATACACGTCCATACATAGAACTCAGCCCATCGTCCCTCAAGGGTTGATTAAATGAGTCCTATGTTTGTTGGACATCACCAGTGTTTGTCCCACCGGTAGGAATGTGAGATTTCCACCCCTGGCTTCAGGCATGCCGACAGAGATGAGCACCGAGTGAAACTCATTAGAGCAGGGCTTAGAAGCAAAATAAATCCTTGATTTAAGATTAGAATAATGACTATTTGAATTTCCATTTTTTTGTTTCGTGCAGCTCGTGTAAAATAATATTCAATTTTACAACTTCTCCAATTGCTATGAAAAACAATTACAAGCATGGAGCAGGTATAGACATTTGAACAAATTGCACTCATGAGAAGGCGATTAAGAATTTAAATGCACAGCCATTAACCCTTCTGCATTCGCGGCAAAATAATGTAATAAAAACACATCTAGAAAGACTTGTTGAGTTCCAGGTTTGGTGTAGCAGTGCACTTGGCTGGTTAGGATGTTTACCTTTAATTTGCAGAGACACGTCAGAGGCTTGGTTTTAATAAAGAACCACATCTGTTGGTGCTGTGCTGAATAACGTGACCACATTCGGAGAGCTATAACAAATGAACTTTAATTTCCAAAAAGGTGGACCAATCCATTTATCTTTATTGTGCGGTCGTGACTAATAGTTACGCAATGGGCTTAATCACCTCATTAATACTCGCAGATTTATTTTGTTTGTGCCAAAATGAACGGTGAGGGCAATAATTGTGAAAAAGTACCTTTTTAAAAAACATTCAAGGAAGGCATTATGCAAAATTGAGAGCAGTTAATGACGTGTTCTGCCAGCCACTGGATTCATGTTTCCAAGCACACGGCTGCGAGGGCGAACCTCCGAAGTTGCTAATTGCCCCGAAAGTCGATCTCTTTCAGGCCTTTGAAACTAATATTGCCGTTCGTCTCGTAAATCAACCAACCCGCGGTTTTACTTTCGCGAATACCATCATTTTAAAACGTGGCATTGAGAGAGTACAACCGCTTTACCTGGGTGCACTTGCGTTTACGTATACGCGAATAATTGATTGTGATTATTCTCTATTGCCTTCACCAGCCTGAATGTAGATAAAGCATGCTGTAATGGTAGTCAAGGCCGCAAGCTGCAGTTAAACCCCCATAGCTGCCCGATGCTATTGCCTCAACATGAACGATACAATTAAGACGTGTTTTACATAACGATAAACATTTATTTCCTCGCCTCGAAAACCATTACGGAGTCTCAAGACGCTTTTGTGGAGGTCCTGCTTGGAATTTTTGGCCAACAATCAATTCCCTACCCTTGGGAATCTGAGGCCCAAGTAGACAGCGACTCAAGACACCCCTAGAAATGGGTTTCCATGTCACTGTTTTTTTCTAAACGTCATTCGCTAGTGAGAGGAAATTGGAGAAACCCAGAGCAAACTCATACGTACGTGCTAAAAACATTGAAGCTCGGCACAGATTCCCGCTGTAGCTCGGGCGTTTTGCGCATGTGAGTCTCTGAATCAGGCACATGCCACACTCCTCACTCACTCTGCCTAATAAAAGTCTCGTTTCAACATCCCCCGCGGCTCCGATTAGCTTGGCTGGCTTAGTACAGTACGAAAGAAGTTCAACTTACACCATCACCTTTCTTCCTCCCTTTACTCCCTGCAGGCGAGTACGTTCGTGCTGTTCACAATTTTGGCAGTGCAGCAGCAGCAGCAGAGCAGTGCTCGGCACGCTGTTATCTTCTTGCGTAAGACAGGCGGCAGCAATATATCCAAAAGATAAATGCCAATGGCGAGGTCCGCTGCTGCTGGTCACGACGAGAGATCTTCAGCGGAGAGAGAGTTCGTGTGGTTTTGTTCCTCCTCCTCCTCCACCATTGAAGGAGTGCAGACCACAGCGCACTGATGCTCGCGGGTTGCGTAATGCTCTTTGGGATGTGGTCGGTGCCATACTTCATCTCGTTTTTTTGAGCCGACCTGTCACACCAGAGGGGGTATACACGAGGATGGAAGAACAGAAAGTGAATACAAACTTATTCTTAGGTTTTTTCGGTAAAGTCACGTAGGTAAAAAATTAAAATTAAAAATAATAAAAGTAAAATAAAATTAAAATAATTTTAATTTTTTACCTACGTGACTTTACCGAAAAAACCTAAGAATATGAATCCTTGCAGTCACGAAAGCTTCAAATCTAGAATTGAATACAAACTTGTTTCTTGCCTTGTTTTTTTTTGACACGAGGATACAAAAAAAAACCTGCTTCCGTTGCTCAACGGTGCTTTTGTGGGTGTTCTGCCACTCAAATTACCGAGACCGATGCCAGAGACTGCGGCGGACCTTGCTGCTGACGGAATGGCTTGCTCCCCGTGTCTGTAGCCATAACTGTGATGAAAATGGGTTCCCCATAAACGGAGTGCGGTGCGTTCATAGAAACGCGGCCAAACAAAGGTTGCTCTTGTGCGATTCATAAGCCAAAGTGCCTCCCTGTTCAAACCAGCCGTGGGATGGGCACATTTATTTTGGTGGCTCTGAGACATTTTGAATTCCACCTTCCGATGGCAGAGGCCAGTTTCTGCATAGGACAACCACTCTTCTTGGTTCTTTCGGTAAAGTCACGTAGAAGGGAAATAATAAAATAATAAAATTTAAACATAATAAAATAATTATCACGACGTTTCGGCCACAGCGCAAGCAGCCGTCCTCAGGTGAAGAACAGGTCTGTCGGGAAGACAGCGTCTGAATGGGCACCACCAGGCTTGGCAGCGTATATTTAAGCTGGGTTGGAGGGGGAAGGGGCGCCTTGACAAATTAATTTGCATATCAAGAGGAATTTAGCATATTTATGGGAAATATACGCTCCAAGCTTGGTGGTGTTTCATTCTTCACCTGAGGACGGCTGCTTGCGTTGTGGCCGAAACGTTGTGATAATTATTTTATTGTTTTATTTTTATTATTTTATTATTTCGCTTCTACGTGACTTTACCGAACGAACCAAGAAGATGAATCCCTGCAGTCACGAAATCTTTAAATCGAAAGGACAACAACTGTTTATTTATAACCAGAAGCTTTAAATCGCTGATTGAGTGCTGTTATCTCCAGGGCAGCCAGGCCAGACGTACGCATGTTGAACTTCTTTCGCATCGTACGTAGCCAACCGTGCTAATCGGAGGTGCAGGGGAAGGACAACAAACTAAACACAAAAAGCAGTTCTAAAGGAATTAGTTTGCAATCTAGATTTAAAAGTGCATAGCTACGGTGGCTTCCTAATATTGAAACGAAGAGCGTTCCAGACAGCCGCAGAAGAGCATCTGAAAGCGCGTGATGCAGTGGCCGTCTTTGTTCGATGGCGAGCCAAAATCCGCCGCTGCGTGGATCACCGGAGTTCGCGTGATGGTTTATGCTCTTTGACGAGATCAGCAATGTATTGCGGTTTATTTGTGGCAATCACTTTGTGTGTGACCATATAATGTATTCTGAATAAGGGAAAAGCGCAGCCCTGCTACACGTAATGCCACTGCTGGCAGAAAGGCCCTTCTGTCACGGAGAATGAATTAGACCGTCAATATACGTGTGTATTGTTTACTAAACTTAACGGGGTTGTTATATTTTCCTAAAGTAATTTGGTTACTTAATTCTAGATTTGAAGCTTTCGTGACTGCAATGATTCATATTCTCAGGTTTTTTCGGTAAAGTCACGTAGGTAAAACATTAAAAGTAATGAAAGTAAAATAAAACAAAACAAAAATAAAAATAAAATTCACGACGTTTCGGAGGCAACACAAGTCTCCGTCATCAGGTGGGACCGTCACAGCCAGATTAGCTGCATCAAGTGAAGCAATGATTCAAAATGTAATCCCTTATAAGCAAGTTGAAGGGGGGGAGGAGAGGGGGGGGGAGTTCATCAGAATGTGGTAGCCAATGAATGGAACGTATCGGGAGGGAGGGGAGTGGGAGGGGGAGGGAGCCAACAAAACATTTGGCGACGGCTTGGACGCGGCTGCTGCGCACGCCAACACAATGGGCAGAAAGGGTGGAGGGGAGGTCTGATACACATGATAGAACAAAGGAACGAAAATGCCCATGTTTATACCAATGCAGGCTGAAAAATGAAGAGAGTACTGTTAAAAATAACTGGGGATGTTAACACTCGGTGAAGTAAATTAAAATAGTGCCTGTCAGATAAGATGGTCCAAAAAGTGTAATTAAGTCTTTTTTGCGTGGTTAATAACATCTTTCCAGTGATTACTGAGTTTGTACCCATCATCACGGTTGAAATTATGTCTGTGTTTGTATATTTGTATGGCTTCGTGTACAAACCTTTGATGGTAGCCAGGAGGCTTGCAGAGAACCTTGGTCTCGGAAAAGACAATATCATGAGAGCCCGCCGAGTTGTAGCAATGATCGGCAACGGCCGAAGAATCAGTTCTGCCGTGTTTCAGATCTGACTTGTGCTCGCGGACACGATCAGCAACATGACGTTTTGTTTCTCCAATGTAGCAATCACCACAAATGCAACTCAATTTGTAGACTCCAGGATACTGTAAGTCAGGAACGACATCCTTCACAGATGGAATCAGATCACGGATTTTATGCACTGTGCTGAATCGGACTTGGATCTTATGTTTGTTTAGAATTTTGGAGATCTTTTTGGTCACGCCTGCTATGTATGGTAACGTGATAGTTTTGGTCGGAGTTTTTTTTTTGGTCGGAGACAAGAAGTCACAGCTTCTCGAGACGCTGGCCTTCCTCAAGAGATGCCGCGATAACAAGGTAATACCCATCGCTTTCACACTCACATCCGCTGCTGTGTCCTCACCGAACTCCAAACAGATCTTATTTAAAGCTAGCCTATCACTAATCTCGGAGAGAATAAGGTTACTCCGATCTGAACTCGATAATTTAGACAAGACTCTCTTACAAACACATCTAATGTTAACACAAAAAATGTCACCTTCTGATTGGAACCACGTTGATAACATGACTTCTGCTTCTGCTGACTCAATGTCAGCCAAATGCAAAGCTAACCTGATTTCTAAATTCAACCTCCTATCTAAAAAGAAACCAGAGCCACACATCGCAAAGCTGGATGTTAACAAGACCGTGATTAATCAGAGTAACATTCCAATCTCTGACAATCTAAAAACGGTACTGGCCAAAGGACTAAATTTCGCCGTCACCCCTAAATATATACCAGTAGAGGATATGATTTCTCAGATTGATGTAGCCCTCAGAGGCATAGGACACATCCATGCTGATGTAGCAAGAGCTGAAATAGCTACTATTCTCAAGAATGCTAAGAAACCCACTAGTAACATCAGCAAAAACGAACGCTCTGAACTCGCGAATTTAAAAAAGAGAGATGATATAGTCATCCTCTCGGCAGACAAGGGCAATGCCACGGTCATCATGGATAAAGATTCATACAACAACAAAATCCTGGACCTTCTTAATGATGGGAGTTACTCCAAAATTAAAAACGATCCCACTAAAAGCCTAACGACAAAAACCAACAGTATCATCATGAGTTCGACTTCCCTAATCGAACCAAGCAAACGTCCCTCTCTAAAACCATCGGCGGCAAGACCTCCCAGACTCTATGGTCTTCCTAAAATCCATAAAGAAGGCACCCCGCTACGACCCATCGTGTCGACGATAAACTCTCCGACGTACAAACTAGCCCGTTTTCTATCAGATACTCTGCTCCCCTTCACAGGCAAGACCTCTTCGGCAGTACTCAACTCAACCCAATTAGTCTCTATGGTTAAGGACATGGTACTATCTCCTGATGACATTCTCGTCAGCTTTGATGTAGTATCTTTGTTTACCAAAGTCCCAGTACCGGACACCCTAACAATAATTGAGGACTTAGTCCAACAGGGATTGAATTCTGATGTACCTGCGCTGGTTAGGCATTGCCTCACCAACACCTATTTTACCTGGAATGGCACCTTCTACAAACAGAATGAGGGTACCCCTATGGGCTCCCCCTTGTCACCAGTTATAGCCAACATTTTCATGGAAAAGTTTGAATCAGACGCCATCCAGACATCCACCCTGCGTCCTTCCCTGTGGAAGAGATATGTGGATGACACTTTCGTCATCTGGCCACATGGCCTCCCAGCATTGAACCACTTCTTGGACCACATCAATTCTAGACACCCATCTATCAGATTCACCATGGAAGTGGAGAAAGACGGTAAACTACCATTCTTGGATATTCTGTTTAAGAGGAGGCTTGACGGATCCTTGGGACATTCTGTCTACAGGAAAGCCACCCACACAGATTCCTACCTGAAACCGGATTCCCACCACCACCCATCTCAAAAGAATTCTCTCATCAAAACGCTATACCACAGAGCCCATGGCATTTCTGACCAACACCACCTGACTGATGAATTAAGACATGTACATCGGGCCCTCAGGATGAACGGATACTCTGACCGTACTATCCGCCAAGCTGTCTCTCCCACCACACAGAAACAACCACATGAAACTCCGACCAAAACTATCACGTTACCATACATAGCAGGCGTGACCAAAAAGATCTCCAAAATTCTAAACAAACATAAGATCCAAGTCCGATTCAGCACAGTGCATAAAATCCGTGATCTGATTCCATCTGTGAAGGATGTCGTTCCTGACTTACAGTATCCTGGAGTCTACAAATTGAGTTGCATTTGTGGTGATTGCTACATTGGAGAAACAAAACGTCATGTTGCTGATCGTGTCCGCGAGCACAAGTCAGATCTGAAACACGGCAGAACTGATTCTTCGGCCGTTGCCGATCATTGCTACAACTCGGCGGGCTCTCATGATATTGTCTTTTCCGAGACCAAGGTTCTCTGCAAGCCTCCTGGCTACCATCAAAGGTTTGTACACGAAGCCATACAAATATACAAACACAGACATAATTTCAACCGTGATGATGGGTACAAACTCAGTAATCACTGGAAAGATGTTATTAACCACGCAAAAAAGACTTAATTACACTTTTTGGACCATCTTATCTGACAGGCACTATTTTAATTTACTTCACCGAGTGTTAACATCCCCAGTTATTTTTAACAGTACTCTCTTCATTTTTCAGCCTGCATTGGTATAAACATGGGCATTTTCGTTCCTTTGTTCTATCATGTGTATCAGACCTCCCCTCCACCCTTTCTGCCCATTGTGTTGGCGTGCGCAGCAGCCGCGTCCAAGCCGTCGCCAAATGTTTTGTTGGCTCCCTCCCCCTCCCACTCCCCTCCCTCCCGATACGTTCCATTCATTGGCTACCACATTCTGATGAACTCCCCCCCCCTCTCCTCCCCCCCTTCAACTTGCTTATAAGGGATTACATTTTGAATCATTGCTTCACTTGATGCAGCTAATCTGGCTGTGACGGTCCCACCTGATGACGGAGACTTGTGTTGCCTCCGAAACGTCGTGAATTTTATTTTTATTTTTGTTTTGTTTTATTTTACTTTCATTACTTTTAATGTTTTACCTACGTGACTTTACCGAAAAAACCTGAGAATTTGGTTACTTAATTTGTTTGCGGTCATGATGCCACTAAGTCACAAACCGTTGACGAGCGAGAAGCTGCTAATCCTTAAATAAAGACAAAGATCCCCCGTGTAGCCTACACAGGCTGTCGGGGCAAGTGCTGTGAGAGATCACTTACTGAGGTTGGTATGGCACAAAAGGGCATAGCACCAAGCTCGGCTGAACTTTGTCGTGTATTAGTGATGGTTACACACCAATCTTAATTTTAGAACTTTCGTGATTGCAGGAATTATTATTTGTTTCTTTCGGTTAAGTCACACCAGCTTAGGTACTCATTTAAGGCCAAGTCGACATAGGGGAGACCCACGACCAGTTTGGATAATAATCACTGGTGTTGGCTGTGAGCAGCGGGAATCAGACTGGGGTTTCCGGGTTCTAAGCTTGGAGCACTAACCACTGTGCTACAGCTCCCACATCATTAAACAGCACACACACACACACGCGCTTATATAAATACTAGCTTTACTACCCGGCTTCGCCCGGGACTTGGATTCTCGACGCCCGGCCGTCTTTGTCTCCCCAGTGGCGATGTTCACACCACGGTTACTCGTTTGAGGCTGAGTCGACCTAGGGGAGGCCCAGGACCGGTTCAAATGATCGTCACAGGTGGTGGTAGTAAGTGGGAATCGAACTCGGGTCGCCGAGTTCATAGCGCAGCGCACTAACCACTACACTACCGCTCGCCCCACACACGCACCCCCCGTCCATAGGTACACATACACGCGCTCACCACTCACCCTCAACACTCACCCTCACCACTCACCCTCACCATTCACCCTCACCACTCTCCCTCACCACTCTCCCTCACCACTCATCCTCACCACTCATCCTCACCAATGACACGCTCACCAATTACCACTCACCACTCACCCTCAACACTCACCCTCACCATTCACCCTCACCACTCTCCCTCACCACTCATCCTCACCAATCACACCCTCACCAATCACCACTCACCACTCACCCTCAACACTCACCCTCACCACTCACCCTCACCATTCACCCTCACCACTCTCCCTCACCACTCTCCCTCACCACTCATCCTCACCAATCACACCCTCACCAATCACCACTCACCCTCAACACTCACCCTCACCACTCACCCTCACCACTCACCACTCATCCTCACCAATCACACCCTCACCAATCACCACTCACCACTCACCCTCACCCTCAACACTCACCCACACCACTCACCAGTCACCCTCACCATTGACCCTCACCACTCTCCCTCACCACTCATCCTCACCAATGACACGCTCACCAATCACCACTCACCACTCACCCTCAACACTCACCCTCACCACTCACCACTCACCCTCACCATTCACCCTCACCACTCTCCCTCACCACTCTCCCTCACCACTCATCCTCACCAATCACACCCTCACCAATCACCACTCACCCTCAACACTCACCCTCACCACTCACCCTCACCACTCACCCTCACCACTCAACCTCCCCTCACCACTCACTAATCACCACTCACAATCGCCACTCACAACCGCCCTCACCATTATATTTTTGCCCCGGTCAACGCCGGATATTTCCCATTCGTAGCAGTTTATATAAACTCTATAAGCAACTTATATTAAACAGGAAGCGCCATCCTAAAGTAATTTACAACCTTCGATTAGTCCTTTGTGCGATTGAAAGAATCGATTCCTGGCATGTTGGGGGTTTACATTTTGAATGATAGAGTTTCATTTTCATTGTTTTTTTATTTTTTCAGGAGTTTTTAATTACATTTTTGCCCCGGTCAAGGCCGGATATTTCCCGTTCGTAGCAGTTTATATCGACTTTAAGCAACTTATAGTAAACGGGAATCGTCCGAATGTAAAGGAATCTACAACCTTCGCTTCCTTTGCGCGATTCAGAGAATCGATTCTTGGCGCGTCGGGTTTAAAAGTAATTACACAGTTGTTTTTTTCATTGGTATGTAATGTTTGAAAGTTTTCATGAGATTTTAAATGTATTTTCCCCCCGGGCAACGCTGGGTATATCGAGTTTATACGACAAATGCGTGCGCATATTTTTAACGGGAATTAAAAATGGCGTCCACCCGGCAGCGAATGCGTCGCTACCCGTTGCCAGGGGCAACCGCCGTCCAATGAAACTGCGTATGGTCCGGCGACGCACAGACACACACACAAACAGACAGACAGATTTGCGATTTTATATATATAGATATATACACACACACTTTTTTTACGCACGGTTAATCCACCACATGAATCCCCCCCCCCCCCAATTGAACAATGGAGAGTCAACTGTATTTCTATTATCCAATTTCAAAGGTAATATTCATTCCTGAGCCGCTTATCACAAACAAACATCACGGGCGGCGGGCAATGAGATCGAAATTTTGCTCAAACTAACCCGACAAGAAGAGGTTGACGAAATTAAATATTTCACAAAGCGTGCACAAAGGAAACAAGCGGATAAATAAGCAAAAGGGAAATAAATAAATAAATGCGCCATCAGCATGAGACGAGATTCCCACAGAGATCTACCGCCTGTGCACTGTCTCATCACTTGTCACTTGTGTTTTGAACCCAGGGCAGGTTGCAGTGGCAGAGGGCATGACCTTGTGGAATAGGGCTACGAAACGGGAGGGATTCCTTTTAAATGAGGCCAGAGCCAGACCTCTATGGACAGCTGTGTGGAGAATGTTAAAGTTGTCTGTGGGTATAGTGAGAGAGAATTGATGATGGGCGATGGTCACATTCGTTAAGCGTGGTGTCCAAAGACTGGAAGCATAATATGGTCAATCAAATTCTTTCATATTTTTTTAAAATCTGGAATAATAATTTACAGACATTTGTCGTTCCACTGCTGAATCAATGCCTCCTTTATCATGCTAGTCACGTCGGAATTGGTGAAGCGGGAGGGCCAGTTCAGATATCACTCGCCACTAATGTGAACCGTGGCCAGGTATCAAACTCGGGAAGCCCGGAATCAAAGTTCAGTGTTAATCACTTTGCCACCAATCTACCCCATTTGTTTACATCACAATCTACATCCCAGTAGCGTTCTCTGCACTGTGTAATGAGCTCAGTACATTCCTTTAAGGAAATTATTCCGATGGAAGAATGTGTATCTTCTCAGTGAAGGGCCCTGGAATATAAGAGCACAGAGCCACTCCTGGGGTGACTTCATTAGGCCCACCTTATTGAAAGCTCCCCGTCAATCCGTCACTCGGGCTCTGCGTGGTGGCTTTTCTCCTCCATCACTCATTTGGTACATTAATGAATGTCAAACCTCGCAGCTGAATAATACCAACGTTAACGAACGTATGTATATTTTGTGTAATTAATTGTTTTCTGTAGTTATTGGTGACCCGGCAAAGAACATCAACTCCCTACACTTGAGAATATTAGACCTGAGTCGGCAGTGACTTAATTTAGTTGTATGTTATTCGGTTTCCATTTCACGTTTAAGTTGAATAAATATTGCATTAAATAATTTTGTATCTATTCTTACGAACAACGAATCCTACCCACAAACAGGATATACAATTGATTCAGCCGTTGTGTTTTGTCAAATGAATGCCTTTTGTATGAAGTGAATACTTTTCAGGAGAATTAAGTGCATGTAATGAAATCCATCCAATTGTAGTCATAATCAGGATGCTCCTGTGCCAATACAAGGCATACATCAGGGTCAGTACGCGATGTCAGTCGGAGCTGTTGCATAGAAATACAATCTTTTTGAAAAATGTTTTACTCAACTTAAAAACAGGCTGCTTTTGATTAAAATGCATTTTAATTATCCAATTTCTAAATGGAAACCGAATGCGCGTTTCATTTTTGTTACCCAGTTCATGTAAACGCTTCTGCCGGAAGTTGCATATTGATATAAATCCCATGAGAGTTTAATAGAGGTTTTAGAAAAAACTATTCATCTCAGGATTGTGTGTTTCCAATGGCAGGCAGATGCATGAAAAGTGACACTGAATAACATCTTAGTAATTTAACCCCAGCCAGAGATTGCAAATTCATAGTTATGAAAATCACATTAACTACAGGTTAGGATGTTGGACGTTAAAATAGTTTTATGTTGAAATGTATATATTTATTTATTTTTATATTCAAATAAATTTTCTCACAGTTAAGCCAATTCCATTACATTCTGGGTTTAATGCAAAACATTATCTGTAATATATGTGTAAGTAACGATCACATGCGATATCTGGCTGATTTAGACTGCTGGTCGAGTGCTCGATCTACATTAAGAAGATTGTGAGTTCAAATCCTGTTTTTTATTTTGTTTCAGCAGCCAATACAATCACAACCACCTTGTGAAAAGTCAGCGTTACTCAACCTATTACAGACTGGTCCCCACCGTGGGAATGTGGAATTTCCCGTGCTGTTTCAGGACAACTGAGAGAGACGAGCACTGCATCGTGCTTGTTTTAACAGGGGCACAACTTTGTTTACATTCATAGAAGAACTTGACATTGACTCCATCTGAAGATAGTTTTACATAAATAATATTTTTAAAAAGTCATAACCGTTGCACATATCGCATCAGCCTACCCACTGAGGCCCTTTCTGGGAGGCACCTCACACCCCTATACTTGGCATCTCAGGAAGCCACCGAGTGGATTGCCAAACTTAGATGTGCCGTTGTCAACTCTTCCGACAATATAGGAAGATAAGGTTTCTAGGCTCACGAACAAAATTGGCATTGGCCTCGATTTTTATTTGGAAAGACAGACTTGTTTTTTTTTTATATTGTTGCCTGTAACCCTTACAAGGAGGTGTTTGCATATAAATGTTATGATTTTCTCCTAGCCTGGTAGATCAAATGTAATGCTCCAACAAAAGGCAATATTCCTCTGTTATGATGATATTTGGTAAAAAAAGGGTAACCATTGCCGTGAAAATGCATTCTCAACTTCCTTTCACAGCATTATCTGCACTTATTTACATAATTCATGAGAAGTTTGCGTGATCCATTTGAGAACGTATTGTGGAACATTGCAATCGTATCCACCTTGCGCTCAATTACAAGGACACTCAGGTGTGTATCAAGGTACACGTCTTGGGAGCACGCGCTCTGGATGATGATGATGATGATAATAGCAGAAGATGCGCAGTACAGCATGACCCATTATACAGGTGGTTCTATCGGTTGTGTTCTGACACCGATGATTGACTCTCAGTCTCAATACACACTGCTGGAAAGAGGGCCTTTTTGATTGCCCATGAGTATCAGGCACAGTTATTGTAGATCTCCAAGCGCGTAATGGGTATTGTGCCGAATTACTACAATGATGGGCGTAGTCACAAATTATGACATACTGCTGTGTGCTGGGGGTGTTATGGAGCTCGCAGGAATGAGTGAGGTTTATCATCCCACAGCATGATTTCGAACTCACCGGCTCTATGTGTGCCGTAAATATAAAGGCATTCTTGTCCTATTTACGCGAAAAGCCTAACTCAATGGTGCGTATTTACGTTGCATATGGTATACCTTCGTGTGATATGAGTGCAGCTGTTCCATTTTGGTAATTGTTTTTTGTTGTTTCTGAATGGTTTATTTTGGTCCTTAGTTGGTGAGAGCTTCAATTGCCGCATGAATATTCTGCGGAGTGAAATGTCTTTTCAATGTGGGTTTTCTGATCACTTACGGAAAGCGCTGGATTATAATTATTATTAACTATGATCGGTGTGTGTTGCATTTGTGTGTGTGGGGGGTAGCAGTAATTAAGTGATTAGCACTCTGCACTACGTACCCAGCAACCCGACTTCTATTCCCACTTACGCCCAACACCAGTGACGATTATCTGAACCGGCGATGACCATCCTCTAGGTTGCCTCAGCCCGTACACGAGGGCCTGGTGCGGTGTGTCAACATCGTCACGAGGGGTGTTGACCACCCACCCCTTCGTGTGCCGTGCCGGTCTTAATAGGTGCTACTCACTAACAGCACTTGCCCTAGCAGTCTATTATATTTAGATTTGAAGCTTTCGTGACTGCAAGGATTCATATTCTTAGGTTTTTTCGGTAAAGTCACGTAGGTAAAAAATTTAAATTAATAAGAGTAAAATAAAAATAAAATAAAAAAATTATAATTAATAAAAGTAAAATAAAAATAAAATAAAAAATAAAAATCACGACGTTTTGGAGGTAACACAAGCCGGAGTGTTGCCTCTGAAACGTCGCAAATTTTTTTTTACTTTTATTAATTTTAATTTCTTACCTACGTGACTTTACCGAAAAAAACCTAAGAATACAGTCTATTAAAGGCTAAACGGGGTGGGATCTTCTGTGTCTGTTCCATCTGCTGCATGCCCCACCCGTAGTCGTCGGCGTGCACAAACTTTCGAGCGCCGAGGGCGGCACGGACTTGACGTTCCCAGTGAAGGGCCGGCGCAACATGATCAAGTGGGTCAAGAGCACGGAGGACAAGGTGGTCATCTCCAACGCGGCTCTCTCGTCCGGCCGCCAGGGTGAGAGGGGTGGGAAGCGTTCCACCGTGAAGACGAACCGCTCCTCTCGGGGAGCTCGACATCATCACGTCGGCACAAATAACCGCGAGGCACCGCGCGGAACCTCGCCAGCGAATGCCAAACTCGGTTTGGCGTTATTCGGGAAAGTCGGCAATTGTTTTAGAATGTTGATGGGTCATGCCCTTTATTTATTTATTTATTTGATGCCTGATCCCCGGCATAATAAATGTGGCGTTTTCGCCACAAGGACTACCCTACCTCTATTTCAGTTGGGTGATATTTTGGCTTTTGAATAATAATATTAATGACGAAATACATATTTCTATTTGGAACCTTTATTATGTTGCACAAGCTGGTTTCCAGTCATAAGGTTGAGTGTTTAAATCCAGGAAAAGGTCAACTCAGCCCTTAGAATTGATTAAATGATCGCCACTAGGTCAACGTTATGCATGGTGGGAATTCCATAGTGGCTACCCTGCCATAGGAGTGTAGCATTTTCACGACTGCCATACAGTCACCAGTGGAGATGAGCATCATTACGTTACGTAATATTTGCACGTTAGAAACTTCAACCTTAAATAAATGAAAACATGCGCGTGTTTTATGCAGAAACGTTCTAGCCGAATAATCAGCAGATGTCGTTTAAACATGACATGTATTTCTCTAAAATACACGTCTTCTAAAACAAGTCATGATCTCAGACATAATGACGTCAAATGCGTAGCAGTGGGTTTTTTTTTCTAGCATTAAAGCATTATGCATTGACTCAAAGCAGCGTTAATGCCAGGGCAGTGCATGCAACATTAGGCACAAGATTCCTAGCCATTGATGATATAAAACTCACCGAGCATGAAAGGACCTCGTGTGTACATGAGCTATATTTTATGTGGTTTATTTGTGCACATGCTCTTGCGTTGGTTGCAGGAGAACCGCCGCCGGTTTATGTCATCGGAGTGTCTTTTTATAAGAACCTGGAAGGCATCATACCCAAGCCAAGGTAATAAATTGTGCTTTATTTCCAAATATATTTCCACGTCAAGTGCACCACTAAATCGCTACGAAATTGACAAAAGAAATAATAATTGTGCCTTTCGCGAAGACAACACGTGCAACGCCCCCGTTTACACACGTTGTACTATGCTCGCACTACCACACGTAGCAGAGGCATGGCATCACACAGAGGCTGTACATGCATATATACAGACGCGCACACGCCACCATAATAGGCCTTTTGACATCGTTGACGGATACAAACATATGTAAGGAAAAAATAACGTGCAAAGAAAAAATCCTCTCAAAATGTGAACACTGAGCAAAAACACTTTCGCTGGCATGCTCGTTAAACACTCTCTTTTGCTGTGGAGCCTCTGCAGCATAGAGTAGAATTTGCAGTTTAAAGTATAGTTAATCCCACGCAGACTTTACATGTGTATTCATGTGCCTACGATTTATAACGAGTGAAATATAATGACGGCTTATAACCTTTTTTAAAAGTTTCATGGTTAAAATGTTAGCCCAAGAGAAACAATTAAAATGCTTACATCTTTTCCCACCTGTAATTGGATTTCGGAATTTAAAAATATGTCATGCAGAGTTGGCAGGCACTATTTTGTTCTGCTAGATGTGTGTTTTGAAACTAGTGAAACATTATTCGAGGAACTTAAAGATATTATCCTAATTGTGCCACTGAAAATCTATCTCGTTTCGATTTGAAAACTTTTGCAAAAAGCAGCTCTCCTGCAACTTATTTCTAAACACACTGATCTTCAACGAGTGAATTAAATGTAAACAAGTGAAATGTCTGTCCTTTGATCAGAAATATGTTGTATTTTGCAGCAATGGGACCATAATCAACTCCAGGATAGTGTCTGTGACCATCCGGCCAGCACCAAAGAACAAGGACTTGCCACTTCTGGAAATAGAATTCTCTCACACATCGAATGTGAGTTCACCGTCCGCTTTGACGAGTCGTATTTTTCATTTTCAGGCAACACCTATGGTGGATGGGGCGTTCTGGTTGATGTGGCAGAGCAGATGAATGCACAATCCATTTAACAAATCGTAACTTGTTTTTCGGCTTCAGTGGTGGAGCGGTGGTTAACGTGCTGTGCTTTGAACCCGCGGACTTGAATTTAATTCCTGGCCAATGGGAAATTATATTTAAACTTGTCCTGGGTACCCCAACCCCCGCTTTCACCAACCCACACTGACCAGCATCGGTGAGGCATGGTCTAACAACCCCATGACTGATATGGCGTGGGAAGGCTTTCATCCAACAATAGAATGACAATAGGCTGTGAATTATTATTATTCGGTCGTAAATGCAAGACACGCGGATAAAAAAAAGAAACAACGGTACAAATATAACATGAGAGCAAGATGCACTGGATAAGGTTATATCCAGGTTTAAGTAAGCTCTATATTTAATCTCACAGTGACATAAACACACGTAAATCTATAAAGAGAGTGTAAACATGTGGGGAGTAAGGGGCGCCAGACAAACGTTCGGTACACGTGCAAGTACACGCTATGTTTTGGTTTATTCGGGAAGTAAAGAGGGGGATGAGTGAAGAGAGGGAACCAAGCTGCAGATGAGCGACCAGGGTATTCCAGAAAAGTGGAGCAGTGACACGGAAATGTTTTTTTTTTACTACCAAAGTTTTAGCAAATGTCATTTTTAGAAGGAATACAGAGGCACTTCTGAGGCTGCGGGAGGGAGTCAGCGGAACTGAGCAGTCCTTTAGGTAATTGGCAGATTTGTTTAAGAGGACCTTTAGGATGAAGATGGCCCAGTGGTGGTCTCTCCGGATATCCAGGGGGACAGATTTGAGTTGAATTATTCCCTTGTTTTGGGGCATTTACGCAGCAGCTTGTGCACAATTACTAAGTGAGTCTATAATCATATTAGTCTTAATTTTTGCGTTGACTTTGTTATTGTTTACACTTTGAGTCCTTTTTTTACACAGCATTACTCTCTTATTGATCCGTGTTTCATTGATTCAACATCGTTTTTTAACGTTATAGTGCACTACAACAATTTGCTGTTATCATGCTTTTAATATAGTCTGCTTCAGCAGCAGGCCATGCTTTACCACCTGATGACGGACGCTTGTGTTGCGCCTAAAACGTCGTGATTTATTTTATTTTATACCTACGTGACTTTACTGAAAGAACCAAAGAGTATGCTTTACTAAGTTTCTTTTTTTTCATCAGTTAATTGTGCTGTTGCAGTACATTGTAGTCCAGGTCTCCTTGAAAAATAGACTTGTGGTCTCAATGGGCTCTTGCTGAGCCGAAAATAAAGGAGTTGGTACGTCGTGCTAATACAACAATAAATAGATTTTCGATTTAAAGCTTTCGTGGCTGCAGGGATTCATCTTCTTGGTTCTTTCGGTAAAGTCACGTAGAAGGAAAGTAATAATAAAACATAATAAAATAATTCTCACGACGTTTCGGCCACAACGTCTGAAGACGCTGTCTTCCCGACAGACCTGTTCTTCACCTGAGGACGGCTGCTTGCGTTGTGGCCAAAACATCGTGAGAATTATTTTATTATGTTTTATTTTTATTATTTTATTATTTCCCTTCTACGTGACTTTACTGAAAGAACCAAGAAGAACAATAAATTGGTTATTAAAAGCCTAATTTTATTTTTTAGACCCCCCCCCCTCCCGAGAAAATATCCCAATATTCCTATCAAGGCCAGTCAGAGTTACAGGAATGGGATTTTCAATGCACCAAGCTTATACTTGGTGCATTTTGTTGGTGTTGCTGTCATTGTGTCAGTCTTAATATGAATGCAGAACTTCATTTCCATTTTCTAGGAAGAACCGCTCACGTATAATGGTTCGCTATGAAGAGAGACCTACATTTGCACGATTGGCCTTTTCCTTAATGAGTGTTTTGCTCGCACGAGAGCAAAATCGGTGCACTCGGAGAAAACCCCGTGCAGTCCGAGGGGACGTCATGTCTTAAAATCTGCGCGGGCAAATCATAAACCCCATTTGCTGCACTGCCATCTCTTGGCCACCTTGTACACGCGATTAAATCCGCACAATCCATCAAACTCTGCCTCCAAAAGAGCCGGGTTACAGGCATGCACCACTACTACGCCTGCACGGTGATTTCAGCAGACGTTGGCCGCTGTTGCAGTCTCCGCCGACGGCGGGTACATCATCGGTGTGCCGTTAGAGTCGTGCTCCGTGGTTAATTGGTTACAGGATGGAAATGGCAGAGAAGCTCACAGCACAGGGACTTGTCACATATCCCGTGTGCGTCGGCAAAACACTTTCAGAACATCGTATGCATTTTTTTAATTGTTTTATTGTATTATTCCTTTTTCCCTTTTGGCAAAACGGTGTCAATTTTCTGCGAATGATTAATTCACACGTTGCCAATCGTGAAAATGCATGCTGCAGTCTTAATAATGAAATGTCTGGAAGCATTCTAGCATTGAAAATTGCTGATGTGAAGATGTATATTGAATAAGCTCATTAGTTGCATTTCTGTACATACCCAGAGGGTGGGACATTAGTGTTTAATCATGAAATTACAAACATATATTTATTGCAGCGAAATGGGTTCAATAATAAATCATTATTAGTCTGTAGGTGTTTAATTCAACCGCACTTGCATCTAAGTATAGTACTGTGATAGCATATGCATCTGTGCATGTGTACATACATATGGGGAGCGTCAGTGTAGCAGTTAGTTACACTGATGCTCCGTTTTCCCGCTCATGGCTAACATCGGTGACAAATATCTGAACCGATCTTGGACCTCCCCTAGGTCGACTCAGCCTCAAATGAGTACCTGGTGCGGTGTGTAAACATCGCCACTAAAGAGGCAAAGGTGGCCGGGCATGGTGTGGGCCTCCCACCCCCTCGTGTGCCACAATGCCGTCCTTTATAGGTGCTCGCTAACAGCACTTGCCCCAACAGTCTGTTTAAGGGGAATCTTTTTTTGTTTTTGTATTCATGTTCTACAATTCTGGCCATCTTTATTCCATTTCTGTTCACCCACATCAGTGACAAGCGATGTTGAACCTGTCCAGGGCCCTCGCCTAGGTCATCTCAACCTTTAATAATCACCTGGAGCTGTTTGTGTACATCAGCTGTAGGGAGACGTACCCAGCCAGGGGGTGCTGCTGACCACTCCATCTTACACAATGCTGGCCATAATAGGTGCTCACTAACAGCACTGGGTGCCGCGGTGGTAAAATGTGAACTTCCTCGCCTGGTATACAGAAGGTCGTGGGTTCGATCCTTACCCAGATGCCTGCTGCATATTTTGAGCTTGCATGTTTCTCTCACCGTTGTTGTGTGGATTTTTCTCCAGAGCTTCTGGTTTTTTCCTCCACATTTAGAAAAATGCGTTTCGAGTTTTTGGCCGCTTATTCATTTCCGCGTGATTGTTGAGCTATCATTTGTGGCCAGGTCGCTTCTGGAAAAGAGCTATATAGCTCAGTGTGTCTTACTTGGTAAAGTAAAAAATAATTGTAGTAATAGTTAAGTTTTACTTGCCCCTTTGGCCTAAAAGGCCACATATTGGTGCATTGTCATTTTCTGTACGAATGTGTCTATTCTTTTTAGCAACATTTGTTCAACAGGTTTTACTCTGCTGATGAGATTCAGACAGTGTGAAACCAACAACAATGATAATACAATGGAGAGACTGGTGTCCGCCTTAGAGATGTAGAATTTCCGCCAGTGGCTCAGGTCTACCAATGGGGATGGGTGTGACAACATGTGCTCTTGCTTGAGGGGAGCGGTGGTGTAGCGGTTAGCGCGCTGCACTACGAACTTGGCGACCCGGGTTCGATTCCCGCTCACGGCAAACACCAGTGACGATTATCTGAACCGGTCCTGGACCTCCCCTAGGTCGACTCAGCCTCAAATGAGTACCTGGTGCGGTGTGTAAACATCGCCGCTAGGGAGACAAAGGCGGTCGGGCGTGGTGCTGGCCACCCACCCCCTCGTGTGCCGTTCCGGCCTTCATAGGTGCTCGCTAACAGCACTTGTCCCTACAGTCTGTTAAGGCTATACGGGGGATCCTTTATCTTTGTCTTGCTTGAGCAGGGAAAGGCCTTTGGCTCCAATATCGCATTCCGGTGGGAAGACTCACATTAATTTTCATCGACAACGATAGGTGCCTGGTCTTGACGTAGCAGCGTGGATTCAAACATAATTGAGGCAAATATTACACATTTGCATAAACTGTTTCGGTTTGCTGGCCTGGCAAATTTACACAGCAATGCAGAGGCGTTAGCACCAGCCGTGCCAACCAGTGCTTGATCCGCAAGCTGCGACGTTCGACGCGGTGCGCGTTCAATCGTTCATTACTCGTTCCTGGACTTGACCGTCGCGCTTTTTAAATAGTCCACACAATCGCCTGTTGCTTAGTAACGGAGTTGTGGTGTACATTATTAGCATGAACAATACAGGGAAATCGGTCAGGTCGCTTACATTTTTGGACGTGAGATTAACTCTTTTGCTTCATATCCGTGGAGTATTGACTCGGGGGAGATTGTGACTAATGCTACTTCATTGTTGCTTAATTAGCATTCTGAATACTTACGAAATATAGTCATTACTCTGCGTATTGTTGTTGTTCATAAAACGTGCTCCATTGCGTGTGAATAATTATCTTTCATTTCACCAATTTATCTGAATAATATTTGCTGGGAGGGTTTGTTTTTTTTCCGATCAGCATGCGCGCAGACTTTACTCAATCCCATGCAAACGTCGCCCTCAATGTACAGCACATCGTCAATCATCATCAACATCGTCATGGTCGCTACCACGCTCGCGAAATGGCATAACCATCGACAATACCAATTTTTCATCTTCCCTAAATGCCTTATTGAGGCCCGACTCACCGCAACGCGGCTCAGCCCGTGCCTCCAAACCTTTATTTTCTACGAGTGCGTACGAAGAAACACTTATTCACTTTACGGGCTCTTGCTGTGCCAGGTAGCTGGCTCCGAGTTGACTGAGTGCAGAGAACTGTGGCAGTGGTTGGGGGCGGGGGGGGGAATAACTAAATCAAATTGCCGTCCGTACCGCGCGAGGATTCGTGCCTCAGCCGGGTGCTGCGCGTGACAAATCCATCACAGTGAGGCACACCTCGGCAGGACATCGTTCTCGTACCTCCGGAGGATCCGTCGCCGTGGTCTGACGGATTGTAAACCGTCCACGTCAGCTGTATGTGAGATTGAGCGCGGAATGAGGTCGCAATGTTTTTTATAGATAAGAAATCAAGCTTGGGGGGTGGGGAGGGGTGGGGCTTTTAATTTGTTAACGCGCTCAAACTAAACTTATTTTTTACGTAAAATGTATCGACATTGAATTCCGGTATTATTTCAATCAACAATGAGAGTTTGAATGAACGCAGCGTTGCTATCAGAAGTCCACGCCACGCCATTCGATTACATTTGCTGATTGATTAAGAGCTTCTGTGAAGACAGCAGCAGCAGGACCAGTAGAGACCGTCACAATCAAGCCCTATAGCTCAGCTGGGCATTAAAAACTTCCCTACTTTTCCCCCACTTTTTGAACAAGATATGACATCTGATGACACGTCCCTGGGTCGTAAACTTAATTTTTTGAGGTATGAATCATCCACGCAATTCACATGTGTGGTTATGTCTCACCGTGCAAATAAACATGGGCATTTTCAAGGCCGCGTGTCATATACATGGTGAAATATGTCAGCACCATGGTTTAAATTTTCCCATATTTGAAAGACTACTCGCAAATTTGACTGAATTGCAAAAAGGCATAGCAAACGTCGCCGCGACCATCAATATTTGGCAGGACCCTCCTGAAAGAAAGTCTTTAGACTATAAAAAAGTATAATAATAAAAGTTGCGCGATTATTACATGTATAAATATTAAAATGAATGCCAGCGAATTTACGGGAGAGGTTTTTTTGAGTCAGTAAAATACATCCCAATGGAGCCATGTCTTGAAATGAAGAAAATCCTCGCCGTAATTTTCACCGCCAGCTGGCAAAGGAATGGGCACTTGTTAAGTTGTCATTTCATCTTATGCCAATACTTTATTTTATGCAAGAATTGTTCAACAAAATAAAATAAACAGCACCCAACCAAACTAACCAACAGACGCCCACACCCTAAATCTCGATTTAAAGCTTTCGTGACTGCAGGGATTCATCTTCTTGGTTCTTTCGGTAAAGTCAAGTAGAATGGAAGTAATACAATAATAAAAATAAAACATTTTTATGTTTCGATTAAAAGCTTTCGTGACTGCAGGGATTCATCTTCTTGGTTCTTTCGGTAAAGTCACGTAGAATGGAAATAATAAAATAATAAAAAATAACACATAATAAAATAATTATCACGACATTTCGGCCACAACGCAAGCAGCCGTCCTCAGGTGAAGACCAGGTCTGTCGGGGAGACAGCGCCTGTTAAAAAATATCAAACTCGTAATGCTCACAGTAGCAATGCGTCTCTTGGGAGTCTGTTTTAATAAAGCGAGCTATAAAAACGCAATGCAGGGTTTTTCCCCGCTAATGCTCGCGATGTTTCCCCGTTACCGCAGGGCACGGGCGCATTCTGCTCTTCGTGGGACGCGGCGAGCAGGTGAGTAAACACGGAGCATGCCGACACTTCTCAACGACACGCACCGAGCCGAGAGAGCCACCCCACGGGGTCCTCCCCGTTGGCCGAGATTTTTTTTGTCTTTTGTTCACTTTGCCACCCGCCAAGGCTAAGGCGCGAGCGAGGGGGGAAAGCGTTTTCGTTATTTGTTGTTGTTGTCGTTGAAAAGACGACATTTCTGCTCGTGCATAATTGCCAGCGTGGTGGGTTATTACTTGGCAGACACAAACTCCCACCGTGGGAATGCGATGCGGAATGTACGTCCTCTGCCTCAGGGCTACCGGTGAAGATGCGTGTTGCCACGTTGCTGCTTTGGACGGCGAGACACTTTGAGATTTTCTTTTTTACTTGTGGGAAGTCAACAACGAACGTCTTGTGGGCGGACTTAATCCCACCATTGGAATGTCGAGTTTCCTCCACTGGCTCAGGGCCACAAATTTATGAGTGCAACCCAATGCTTGTTGGAGGATGAAGACCCTTTGACTCGCCTCTGACTGATTTCATTAATATACTTTTTTAAATGCTTTATTTCAAATGGACGTGAATGATTTTTGCAGTTTCTTTAGTCGGAAATAGATCTATTATATGCATTGCTTCATTTTGTTTGGTTTTATTTATGATTTTAATTTAATGCCTCCTATGTTTCATGGCTACACAGCTACTGCCAATTCAGTATGCACAAGAGTATGACTCAATGATTGTTCTTCTCATTTTGGAAAATTTTCATGAACAAAATAATATTTATGGTTTGCACAGTTTAGCTCCATAGCATAGGTGTAGTGTTGGCATATCACTGCCGAATTAATTCCATTTTAACGCAATTATTCTCTCATGTACGATTTGGTGAATGTCTCCTAAGCATAAACATTCACAGTAATCAATTTTTCAATGCTTCTTCACTTGTCTGCATAATCCTGTGGTGATATTGCGTAACAATTTTATATCAAAATGAAACATTCATGCATCTGATAAAAATGCATAGAAAGACCCTCATTCAAAGTGTGTATTCAATGTTGGTTATACATCAAGCAGTGTTGCTACATCTGCTGGTGCATGAATTGAAATTCACGAAAGCCATCCTCCATTTCTCATTTCTCGACTCTGTAATTTCAGATTACAGCGACAAAGTAAATGTTTTCCTATAAGCTCAGCAGATGAGTTGAGAGCTATAGAAGCAAGCAAATAAATAAGCAAACCAAATATTAAATAAAACTTCGTGAAATATCACACACCAGTTCCTTTATTCTGTGTTTTGCATGCTAGGCGTAAAGAGACATGTGTGTCTGTCGATAATAGATCCTTATAAAAATTATGAGCTGCTACAAAGTATTTTAGAGTTTAGGCAATTTAAGAGTTGTGGCTTCTAGATGCTGTGTGGGAGGTGAAACGTTTGGTCCTCAGTAAAAGGTAATGATTTTTGCAGCCTCTTTATGGGAAGATGTTGCGAATAAAAAAGGGAAAATGAAAAGAAAATTTTATTATTCACTTGTAATTTTTTTTAAAATACTGAAACACAGAGCAGCGGTATGATTCATAAGAATTATTATGAAATGACGGATGTTTTGTAGAAGCTGCGTATTTTTTATTTATTTTTGCACGCACACAATGATATCCAACGCTTCAAGCAATGAGCCACTTTTTGTGATTTGCTCCAGGGTTACTAAGTGAATGAGAATTTTATTCTATTTCCTAGTCGCCACAAATATTGTTTTTCACTTGCACATCATGCCAAGTCATCATCTCAGCTATGTGCATTCATGTACTGGCACAGTGGTTATCACAATGTGCTGTGAACCCAGTGATCTCAGTTGTTTTTTTGAAACCACGACTAACATCAGTGGCGAGTGATATTTGAACTCGCCTTTTGCTCTCTTTCACGAACCCCGCATTGACCAGTGTGGTGAAGTATGGTGAAACAACCTCCATGGTTAAGCTTATCCGGGAGCGAATTGAAAATGTATAAACATTATTTGCGATGTAAATGTACAAATAATTGCATCATTTTAAGTTTCAGTACTTAACGGAGCCATTGCATAATTTTTTTATAATAGTCCTACCATAATCTGTTGTCAGAAATTATACAATGATTACTAAAACAAAAGCAAATTTATAATTAACATTTGATATTTCAACAATATTATTTTATTGGATCTTTTTGGGCCATTAAATATTTATTGTGTTATTGCTGACACGACCCAGTTTCTGCGGCTTTCATAATTATTAAATCCTTAACCACGCTACCATACGCTCTTGCTTAAATTTACCAGACCGTCGTAATGTGTGCAATACAATGGTACCACGTCGCTCGACATCTCATCTCCTAAATGCTGTGGCCACTCTGGTGGCAGGCCGCCATGCGTCCCGGCAACTTGTCGTCCTTTCATTTCCACTCCACCCCGTCGTCTTGCTCCCTACAAAATCTGAACGTAATTAAAACTAATTGAACAGGTTGAGTGGTCGTGTCATCGATTGAATTCCGCATACAATCTATAACCAACCCTAGGCAAAGAACACAAAAGCACCCTTATTAAGAAATGGAGGGCTGATTGTGATTGCATATGAGATGCACTGTATTTGTCAGTATTCCGAATAAATCAACAGCGCCGTAGAAAGGTGCTTGCAATGATGTGGCCCTTTATAGATAGGTGGTCATCAAATAACCAAATAACTTTTTCTGCTGGTGGTGACTAGCATGGCTCAACAGGGCTGATGCCAGTATGAATCTACATAGCAATCATCGCCCCCTGCTGTCAATAAAACTTGGTAGGACCTAAATTTCGATTTAAATTTCGATTTAGGACCTTCCTGGTGAAGAGCCACGAGACTCGGTGCCACTTTCCTGAGTGAACAAGAGCAATAGAAGTCACAGGAACGCCCTCCTCCCCTCACAACTCACTGCATTGTGTGAATGTCAGGCGCGTGGGATCGCCTCGTTGCTAAGAGTCAAACGGGGGAGAATGTGACAGCTGTTGCTGGGCTAAAGTGAGAAATGCTGCCCTCTGCAAGTTTCCAAATGAAAATGTCTCAATCTGGTTCCATGACGCCGGCAACGCGATTGCGATATGCGGTGTGAAAGGCAAGTAAGAAAAAAATCATCGTCGATGAGTTCTTACCGTAGCTTCTCCTGCTCTGCAAAAAATATAATCATTCTGCTTCCATCTTCCTGCCGACCAGAGATGCAACGCTCGGCAAATGGTCCCCTCGCTTCTGCAAGACGTTACTGAGCGACGCAGGGAGGACCCTGTGCCAGTGCGGCAAGATCTCTGCGTTCACTGTCCTCGCCCAGCAGGCTCAAACACAGGTACATGGTCAAGCTTTAACCCCCCCCCCCCCCCATGCGTAATTGGTCACTGTTGACACACAACGCCTTTGCAGTAAGGAACGGTGTATAGGAAGTTGACATTGGTTGTGTTATTGAGGGATCTGTCCCTGCCATGTATGTACGTACGTATGTTGAACTTCTTTCAGTCAGTCAACCCGTGGCAACTGGGTCTGCCCCGTGACCTCCTGCCAACGGGCGTTCGACACTTCACGCGGCTTTAAAGTGCACATGGCCTGGCACGAGCGCCGTGGTGATGTCACCGCCACTTTGTGGCGAATGGCAGCGGTTGTTGTTGTTCATAGTCTTGGTTCTTTCGGTAAAGTCACGTAGAAGGGCAATAATAAAATAATAAAAATAAAACATTCTAATATCAAATTCTCACGACGTTTCGGCAACAATGCAAGCAGCCGTCCTGAGGACGTCCTGAGGATGGCTGCTTGCGTTGCTTGCGTTGTGACCGAAACGTCGTGAGAAATGTATTTTATTGTTTTATTTTTTATTATTTTATTATTTCCCTTCTACGTGACTTTACCGAAAGAACCAAGAATATGAATCCCTGCAGTCACGAAAGCTTTAAATCGAAAAAAAAGTTGTTGTTCAAATTCTTTCACACGTAGCCAACCGTGCTAATCAGAGGTGCGGGGGAAGGACAAGAAACTTAACACAAAAAGTAGTTCTAAAGAAATATTTTTTATTCAATTTAGATTTAAAAGTGGATAGCTCCAGCGGCTTCCACATTGCCATAACAATTTGGAATTTTCAACGAATGGCTCAGGTCCATTAATAGCACCTCCAATGAGCACGTTTGCCTACGTACAGTGAGAAAGAAGTTCAGCATACATCCATTTATAGACTTGAATGATGCCCAATACATTTGAGGTGTGAGGAAACATGATGGAAAGCTCCCTTGTCTGTAATTTCTGTTCGTGTTTATATATTTTCATGGTTATAATGGTTATTTATTTCTTATATCCAGCCAAGTGCTAGAATAGAGCGCCTGACTTTGAATTGGAACATTGCAATTTGGAATACTGGTCAGTGGTCAACTCAATCATTCATCCCACTCAGAGAGCATCACCCTCCATAGAAATGTAGATTCACCACTAATGGTTCTGGGCTGCCAACATGAATTAGCTTTGTCCAATTGCTCAGTTGGGTATGGAGTCACTGTGACACAGATTGCTATTAAAATACGAATTGTCAAGTTGTCCAGTCAAATCAAACATCTCTATGCCTCATCACAGGAGAAAATAACTGGATTTCTACCCCACTACCACTGCCATGTTAACAGGAAGGCCGCTATAAACACAAAAGCTTATCCTTACACAAAACTGTATTTAACACCGGAATTATGGATGAACACGCGTTTTTAATACCCCAATAATTGTATGGTGATGATGACAAAAATTATCTTACACAAAATCAACGAATAATGATGATCTTAACAACATTGTAATCCAGACATCCATTAAGCTGTCTTTCGTGAGCAACAACAGACAACCAGTTAATCCTTTAAATGTTTTACCCACTCACTAGATCGGATAATAACCTTTTATTTTATACCTACGTCACTTTACCGAAAGAACCAAAGAGCAAAGAAAATAAAACTTGAATTTTTAAATTCAGCCTTTCGTGCAGCGCTCATTTTTGTACTACTTTGTATTTCACGATATAAGCAGAATGACAAACATCTTTCAATACTTCAACATCAGGAGAGATGAGTGGTACAATCCTTAGCACATACATGTGTGCGCACAGTGCATGTATGTGAGACTGTGATCATCCAGAACAAACCGTACAACGCATAACAACGCAATGCCTCGTCCACATATACAAAGGAGACATCACAGCAATACACTCCACTGCTCCTGACACAGTTATCTGGGCTTGACCACCTGAATGTGAAATTGTAGTTGTTGTTCTGCGTCTACATCAGCCGTATGAAAACACATTCCTGCGGAGGGAGCTGGTAGGAAAGTTGGGTTGCTCGGTCAATGGCCAGGGTCAACGGCGGCGTGGTGTATTCCGCAAATATGCCCAACTGTGAGGGCGGGCACAAGCCGGCGTGAGTAGGTTAAACGTTGAGTTTTATAAGGGCACCACAGGGTGACCAACCCCTCCCCACCCAGCCCCACCCCTCCCACCCCCCACCCAGCTCCACCCTCCCCACCCAGCCCCTCCCCACCCTCCCCACCCAGCCCCTCCCCACCCTCCCCTCCCCACCCAGCCCCTCCCTCCCCACCCACCCAGCTCCTCCCTGCACGACGGACGGACACAATAATCCCCTGTGGGCTGGTGTAACCAGAAGGTTCCTACCAACATAACATTTTTGTGTATGTGTGGGTGCGCAAGTTGCGTGGGGAGCGATGACGTAATGGTTAGCACACTGCAGTACAAACCCAGAGACCCGAGTTCGATTCCCGCTCATGACTAATAGCAGTGGCGATTATCTGAACCAGTCCTGGGTTTCCCCTAGATCGACTCGGCCTCAAATGAGTATCTGGTGCAGTGTGTGAACACATCGCCACTGGGGAGACAAAGGCGGCCAGGCGTGGTACCGGCCACCCACCGTCTTGTGTACCGTGCCGGCCTTCATAGGCACTCGCTAACAATACTTGGCCCAACAACCTGTTAAGACTATACAGGGGATCTTTGTCTTTGTCGTTGTTTGTGTATCTGTGTGTTCAGCAGAAAGTGGAGCCAGTGAGGACACTGTCTGTGGCTCTGATTGTCGGCTGCTCAATCTCTTCTCTCGCTCTCATGCTACTCATCTTTATATACACCCTCATCTGGAGGTATGTTCTCAATTCACTCAGTAAAATAGGCCCGTATAGGATGTTGGCGAAGGTGCTATTTAGCCAGCACCTATTTAAGGTTAACACAGAATCCCTTGGACTGTTTTAGCCAGCACCACAAATGTCTGCAAGCTTCTGTGGCGACACTTCTGTGGGTGACCACACTGTGTTTCAGGTATACTTTGTTTCGTTTCGGCTGAGTTAACCCGAGGGAGGGCTCGACCAAGGTTTGGTTACCACGTCCACGATGGGCAGGAAACACAGTGGAGCTACCTTTGCATTGCAGCTCCGTATATCAACAAGCACACTGCAGCTTCATGTGTGACACACACATCCAACTCGAAACACGTTTATGTAAAATTTTCAAGCTATCACCGCACTGAAAACTATCACCGCTTTGTCAAAATAATAATACTAAATTTACCATTCAAAGTGCTGAAAGTTATCCGCAAACCTAAACTTTTACCCCCGAAAACATAAGCCTAACTCCTGACAGTAATCTTAATTTCAAACCACAAGCTTAAGAATGCCTGGATCAAGCATACCAATCAACACTATACCCTTATTATTTCTAAGAATTACACAGAGAAGGTGAAACATTTATTTGAATTAACATTTGATGTGGAATGAACGAATGCATTCTTAGGTATCCGTGGGTTTTTTCACAACTTAAGCACCCTTTACCGAAGAGGCATGCCTCTGCTAATTACACCCAGATATCCATCTTTATCTGCTACAGAGGGCTATGCAGTTGTAGAGAGCTGTTACCAAGCCATATGATTTATATTTAGCTAAAATAATTAATTCAGTTCGATACGGGCTATACGATCATACATGCAATCGATTGCTGTCCCAATTATCGGTTTGATTACGCAGAATAATCTCACATTTAAAAAAAGCCTCACCTACACGCGTGCCACTGGCCGGGAGGTGATGGGTGGGGCTTGGTGACATCATCACTCGTGATGGGGGGGGGGGGTCGCTTTGCAACCAACTAAGAAAAAAAGTAGTTGATTACAATTTTTTTTATCTGGTAATAAATTAAGTTGAAGGATTATTAAAGCTCTAGCCATTGTAATATAACCGTGAACTTGTGTGCAAGCAAAGGTGCCAAATGTCCTGTGGCACTTCTGTGATTGTGTTCATTCTCTTGCATCCCCATTTGCAGATCTATCAAGTCTGACCGGAGTGTAATTCTCATCAACTTCTGCCTCTCCATTATCTCTTCAAACATCTTGATCTTGGTTGGACAGACACAAACACAGAACAAGGTATAGTAGCCAGTCTGCTCGAGTCTTTCTATTGTTGCAACTACGAGCAACTTGATTGTGAAACATACTCAGTTTCCAAATGGGTCACAGGGGGGTTTTTTTTAAAATAAATGATCTGTTAACAGAAATACTCTGATGGTGCAGTGTCTTTGAGTTGTGCGCCTTTTGGTGTCATCTGGTCAAACCCATGTGAGACTAGGCTCTAAGGAAAGCTGTCTCGGGTGTGGACCAATCAACTTCAAGAACAGTGCATACATTATCAGAGTTATGTTTTTTATTTGCATTCCAACTGCAGGTATTGTGGTCTATGCAAACATGACTCCTCGTAAAAAAGGTGTCAGTTTTGTTGCCAGATAAAAGGGTAAAAAACCAATTTTCATATTTTTTACTGGCAAATGAGGTACCAATGGAGAAATTCTACAAATAATGAGATTTTTTTTACAAGTTTGAATCTGCATTCTGACTGTTCTGTCGCGTAATAAACATTTTAAACAGTTTTGTGAAATACAATGCCGTAAAATCAAGGTCATTAAAATGTATGACTTGGAAATTGTTGTTGGAATGTCCCGCTTTTATTACAGCGTGGATTTGAGTTTGGCTGCCATCACAACTCTCGTCATCCTTATCTGTGTCTCGCACTGCAGATTTTATATGCTTGTTGTTGTATGGTAGGTACCGGTTGCACCCCCTTAATATGAGGCGGCATTGCCTCAAAGCTGGGCTCTGGCTCAAAATGGACACCATTGCTCAGAGATCTTCGTTGTGAATTTGTAATCAATACATTATGACGACGATAATTATGATGATGACGTGTGTGTATGTGTCTTTGCAGGGTGTATGCACCATGATCGCTGTGTTTCTGCACTTCTCCTTTCTGGCCACCTTCTGCTGGGTTCTCACTGAGGCCTGGCAATCCTACATGGCTGTGCGGGGCGTCACCATGAAGAGGATCATACGCAAGCGCTTCCTGTGCATGGGCTGGGGTGAGGCTGCTCTTTACACTGCGCATGTTTAACAAGCAACGTTAAACTTCGCTTCTAAGACCAGTTTAAACCATAATCATAATTATGAAATTTAATTACCCAGGAAAGCCTTGCAAGTGAGACTCAAGACTTTTTCAGGACAGCCTTCCATTGGAATGTTTGGGAAATTACATTTACAAGTATTTCACATGCTAGAGAGACCTATAATTATCACAGAAAACCCACAATTGTGAGAGGTTGACATACAAAAATCCACACAGATGGATTCCATCCCTTGTTGTACTGCCATCTTCTTTCAACTTCCTAGCCCAAGCCTACAACGCCTGATATTCCCAGGTAGTCTCACATCCAACTATTAACTTGGCTCAATCATACTGAGCCTCTGAAATCAGACAAAAGCAGACAGAAATTAGAGTGATTTGGTAAATTCCGGCTAAGTTGTCGCAATTCGGCCGGTGCCACGTTTCCACGTCAGCCAGGCCAATTCGGATCGATCTCACGGGAGCCCACTTCATGGCGCGTGCCACATGCCACTCCGAGCTGGACCAATGCCCGAAACCAGTCGTGATATCACAGGGTCAATGTGGAAAGGAGATACGTGTGGGCCATATCACTCACTTAGTTTCATCTCCCGACTGTGTTTGTGTGGAAACTACATGGCTGAAATTGATATATATATTAAAAAAGTAAGTTTAACCTTAAACACTCAAACGGAACGCACACTTATTTTGAATTTTGTAAATGAAAAAAACACGAGATTTTAAATGTTGCTTCCTGACTGTGATCCCACTGGGCTTGGCAATGATAACATTAAGCAATTATTTTATTTTACTAGGTAAAGCCCATTGAGCTGTTTAGCTCTTTTCAAAAGCGACCTGGCCACAAATGATACCTCATTGAAGTGACTTATCACGTAGACATTATATATAGCAGCCAAATACTCTAAACGCATGTTTCTAAATGTGGATGGAAAAACCTGGAGGACCCGAAGAAAAATTCACGTGATCACAGGGAGAACATGAAACTCCAAATATACCATGCGACCTCCTGTATACCAGGCGAGGTAGTTATCTCATCTCCCCACCGTGGTGCTTGACATGGCTGTGCAGGGAAAGTGAAGGGTCCTGGGGCTACAGGGAGAAGGGGTTCAGCCCATGGAGTCTCATGGTTCATGCAGAAGTGTGAGGACATAATGTCTGGGCTCCCGCACTGATTCTGAGTCCAGTTCAAAGTGGTCGTGGAAACGAGGCATTATTTATGTACAGAGAGTGCACTTCTAAACACTCGAGATCTAAATATCACACGCATTCAGTGAATCACGAAAAAATATTTATTTATCTATAATAAATCACTGTATAAAGTCGGGTTTTTTATCACTTACAATTGTTAAAACTTTCAAAAAGCATTAATGTGAATTGGAACAAGTTCTGATGCTCAATGACATTATAAAAATAGTCACTAAATGATACGCTTTCAGAATGTACTGAATCTTGATACGGGGAATTAAAAACCTACATTGCAGGATAAACATTTTAAGAAAGTGAGACAAAGCATTCCCATTCAGGTGATTCGATGTGAGGTACACATGCAATATATTTAAATGTAACACCCATCATATTTTAGATAAATGCGTTACTTCCAAGAAATCTGTTACATTGGGCGCTCCTAAACTTTTCCGACTTGACAACTGCATCTAAACTTCCATGCGCCTTGCATACAACGTAAAGTCATTATCCACACACGCCAAACCTATTCTGCTGGATAGTTTCAGTGTTTGTGTTTAGGCATTGCCCTACCTTCATGCACGATATAATGCATTCCTTATTTGTATTTTTAGCACCAGTAACACATTTTGATGAGCACGCAACACTTATGAAGCTAACCACATGAAAACAAACAGATGCAATTTCGTTTCCCTTCTCTAAAACGCAATCTTTTTTTATTGTTTAACAGCAATGAAGCATTTTGAAGCAATGTAGCACTCAGCTGGATACTTGGACTTGTTTAAATTGTGGGTGTAAAATTTAACTGTGCAGCCTTGGGCTTATCAGACCTTCACTAAATTTAGAATTCATTGTCCACTTTTTTTTTCCAAAGCGATTCAATTAACAATCTGGCACACATCGGATCCAAAATCAAACTTTGTTGTGCAATGAATCGCAAGCCTATTCCGAGGAATTATCAGTCAGGGCCTAACTCAGATCATCATCATGTTGGGTCGATAAATCAGATTCAACAATGATTGCATTATGGATAGACTGGCCCTTGCCTTCAAAGCGTATGAAACATTTAATTTCCAAATGGGTTGTTAGCTTTTTTTGCCAAGACAACGTAGGCTCTTTGGAAATTCTTCAGCTCATTTTAAGGAGCGCGTAATCCGGCGACAGTGGCTGCATGAGCAAAAAAATCACTCGCTCGCTAGTGGGTGGCTTTGTGCAATGTCTGTTCGCAGACAACACTAAACAATCATCAGTTTACACTTATCACGGTCACGGGCATGAACCTTTTCCCATTCCGAGACATCTGCAAATTGCAGGGTGGTGGATCCCGTTTACCGCTGAATCTCGGAACACGCAAGTGGCTCGCGTTCATTTTATTTAAAGAGGCGTAAAGCCGTTGTTTTTAAAGACATTGTACTCACCGCAGAGAACTGTAGCAACACGACCGCTGCACTCTACGACACACGCCCTCCTGCATGGCCTTATGGGAGCCTCGGTACCGATAAAGTTATTTTATTTTGATGTACACATAGGTCATCGATACGGAATGGAAAGAAAACGGATTAAATACAACCAGCGTACAAACTATATATTTTTCCATCAAGAAACTCACCCACACGAAGAGTAAAAAAAATCCACATTCTATTTATTTTATTCTACATCGATTCATTTCCAAATATTATACAACAGGTGATGTTGAAGCCACATATTCCTTCTTTGTTTGTGTTGATGGATCGTTCAACGCTCTCGGCGAACGACCTATTTTGCCGCCCTGCTTAGATAAGTACCGTACTTTAATCGATATCATAGTGATGTTCGTGAGCCACACCTGAGGCATCACCTCCGTAACCCCTAGCACATGGTTTATAGGCTCGTGATAAATGTTGGTAACGTTCCAAACGGTCGTTACGGTTTGGCCACTGTGTTATTGTTTAATACATTATAATAATGAATATCAACACCCTGGCTAAATGAAAGCCTGCCTTCACAATGTCAGTCGTGGGCATTGTTTGACCACACTTCACCATGCTGGTAAGAGCAGGTTGGCATAGGGGAGCACTTGAACCGGTTTCAAATATCACTCGCCACCGAAGTGAGCGTGGCCGGCAATCAAACGGGGGTCACCACGTTCATGGCATAGTGCGCTAACTGGCAACTGCACAGCAACTTTTATCAATGAACCATACTATATAGTGCACATGTATTTCATGCTCATGTGCGCAATGGTCAGTAATCCTGTGCACGAGGAGATGTGTTGTGTGTGCGGTAGTGTAAGCGGTTAGCGCGCTGCGCTACGAACACGGAAACCCCAAGTTCAATTCCCGCTCACGGCCACCAACACCAGTGGCGATTATCCGAACTGATGCTTAGGCCTCCCCTAGGTCGACTCAGCCTCAAATAACTACCTGGCACGGCGTGTAAACATCGCCACTTTGGAGACAAAGGCGGCTGGGCATGATGCTGGCCACCCACCCGCTCGTGTGCCGTGCTGGCCTTCATAGGTGCAATTCGCTAACAGCACTTGTTAAATTTCGATTTAAAGCTTTCGTGACTGCAGGGATTCATCTTCTTGGTTCTTTCGGTAAAGTCACATAGAAGGGATCGTGCTGTGACGGTTCCACCTGAAGACGGATGCTTGTGTTGCCTCCGAAATGTCGTGAGAATTATTTTATTATGTTTTATTTTTATTATTATATTATTCCCCTTCTACGCGACTTTACCGAAAGAACCAAGAAGATGAAGCACTTGTTAAGGCGATACGGAGGATCTTTGCCTTTGTCTGTGTGCTTGCTAACAGCCCTTCCCCCAACAGTCTGTTCATTCTATGGGGAGGGGGATCTATGTCTATGTGTGTGTGTGTCTTGTGCCGTGTCCATGCAGGGCTCCCAGCTCTCGTAGTTGCGACCTCGGTGGGCTTCACGAAAGCGAGTGGATACGGCACGGCCAATTAGTGAGCATGACACCAGCACCGCCACCACCACGGTTATCACCACACAGTTCTTCTTGTTTTGCCTCCAAATTAGCAACTCTGAGCTGATGCATTGACACGACGATGTAGATGAAATATTATTATCAGGGGAAGCATAGTTTATTGGCTTTAAGTGAATGATTGAATATATATTTTTTAATTGTAGATTGTAGTTAGTCGTCAATGCGACCATGAACATGTCCGACAAGAATACCATGTGTAGTTCTTGAATGGAAGTCGGCAGTGATTGTCCTATGCAGAGACTGCGTCATTTTGTCTGAATGTAGAATTTCCACCCAAAACCCAGGGCTACCTCTGTGAATTTTCAGCTGGTTTTTATTGTACGTACGCGCTGTATACGTATGTATGGGGGGGGGGTAGGAACAACAAACTATACACACAATAAAATGTGATTTTCCTTTCAAGAGAACATTCAAGTTTTTTTTTAAATGGACATGATTGTTCAAAATAACAGGTGTGTATGTGGACACCTAGTTAAAATTCCGTATTCTTTTCCATGCATAGAACATAATTGCCGTAATTAATATTTTCTGAAAGAGTAGTAGTATTTTTCGATTTAAAGCTTTCGTGACTGCAGGGATTCATCTTCTTGGTTCTTTCGGTAAAGTCACGTAGAAGGGGAATAATAAAATAATAAAATAAAACATAATAAAATAATTCTCACGACGTTTCGGCCACAACGCAAGCAGCCGTCCTCAGCTTAAATATACGCTGCCAAGCATGGTGGTGTTCATTCAGACGCTGTCTTTCCGACAGACCTGTTCTCCACATGAGGACGGCTGTTTGCGTTGTGGCCAAAACGTCGTGAGAATTATTTTATTATGTTTTATGTGTATTATTTTATTATTTCCCTTCTACGTGACGTTACCGAAAGAACCAAGAAGAGTAGTAGTATATTCAACATATATATTTCGCACACATATATATGTCACTTAAGTGTATCCAGGTAATATCTTGCTCATGAAAGTGGGCACACAAAGCCCTGTTTAAATATAACCGTGCCGTTACTTGACGACGGGGTTAAATAAAGATGCGTCTACTGATTTATTATCGCGGGGATGTAGGCAAAAGAAGATCGGAAGATTTGTCTTGCAGAGGATGGCATTCTTAATGGCTCCTTTGATACAGAGTAAATGCCAGGAGACGGGAAATGGCTGATATCTCTCCACTGTTGGAAACAAACCACACAAACGTTTGGCCGACGCTGGCATGTTTACTTGGTTCAGGACTGAATCTGATTTCTATTCCAGTCATTACGATGATGGCGACAAGGAAGGTGCAAGTTCACAGGACAAAACAGTTGCAACAGGCGTAATTGTCGTGGATATTGTGAATTATAGTTTTATGTTCATTCTTAAACAGTTCTTTAGTGGAAGGCGACTGGAAAAAGTGGAAGTCATTTCGCATTAAACAAAAGGTAGCTTTGTGGTTTAAAATGTTGGAATGCAGCCAAGAAAAGAGGCTCGAGACAAATTTATATTATTCATAATGGAAACAGTTGCGTAATGAAAGTATTCATGACTTTTACATTACATGCAGTGTAAAGTATTCCCTCACTTTTAGCAACCAGTTTCACAGACGGATACAAATAAGTCATTGTGGCCACAAGCACTTAACAGGAACGATGCTGGACTAAAATATCTTGATTTTTCGATTTAAAGCTTTCGTGACTGCAGGGATTCATCTTTTTGGTTCTTTCGGTAAAGTCAAGTAGAATGGAAAGAATAAAATAATAATAAAAATTCTTGTGTTTTATTTTATTATTTTATTATTTCCATTCTACGTGACTTTGCCGAAAGAACCAAGAAGATAAAATATCTTGGTTCAAGTTTTAGCCAAGGAGCTTGAACTTGGTTCATTGCTTAGCCTGGCCGCTTCCTTTGTGTGAAGTAAATTGTAGGTGTCTCCACCCGTTCGAAGACATAATCGAAGAGCTGCATTGAATTCACGTACATTAAAGCATGAGAATGACACCAATTATTTACAGTACCTAGAAAATCCTCACCAAGGCCCAAGACTCTTTTTAGTTGGGTCCTGCATGAGGATGTTTTTGAAGTGCCCGGAGAAAACTCACCAGGCACACGACTGCCTCATAGCCGTTTTTTATATTCTGTTTGGCCACACTGCCGTTTTTGTTGAATTATTTTTCATTCATTGTGCCCGTGCACCACTGCCAACGGCAGCATCGCCATGTAACTTGTTTCAAACGTAAGCGATGCCTTCTCATTTGTTACGTGTTATAAAGAGCGCCGTGATAGCAAAGCCAGACCAAACGTCTCTCACAGCAAACGCCGTGGCCGTCGTAACGTCCTGCGGTATTTACTGCGCAGGAGTTTGCGCTCGGCTTGCTGATCTCTCACAAATCCGCTGCTTCGGCGCCGAGGCTACTATCCGGCCCACCTGATCCAGCCACCCTACGTCAACTCCAAAACAGATTTATGGCCAGCGCTTTGCTCGGGATACCCGGCGGGAAAATGCAATTTGTATCGATGAGTCAAAAGTTCTCTATGCTAGAAACGGTACCATTAAATCCTAAAAATAAACTCGTGAGTGGAAAGTTTCAGGGCTGTGGAGGAGGAAAATGGATGTAGTTGTATTGATTATTAAATCTTGTACAAGGTGTCTGGACTCTGTAAGGTAGTCGGCATGGCCAGAGATATGTTTGGGTCTATTTCTCAAAATAATATTTATTAGCCAAGTGGTGTTGTATTTCTTTGGAGGAATCACTCAGTTGATAGAGCAGGAAAGTCATGCATGTCTGGGCTCAATTCCTGTCCAGGGTTAATTGAGTGCATCATCATCATCATTATCATCTCTCTGGAGTCACTAAGACTGCCCCCCTTGATGGTTACTTTGAACTCCGGTCATCCTAAAAGCGTCTTTTGGCTCGCCATCCAACAAAGACGGTCACTGCATTGCACGCTTTCAGATGCGCTTCTGCGGCCGTCTGGAACACTCTTCTTTCCGATATTAGGAAGCCGTTGGAGCTATGCATTTTTAGATAATCTAGATTGAAAACTCATTTATTTAGAACAGTTTTTTGTGTTTAGGTTGTTGTCCTTCCCTCGCACCTCCGATTAGCACGGTTGGCTACGTACGGTGCGACAAAATTTCACCATACATACACACACCTTACATACATACACACACCTTACATACATACACACACCTTACATACATACATACACACCTTACATACACACCTTAGCGGAGTGTGATCATCCTCAGGAGAGACTTTAGATCACCAGAAGAGAGTAGTAGTGTCCAATGCTTGTTTGAGCACGGGGACACTGCCTACCATTAAATCACCCAAAATGTTCCCACTCTCATCACATCTCAGAAGCCAATCAGGCTTGAGCCTGGTTAGTACTTGCATGAGAGACTCTCTGGGCATACCAGATGTTGTAGGATTGGTTTTGTGAGGTGCGCAGATGATGGTAGAATAGCAATTGGATTCTTCAATGTGTTTGTGTGAAGCTTTGAGTGTTGCCTGCTCATATGCATTGGTTTTCCCCATGTTCTCTGTTTTCCTCCGCATAAGCCAAACACCCATTAATGGGATTGGCCAGCCTTTCCAATTCACGATCCCCCTGAGTGCTGAGACTTATTTGAGGATTTCATGGGTAAAGAGCATTATTATACTCACGACCACTCTCTAGAATAATAATAATAATGATTTACACTGGAAAGATAATAAGCTGAATGGTTCCCAATATGAGTATGGGTTTTTTTATGATGTTTGTTGACTTTGACATACAGAGGAGCCTGAAATAAAGTGGCTCCATCATGCGTATGTGTAAGTTTCTCAGATTATATTGTTAACCATGCGAATAGAACTGGGGGGGGGGGGGGGTGGAACGGTGGCACAGTGATACACGTGGTGCGCTATACGTTCACGTGCATTCATTCGTTTGTTTCTCAGTCCGCTTGTTCTGTTGAGGGTCGCAGCGACAGCATGTTGATATGGGCAGTCGAGACCTTCCTTTCCCTATTCATATTCTTAGGTTTTTTCGGTAAAGTCACGTAGGTAAAAAATTTTAATTAATAAAAGCAAAATAAAAATAAAATGAAAATCACGACGTTTCGGAGGCAACACAAGCTTCCGTCTTCAGGTGGAACCGTCACAGCACGATAGCTGTATCAAGTGAGAGAAATTCCAAGATTACCTTGTTATCTCGGCATCTCTTGAGGAAGGCCAGCATCTCGAGAAGCTGTGACTTCTTGTCTCGTTTTCTGTTAAAAACTCTAACAGATAGGTGGAATTCCTCCCCGTAGAGGGCATTAATTCTAGATTTGAAGCTTTCGTGACTGCAAGGATTCATATTCTTAGGTTTTTTCGGTAAAGTCACGTAGAAGGGAAATAATAAAATTAATAAAAATAGAACGTAATAAAATAATACAATTCTCCTTGGCGACAGACCCTAGCTGTTCCTGGGGAATTCCCAGGCGTTCCCATGCCATCCGAGCAACAGAGTCCCGCCAGGGTGTCCTCGGCCTGCCCTGGGGTCTTCGCCCCGTGGACCGAGTCCGATTGTCGACCGGGGTGAACGTCAGTGGCACTCGATAGCTGAATAAGGCCTGGGCCTCCCATTCACCAATCTTGAACTGAGCTGTGTGGTGAAGTGCAGTCAAACAAACCCCTATCACAAAAGGGACGGGTTGGCCTTCATCCAGCAGTGGATTGACAAAAATATGTCATTCATTATTATCGTTGGTATTATTATGGATGTAACTAAAACTTAAATACTTTTTTTCTGTTCATTTGAGAATATTGGTTGTATCTCATTCATTTTCGTCGACGTTTTTTGTTGTACGTAACTTTTCTTTTCAGAGAACAGTTGATATGTGTAAGCAGGCTTGACATTTTCCGAGAAATGTCACCATAAAAAAAAACATTGAACTGAGGAGGAATTTTAAAAGCACTTTAGTGGGTAGCATTTGAACATTAATCCAAGTGGTGGGATGAGAATTAGTTGCAAGCACTTGTCCTGCTGCCATTTTAAAACAGACGAAAACATTTTTGACTGAATATTTAATTGAGTTTGTGAAAGATAACGGCAGAGTTGTAAAACATTCCTGTCAAAGGCTCTCATCCTAATAAAAAAAAAATAGGGGAAGAGCTCATGGGTTTTTTTTGTCACAGCATCAATATTTTAGTTTACCTTTATTACTATGATTAGAATTAGACGTTATACATACAGTAGACTCGATTATCCACGCTAATGGTGGGGAAAACAGCTGCGAATAAGAAAAAATCGCGGATAATAAAAAAAATATATACATTTTCCGTGCATCTCTATCGATGCGTGTGCTCAGTGACAAAACTTTCCTGCTCCCACGCAAAAGCCTCGGCCCACTAAGTGAGTCGCAGAGCCACGCCAATCAAAATCAATCAAACTCCGCCCACTGTTGTAAAGATATGCAACTACTTTACTGCAGAGGCAGTCACGTGGATTTCAGATTAACTGGAGCACATATTTGTTCGGATTAAGCACGTGACTTGTAATACACATTCCAATAATAACAATATATACATCTGTTTTTAGATTATTCATTTGGGATTAAGGGAAAATCGACGAGTTTTTAATGTGTGTAAAAATCTCAGGTGCGCGGTTAATCCACAAATCTTATCAACCGCACGTGGATAATTGAGAGTCGACTATATATGCGATTCTTTCATTCACAATTAAAGTCCACCAAATGTCTCATTTGACTACAGAGGTTACGTGTGTTTGTCGTAAACCGAATCATCACTGGAGCAAAGGGTAGAGTTTACTGCCCAGTAAGGTTGTAACGATTTTCGTTTTCACGATTCAGCGTGGTGAGTGCCTCCTGTGGCTGAAGAGTTGTGAATTGGTCACTTAGAGTGTATGTGCACTGAAAAAAAAAATTGGGGGGATTAACTTGTAATGTGTGACCTGGTAAAAGTTTATTTTTTTGTGAACTTTTCCAGTTTTTACAGTATGTAGAGATAAACAAATTATTTATCCCTTTTAAAATAACTCTTTAAGAGTTATTTTACCACGATAAAAACTTGACTTTACAAGTCTTTGCATGCATTGTTTCTGTAAAATGTCTAGAGTGCCTGCAGAAACCGCCTAAGATACCCCCGTGCACAGTGAGTGTAGTATAATTTAAATATTTCAGGTATATTTTGTTTAAACAGGTAAGACCTCAAGCGACCAGGATAGTCTCATTTGCAAGAGTGACCTGGGGCATTATTCTTCCAGTTGGCAGAGATGATCACTATGTTGATTCTGAAGAGAGCACAGTAATTTGTGGTGTATTTTCGAATTTGACAATTTTTGACCCTGGAACCAGCATACAATGGACTCCTGTTGCGAATTACGTCAAAGGATCTTTCACTTCCACTGTGTAGCAGAGGGCACTCAGTATTACGATTATTACACCCAGTATTAATCAGGGTGGCCACTATATTCGAACCGTTTCTTTTAGCAACAAAATCTACTTTTATGAGTGTGAAATTTTAAATTTTTGCCCAACTCTGAAAAACATACATACTTATACGTGTGACCCGATGCATGTCTTTTGTGCGTAAGAATGTTTTGAGGAATCGATATATTGTAACACCCCTAGCGTCTAAGTCGATAACTAAAACAACGACATCAACAACTGTAGAGCATGATTTGTGAATATAGATCAGACTCAGACTTTAATTATTTCAGCTCGGTGAGGCCCATTGAACCAAGCAGCTCTTTGTACAAGGACAGCAAGATTGATTAATGCTGTCGGAGCACCCATATTCCAAATGCTAAAAATTACCAACCACTAATTTTTTGTTTAATATGTAGGCTTTCGTGACTAATATCCATAATAGAGGTTTTTTTGGGTTAGATCACGTAAATATAAATGTGTCGTTAAACCTGTCACCACCCGATACAGCCATTTAGTAAGGCGCTTGCCTGATAATGCAATTTGTAATTATCGCCGAAGCTTCGTACTCGAATTGTGGGTTTACTCTCCAACACACCGGTGTGCTGAACTAGTAACAAATTGGCACGTTACTAATTGGATGCGTCAGATGGTGGCGGGTTTTACAGCACATTTATATTCACGCGATCTAACCCAAAAAAACCTCTATTATGCACACATTTTTACGAAAAGTTAATAAGTTTGACATTTGTATCATCAGCCGCTTGCAACCAAAGGTGTTGTCTAGAAAATTGCTTGAACTTGCTTTCACAGTAATATAGAACGTAAATTAATGGAATGTATCGCTGCATTGTTAACCACTGAAGATGTGTTGTTAACGGTTTTGTTTGTGTGTCTTGTGTCCCACTAGTTGTTGGCTGTCTCTTGAGGGAGGCCTGCTTTATTCATTTGTTGGACCAGCTGCTGCTGTTGTCTTGGTAAAAACACAATATCCAAATGCTTTCACGTTGACTTAGATTCAATGCAACGGAACAAGATAACAGCGCCACACATTGAACTACCTCCGTGGGCTATATATATATATAAATATATAATTCCCGATCTTTTGGGGGGGGGTTTAATTTTTTATATTTACATAATGGTATAAATGTCACCAAAATATGAACGACTGTCATGCTGAGTGTATTCTTTGACAGTGCTGACCTTATGTTTTTAAAGTATGCGTCATATTATTTTAGAGACGTCATCACGATTGCACCGTTGAAATCACACGGATGACATGTCGTTTACAACAAGTCCCAGTTCCTTAAAGTGGCTGCATTGCTTTATGTACACAATCCTTCCCCTTGATTGATTTTAGGGGCTATCAGACCTGTAACGGGGGGCTTCCGTTTGGATGAGCTTGCATGGATTTGTAAACGCAGCAAGTGAGGGCGATCTGGATTCCTGTTGTGTGTGTGTGTGCTTTTTTTGCTTCGTACAGGTCAACATGGTTTTGGGAATTCTGGTCTTTAACAAGCTCGTGTCCAAAGAAGGCATTCCTGATAAAGAGCTGAAACACAGGGCAGGGTGAGTACCCATCAACATTTGCACAGTTTAACACATAAGTAGGCTTTTGCGACCAAGGTTTTTTTTTTTGTGGTTAGATCATGTAAACATACGACTCTGGCTGTCGCCTCATGATGCTACTTGTAATTACCGGCAAAACGTCGTACTCGAATTGCCAGTGTTGTAAGTCTACTCTCCAACACACCGGTGTGCTGAACTAGTAATAAATTTGCACGTAGTTTTTTTACGTGACAAACCTTACTAATTAGCTGTGTCGGGTGGTGGCGCGTTTAATGACACACATATTTTCGCGATCTAACCTAAAACAAACTATTGTGGCTAGCATTTGCAAAACGGTGTTTATGCTTAACACTGAACTTCAAACATCCCACTCCAGTTGCTGCAACAAGCTGGGGTGACATTCAGTGCCGCTAGCGTGTCGCTTGCAAGCCACCGTGCTCTCACTGGGTCACGTGAGACACATTTTGGTTGAAATACTGATGGTGCGGTCTGTTCTGCTAAAACGCTGCGTGTTTTCACAACGCGAATTGGATATGATGCGATGAACGTGTTAGGGAACATATTTTTAGGTTTTTTCGGTAAAGTCACGTAGGTAAAAAATTAAAATTAATAAAAGTAAAATAAAATAAAAATAAAATAAAATCACGACGTTTCGGAGGCAACACAAGCTTCCGTCTTCAGGTGGAACCGTCACAGCACGCTTGCTGTATCAAGTACTTGACGGTTCCACCTGAAGACGGAAGCTTGTGTTGCCTCCGAAACGTCGTGATTGTCTATTTATTTATTTATTTTACTTTTATTAATCTTTCTTTTTTACCAATGTGACTTTACCGAAAAAACCTAAGAATATGTGTTAGGGAACATTTTTTTTCATAACGCGGATGCGAATTGGATATGACGCGATTGAGCAAATTGAACTACGTCGCTCGAGTAGGAATAAGCGGTGGTACGGCTGCATCGGTGTAGCATCGCACAAGGAGGGATGCTGTTGGATGCTTCCAGATGCTACCCACACGCCTCAGTCTTCGTTCAGCCTGCGTACGCATCTCACGTATTATTGCGGACTGTGGTTTACCCCTATATTATATATTATTCATTATAACGCGATTTTTCCATAACGCGGTATTCTTCAGGAATAAAACTACCACGTTATATGAGAACAGACCGTAGCTTCATTCCATGAATGAATGAGCCTTTTGCAGAAAGACATTACACCTGCGTGATTTGTCAAATCAAGACACACATGTCTCCCAACTCAAATGAGCAATTGGAGGATGTAGCTCCTCTTCATTGAATAACCTGAGCTAGTGGGGGAAATTCCACGTTCCTCTATGGCATGGGCTAGTTTCTCTACAGAACAACCAATGTTGATATTATCATCCCTCGGAGAGAAGAAGAGGCAGTTGACCTTTGATCAGGATTTAAACTTGTAAACCTCTAATTATGAGAATGTCAGAGGCGAGGACTGCCGTAGTGAGAGTAAGGAGAGATTGTAGTACCCTGGTTTACTATAAACCCCACGGGAGGCTGGCTACTGATGGCGGGGGTAGAATTGGGGTTGAGCTCTCAATAGCTATTAAATACCCCACGAGGCCAGTATCCCTGATAGCCTCTTACACGAGTTGGATAGAGATGAACACGGTGAGACGACATCAAGGAAACACCACGAGAGTGTTGTGCTGAGAGGAAGTGCTGGCCCTAGGTTGACCCATTGACCTCTGACCCCAGAGCTGACACTGAAGAATAGAAGGACGATTGATCAGAGCACCACATCGCTGGATGCGATGTTGTCAGAGCAGCAATATCCACGCGGGACGGCGCACAACTGCGATGCAGCATTGCGGAGGCAAGCGACCGCTTCCACAACGTGTTATTTGGGTCTTTCGGTAAAGTCGCGTAGATAGGTTCAAAGAAAATAACGAAAAAAATAACAAAAAACTACGGCGTTTCAATCACAACACAAGCGATCATCATCAGGAGGGAAAAAAACGTCGTCATTTTTAGTTATTTTCTTTGAACCTATCTACGTGACTTTACCGAAAGACACAAATAATATGAATTCCTGCAGTCACGAAAGCTTTAAGTCAAGACTTCCACACCAGCTGGGCTGCGTTGTGGTCGTGGTGGGGGGGGACAGCAGTGCAGTGAAGACCAAATGCAGAAGCTCCCTGGCTTCGATCTTTGGCAAAGCCTCTTGGGGGCCACAACCCTAAAACCGCATCCACTGCACAAACCCTGGCAGCACGTAAAGGTGACTTGATGCGCATAATGGAAAATAAAATAAAATAAAAACTCTCCGGCAGCATGCAGCAGCTGTGGTCGCCCACAACAGAAGCATGGAGCATTGGACGACTCAATGCCCTTTTCATGAATAAGGAGGCATACGGTGCGAAAGAAGCTCAACATACACACATCATAACGGCGATGCACCATTCCGCTCCTCCTGATGCAATTATTCGGCTCATCCACCTCAATGCAAAGTTGCAGCTGTTGCTCTACATCAACATCATCCATATGCAGAATATGGCTGAAGTGCAGAAAATAAATGAGTGCATAGCCAATGTATGCAGATCTTTGAGTGTCATCGACTGGTATTTCAGGGATTTCGCTGTGTCGTCTGGCTTCCTCCCACATCAAGAACACTTTTCGGGAAAACATTTTTTAACCCACCTAATTAAAGGGCTTCTTCAAAAAGTTTTGAGATGAGGCTTCTCTGGATTTGTAAATAGACTAAAGAATAATATAAATAATTTACAAGCACAGAGGTTATAATGCAAAAGGGAGCTGCAGTGAAATGAGGCCATCTGGTGTAGTCTTGGAGCGACGAATAGCCCAGGTTTTGTGCACAGATACACATTTCAGATACCTGGTACTAAGTGGTGCTTGGGGAGAAAATTGCCACAGAAATTCCCTTCACCTGGTTTTATTAGACTGGGGAGAAAACCAGGACAGCACACTGTTGTATGTTCTGAATTCCCCTGGCAGAATATTGTATATCACAATGACATTCCAACTTGAAAGGGGAAAAAAGTATCCGTGTCAAAGTAATCAGGAGTACTGCATAACATCAACGTTGCACTTGGGTGAGAATGCACGCTTTGCATGCGCTATGTGTGCAAAGTGCTTTTTGAATTTATTTCTTGAACAAATGTTCGTGATTTACATTGTCGTTACTGTGATTTTTGGCCATGCCAGACACTATTTCCTATAAATTAGAACAGTGTAGACTATAAGGGAATAAGTAGGCGGATGTTGTTTAAAGATATAAACATTGTCTTTGTGAATAACCCATTTTATGGGAGCTGATAGGCCACCTATCACTACCCTCAGGATATATTGTCTCCATCTGGCCATTCGTACATCTGAGGACACTTCACCTGTTTTAATGAAAACTACAAACCCCTGATTCAGCCTCTATGAAATATCTGACACAGCTTATCAATACCAATATCCTTCTCCGTGTAAGGGTCATGTAAGGACGCCTCAAATAAATTAATTAAAAGAGGCTGCGCTAGCTCAGCTGTTCGATGAGGAAGCAAGGGATTTGATGAAGGGTTCGAATGTGGAAAAAAGCGGGCTTGGAGGGCGGTTGGAGGCGAGAGAGAGAAAGGGGCAGGATTGGAAGACAATTGGGGAAGGCATGGTTTAGAAGGAACATTCCTTCTAAACCATGGAAAGCATGAGTCTGACGATCCCTTAGTAAGAAGATTATTACCTGCCATGTTTGGCCAATTACTTATTGAGCGTTTTGTACAAGGGAGGAAATGGGAGTGTACAGTCTATAGAAACACAACAATGTTCTCGTACTAGCAATGCCTCCTCCTACTGACTACTCAACCGTCCATTTGAGTGTTTCGTGTTTGTTTGGTGTGTTCATGATCCAACAACCTCACATCCGAAGCGTTGGGTTAGACATGTACTTCATTGTTAATGGGATTCCTTAAACTATTGCTCTGCTGGGTAGCCCTGTGGCCAAGTGAACTTGACTCACAAAAAGTATCGAGATCTCATCCCTTGGTCAGGAGTTGTCAGCCCATTGTGGTTGCTGAAATTACCACTACTTTTTTGGGAAGTCGACAGCAGTGGTGGTCACCGCCTCCGCTACATACGCAATGTATTTACATATGTTGAACTTCTTTCACACCATACGTAGCCAACGGTGCTAATCACAAGTCTCACCGTGCTAATCGCAAGTCACAGTAGCAAGAGGTGAATCAATAGGTCTTGATCAGAATTGGTTTTACCCTTTCTGGCAATAAAACAGGTGTTAAGATGTTAATACACCAAACAGAAACCTTTTGTAAGGAATCGTGTCTGCATTTACCACGCATACCTGTGATGAACATGCAAACAAAAACATGCTCTGGTGGTGTATGATGCATTGTCTTTGAAAATTATTGGTCCAAACCAGAGACAGCTTTCTTTAGAGCCTAGTCTCAAACAGTGTTAGACCAGAGCACGCCAAAAGACGAACGTCACAAAGACAATGCATCTATTACCAGAGCATGTTTTTTGTTTGCATGTTCACCACAAGTACTTGTGGTGAACATGCAGACGTGATTCCTTGCAAAAGATTTCTGTTTGGTGTTTTAACATCTAACACCTCTTTTATTGCCAGAAAGGGTAACACCTATTCTTAGATTTTGATACTGCCAAGAAAGGTCCCATGAGGCATTGCTCAAATACCGGGGAAGTGCGCCCAACAGGGCACGTTTGGACGAGGTAAAGTGAGAGAGTGTAGAATCGCACTCCTCTCATCATACGTTCACTGCGGTGACTGGACGGTCGCAGACGGGAGATGGTGCCAGAGGCAGTGCCGTAGCTAACATGTACCGTTTCCCCGTACCTCCGATAAAAGCACGGTTGGCTACGTACTGCGCAAAAGAAGTTCAACATACATGCATAATGGCAATGCGATCGGGGGGAGTTAAAGCGTGGCGTTCCCACGGGGGCTTGCGGTGCTGCCGTGCTGGTGGCGAGACACCGTGGGGTTTTCTTTTGCCGAGCCATGCTGTGTGCTGTGCATGTGTGCTCAGTAGTGTAGTAGCGGTTAGCGCGCTGCGTGGCCAACACCAGTGTCGATTATCTGAACCGGTTCTGGGCCTTCCCCTAGGTCGACTCAGACACAAATGAGTACCTGGTGCAATGTGTAAACATCGCCACTGGGGAGGCAAAGGGGGCCGGGCATGGTGCAAGCCACCCACCCTCGTTTGCCGTGCCGGCCTTCATAAGTGTTACTCGCTAATAATACTTGCCTCGACAGTTTGCTAAGGCTATACGGGGGATCTTTGTCTTTGTGCCCACTCGCCAGGTCGTCGCTGTGGAGCTCGTGCGTGGTGTTGCCTCTCCTCGCCCTCACGTGGATGTCGGCCGTTTTGGCCATCACTGACCCCCGCTCAAGCCTCTTTCAGATCCTCTTCTCAGTCTTCGACTCCCTGCAGGGCTGCGTCATCTTCAGTGTTCACTGCATCCTCAAGAAAGAGGTGCGTGGCACCCAAATGTGATTTTTTTATTCACTCGCAGATGTTTTTTTTTACGTTCATGGTATCGTTCTTGAAATCCAACGGAGTTGCATTGGTGGGACTAGCAACATACAAATCTGGCTTTTTTTTTAATATAAGAGAGCCTTTTACCGACTCTTAACATGTTTTAAGGATGGTCCTATCTTGAAATGCTTGAGCACGTGCTTGAATTATTGTTTTTTGATTGAGTGCCCAGAGAAAACTCATAATACGAGGGATGAATGCACCTACTGCTCACAGATCGGTCATTATACGACTTGCTGCAATGCCTTCTGCAGGTGGATCATTGCCCTAAAGATGAATGTCTCACTCAGTTGACGGCTCCATCTCCATGTGATTCACCCACGCAACCTCTCCCAGTGGGTTGGATTTACAGGCATATACGCCACCATCATCCGGCCAAATATCAAGAGCTATAATCTCATAATTCACTCGACAAACAGGGCCCTGCTGCTGTAGAAAATTAGCTGCGAGTCATACCATTGTAAAATAAAAATGAAAAATGATTAGCCGTTGCTCATGGACATGAGTCACCACTAACATATTTACTGATTTGCCGGGTTACAAGAATCAGAAGGTGCAGAGCGAGTTGGAAATTCAAATATCATTTGGCTTAGAATTAATTGCATCCGCTCAAAACGAGGTGATCTAAATTGAAGTTTATTGATGTATACATAATATATACCAATTCTCATTGGAGAATGCCTCTACAACTCCAACAACAAAACAATTGTGTTTGAAAAATGTGTCGAGTATTATGCAGCATGCAAATCAGATTTTTAAAATGTGTTTTTTTTGCATGCATGTTTTACGGTTAACTCCTGAAACAGTGTTTTCGCAAGTTTCTCCAAATCAGTGATTGTACAATTCTTAATCAGTTGATCGTCATTTTGCCGTCTTTTCAGGGCCCAACTCACGCATGGTAGAGAGCTCCTCTTTCTCCAGTATTTGTTAACAAAAAGTAAAAAAATATATCTATCAAAAACACGTGCCCCCCAGTTGTGTCCAACACCAACAAAGAAGCAAATTACCTTCGGTGATGTGTTTCGACCATTTCCTACAGCGTGTGAATCCGGGCCCCAAATGTCAACGTCCAACGTGAAGCATTCTGCAGAGTCAATACGGGACAACGAATTGGGTTATGGTGACCCCGATGGTGTGATGGTGTTGACTCATGACCACCTATTGTTTTACATCAACACTGTCCAAAAATCAATAATGCTTGGACAGGTGTGGGGATGAGTTCACGTGCCACGTCCCATCATCTCATGTCACAGTGATCAACAGCAGTGTGTTCGTGCCCTTTGTCCCCAAAGAGGGCTTTTCGTTTTTGCATCACTTAGGAATCAGTGGTATAGATGAGTCCGCATTCTGTACGCTCTGTTTAGTAGGTTGATGCCCGTTCAGGACAGTGGAAACGCGGAGCGTATTTTTATTGTGACGGTTCTACGTGAGCACGTGTCCTCTCTGGAGTAGAAAAGAGCATAGCTGCAATAAGGAAATTGGCAGATTCCCTTTTTTTAAATACATGCCTGTTTAATGCATGTGCTGACCTTTATCTGAATAGAAAATCTCACGTGTAGAATAATATAGGGGTTTTATTTTATTTTTTTGCCATATATCTGTAAACCTGTTATCTTTTAAAAGTATCACTGAAACATTTATCTTATGCTTTGTTTACATTCAAACGGGCTTCATTTTGACATCATAGATGGAGCCTGCAGAGACTACCAAACTGGATGTGCTACGTGCGGGGAATTGACCCGTTAACATAGAACCTTAATTTCATCACCGCATTGAAGAATGCACCCGCAGCAGTCGTTTTGCAATAAATGAATGCAAGTTCGCAGATAGCCTCGCCGTTGACTTATTTATATGATTTTGCCGCACGTCCAGCTGAAGCGATTGCAACTTCCGCACGAGAAGAAAGTTAATCAAAGGAAATTGCGGTGGACGCGATGAAAGAATCTCACATACACCCACACAGCTATGAGCAGGCTTACATATGCGTAGTCACACACCCAGCCAGCCAGTTGGAGATTTAAAATCGTGATTCATGGCTTAAAATGAATGCAGCAAAGGTCATCACCACCATAGCCCCACAGTAAAAAAAAATGAGTCTTTCTCCCTATTACCCCATAGGAATACTGTCTAGCCTTAGAATTTGAAACTTGTGAAGACAAATAGGAGGAAAAGCCAAAAGCTTTGGGTTGCCGAGTGTCCGTGTGTGTGTGTGCAACGAAGCCTCGTGAATGCGTGATTCGACGTTCCCTTAAAGGCCCCTGGCGCACCGTAACGTTACAAAATTGTCCGTCACATTGCGTTGGATAAAAGTAAGCGCGTTAACAACCTGAAGGCTAACGGAGCCGTGAATATTTCCAATCATGAAAAATGGTCCCCGCTGAAATAATGCAGTAACTCGGGATTTTTTTTAACACGCAATCCTGAGTGCACGCAAAGTTTTCACCCGCGAAACATAATTGAGGCGCGTGTTAAAAAAAAAAATGAACCTGCAAGCGATGCACATAGACCAGCTCTGTGTACCAGGCTTAACAATTTATTGTCATGAACCTGACGGCGAGGTCCGCATACAAATACAGTGGCAGCGTCGTGCACCGTCTTTGAGCTACCCCGTGCTCGGCAGTGTAACAGCATCCAACCCAATGCTTTTGACGGCCCAGAGTGGACAAATGTTTTATCTTCCTCGAGAAACGTGTCAACCGTGCTCCAAAAAGTACCGTGATGTCTGCACAATGTGATTCTTGGCCATTTATATCAGCCTCTGAAATACTCTCATTATGACGTGGCGTAATCACCCGACTTACGACACTGCTTGGAACCCCATGGCTTAGACTGTCAACTATTATCCCATAGTCTGTGCCAGTCCGCTACTGCCTGGTCCTCACCTGCTTTCTTGGAGGTTTCACGAGAGTCGAGGCCCTGGTCCTGACCTGCTGCTCGGATGATTGGCTTTTTGTGGAGTTGGGCTTGGGACTCGAGTCTGGCAGAGAGGATGGATGTTGATGTCACAGGACCGCTGCTTGAGTACCCGTGTCGCGGCTGGCAAGAGGGGGCAATGTCACGTCAGAAGACAAATTGGCCGTCCCTGAAGCATTCCATTATGGCCGGTCGTGCATGGATGTCGGGTGAATCGGGGAGCTCCCCACGTGACGTTCCTTTGGCCTTTGCCTGTGACAAATCGCCTAAGGACGCGATGGCAGAAAATTTGTTGAGGCACAAATCACGGACAAATAAAATAAAAACTCTTCGGTGCCCCACGTGCACTGTGGGTACGAAACAACGACAACTATCGGGAAGCGATCTCGCCGTTGTTCTGTGGCGAAGCAGAAAGCTAATTCTGTCCCTCCTCTGCCTCGGGATACGTGGAGCCCAGGCAGTCGGTGAGCAGCCACTCTGGGACGTGATGTAGTGTCGGGCTCAGGGCTAGACCTCGGTGCCCCGCAAAAAACCTTTTGGGAAATAGCTGACACTGCACGTGAGGAATGGACGACCAGATTATGGGAAAAAACGGTTGTGCATGTAAATCGCCAAGGGTCCGGGCAGTTATCCGTACCCGCCATTGTGCTAATGTCGCGCGTATTATAAAATTATAAAAAAAGGGAGAATGGCCAACTATTGCATTTATTTAGCCATCCCGATACTTTGTGGAGCACATATATTACATATTGGCTGTTTTTACAGGTGCAAAGCGCCATCAAATTTCGGATTACAGGACGACTGGAGCCCAGTGAGCCCTGCAGCTATTTCCAAAATGGCCATGCGCAAATAATGGTGAGACCCAGTATTCTATCATCACGGCAAAGCAAACAAAACAAAAATATGGCCAAAAAATATTTACGTATCATTCCATTTTCCCAAACCACAGAAATAATTATAATCTTAACAATGTTAAAGCTTTCTTAAAATGCAATTTATGGTTTTGTGTCTTGCAGCGTAGCAAAATTGATGTTCTGCACAAATTGATATATGCTCGCAATTGTAAAACAAAGGAGGTTAAAATTGCCCCTACAGTTCAATATGACACCCGTGATGTGCTGGGTGTTTTAAATTTAATATGATGCTTAAAATAAATTCAATAGGTGGCTGGTCCACAGGAAGAATTAGTGTTTGTTTTCTGTTTGCGTTCACCACATGGATCGCTCTAACGATGTACATAATTTACACACACATTTACATAAGCGCGCATGCAGAAATATTACACGATTTACATGCTGTGTGTATTGTACATTTTCACGTAGGCCGTCTCATTTACTCCCAGGTTATTCCACATCCACAACTGTTTACGGCCATTTAACTTAATTTCATTTTTGCAATGCGATCACACGCGCGCGCGTTCGCAATTGTTGAGGGTAATCGAGCGCTCTTCTGAGTTCTACGTCGACGTTTGGTTTGATTTTGACCGTTGCAAATTTGTTACAGACAGACTTTGAAAAGGACGTTGATCTCGCCTGCCGCTCAGGTACCGTGACAACTCTTTGCCTCTTTGCTGCATCGTCCCGCGTAGAATGATAAATGAAAACTATATCCGTAATTAAATCATTGCAAAACAAATATGGCCTCGGGCGATTTAAAGCAAAGTAATTGTGTTTAACTCTTTCAGTGTTTTCAATACCTTGCAGCCAATATACGTATGTGTGAGATAATTGCAGTTTAAATAATTTGCTCTTTTTAAGTAATGGCTTTCATTTGTATGCATATATCGACTATTTATGTCTAGCGTGGGGATTCTGTTTTAAAATAGCTGCGTGAAAATTATATTTTTCATTTTCAAAATGTCATGTTTTCACAAATGACGTTTTTTTTATGAATCACATCTTGTACCTCAGTTGCCAGAGAAGCCACCCTAATGCGATCAAGTGGCTTGTGTCTTAGCATTGCATAGAATATCCTAGAGGCTACATGCCAGTGGTGTAACAATGTCCCGAATCATCGACTAGTGTTCATTCTTAACTTCACGATAAATACATCGAATTGCAAGCGTAAGAATTTATGTTTTAGGTGTGTGTATATGTTGGATGAGGGGTCAGTGCAGTGGTTAGCGCGCTGCACTACAAACCCAACAACCAGAATTCGATTCCCGCTCACGGCCAACACCTGTGACGATTATCTGAACTGATATTGGGCCTCCTCTAGGTTGACTTAGCCTCAAATTAGTATCTGGTGCGGCGTGTAAATATGGCTACTGGCCACCCAACCCCTCGTGTGCCATGCTGGCCTTCATAGGTGCTCGCTAAGAGGACTTGTTCCAACAATCTGTCGAGGCTATACAGGGGATCTGTCATACATTGTATGAAATCGGGTGACGTCACCCCCCGTAGCCACCGGAAGTACCCCCACCCACCGCAGTGTTAAAAAAGAGAATCGATTCTTGATTAGAATTATAACCCCGAATCGTCAAACTTCCTTGAATCGCTGAATTCTGTAATTATAACCCGATTATATAGAAATACAGACGATATGCATACGGTGCTGTGGGAAATCAAACTGAATATTTTAAGTTCACGTAATAAGTTCACTGCAATAATATAACCATCGGTGTATTTTCGTGCTAAGCTTTGTGACTGGAATACAAATGTGGTTTTTCAAAGATCGCTATCATTAGCCTGGTTCTATTCGTTCCAATTCTATATCTTTCAAAACAAATCGCTCACTATTCTGCATACTAGTGTGTGTGCGTGCTTATTTTTTTACGTAATTTTATTGCTATAAATTCCACCACATCTAAATAATAATTGAAAAATATCGGTGTGTTTTGACCACAACTTTAAATCAAACCTACAGATGCCGCAGATCTTGCAGACTGTGAATAGCTCCCGGTTAGATTATAGGTGAGTGTCATGGTTATAGTCAAGGAGTATAAACATAGAACGTAATGGCACATTCAGCAGAAGTGCCATTGTTATAGCGAGTGGCTCAATAACAGGACATTTCAGTTCAATGTGTGGCAGAGCAAGAGCAAATTGAGTTGTGCTATTGCCACATTACAGACCCAGAATGGGTGCGCTGATCGTGCGCAAAAACGTTCTGGTGCTGTGAGAGCACACAAAAAATAACAAAATAAAAAAATAAAATTACCCGTGTATAATGCATATTGTTTGGGGAATTATAACCGTGAATGTTTCCAACAGCATTTATTCCATTGCGTTTATTCCAGTGTTACATCAGAAAGACATAAAACCCTCTCGGTCCTCCACAGTCGCGAGCACCCTATCGCGCACCTCCGCACCGGACAACGACGCCAACAATGAGCAAACGGAGATGCAGCCCTGCCTGGGCCAGACGCGTCTGCCAGGCAGCTCCGCAAACGAAATCCCCATGCACCCGGTCACGCAGATCCACATGAGCACCATGTCCACGCTGCCTCGATTCCAGGAGTCCTCCTCAGTCGTGCGATTCCAGGACTCGGCAGCGACACTGCCGCGCTTCCAAGACTCCGCCGGTCAGATGCTTCACGTGCACGAGCACGTGAACGCACGCGGCGTTCCGGACCACGGCCCCCACGGCCAGCGCTTCCAAGAGAGCAGCGCCACCATGCCAAGGTTTCAGACGTCGGGGGCGGCGATGTCCTCCTCGAGATACCAGGATGGCGGTGCTCGCGTCGTGGGATTTCAGGATCCCATCTCGCAGATCTCGGGGCAGCAGGTGGTCGGCGGTTACGGAGGGTTCGGCGAACGCGTGAGGCTCGGGCAAGAAAGCGGTGGCGGCGGTGGAAATGGGCACCGGGCCAATTTTGGCCTTCCGTTTGGAGGCGGTGGTGGCGGTGGCGGCGGCGGCGGCGGCGGCGACAGATTCAGCCGCACGGACAGTGATCTGCTGCGTGCGCAAGAGCGGGCTCTCGAGAAGGACTACATCGTCCTGCAGAGTAGCCTCAAGGAGGGCAAGGGTGGCACGTTGGACGGGCGACAGTCGGATGGTGGGGGCGGCTTGGGGTACGGTGCGCGGGGAGGGGGCGGCGGTGGTGGTGGTGCGTCTACGGGGCCGCGGATGGGGCTGCAGTCCCGGAGAACGATGATCAAGCCCGGCCAGCGGGGAAACAACGCGTCCAACACCTTAACGAGTCTGCCGGAGTTTGACAAGGGGGTGATACGGCAGCTGCTCAACAGCGAGTCGGGATCCACCACTTCGGTCAACTCGCTCGATGTAGGTCTTAGACCCAACCCCGATCAAGCGCTGCCCAATTGCAATGAATGGGTCTCGTTTTCAGATGACCCACAGATGGTTTATCAAATGGAGGCACAAGCGGCTTCAACGTGTGACCAAATGACACTGAACGTACCAAGTCTTGTCAGATCTCGGAAGCTAAGCATGGGTGTAATTGCTAAGTCGTTGGATGGGAGGCTGCCTGGAATATATTGGGTGTTGTAGGTTTGGGCTGTAAATTGGCCGAGAGATGTTACTTCCCTCATAAGCGTGGGCTTTTTCTGGTTTCCTTGCATTGACCAAACATGCAAATGCTGCAGAATCTTCTAAAAATGTACTCGAAACACGATAACGCTTTCCTAGTTAATTAAATGACGAAAATTTGAATTATATTTCGTGGGCCAGATGAGGATCGCATTTTTCCATATACTAAATATTTCCTTTTAAAGCATTGCATGTTCCGCTTGTTAGGGTGATCGGCTTGGAAAAAATAGACAAGCAAAGGCTATGTATGAGTTGGGTATTCTGCCTTTATGTGCATAGGAATTTCCAGCTACTCTTGTTTCCTCCAATATTAAGCCAATCACTCATTTATGGAATTGGCCAAACATCCAGAGAAAATGTTAAGACTAAATGAGGCCTTCCTGGAGAAATTATTATTATGATTATGGTTATCATAATCAACCGAAAAAAGTCAAATGAACATAATGATGGATTCATACCTTTCTTGCTGCCTGATACAGTGGTAACCTCCGATTGGCTTAACTTGAAATCAATTGCTAGCCATCTTAGTCTAACGCGAACTTCTCTGTCTGTACAGCAACCTGAACAATAAATATTACCGGCAGACTTTTATATGTATCTGACAGTACTGTGTGGGCAGGGTTGATCATACTTTCCTCCCATTGATGTCCAATGATAGTCTTAGTGTAATATATAATGGCTGTATGGCTGTAGATATTGGAACAGCAGTTGTCTCAATGATAGACTGGCTCATGCCATGGCAATGTGGAATTTCCACCCGTTGCTCGTTTGAGCAGAGAAAAGTGTAGGGCTCGTCTCCAATAATCCTTCTGCAGTACATCAATGTGCAGACACTTTATCAATCCACTGCTGGATGAGGGCTTCCCCCCCCCACACCTATGGAGGTTATTTGACCATACTTCACCACGCTTGGTCATTGAGGATTCATGAAGGCGGGGAGCATAGACGTTGCATAATAGTACAGTACAGCATTGGATATTTATGCATTGCCCTCTGCTGAAAACAGCCCCGCAGTCACAGCACTAGTTGTGCACGGTGGTGGTTGCCCATCCAAGCACTCTCCATGCTCATACCTGCTTAGCTTGTGAGGTCTGATGAGACAGGGTGCATTCCGGGTGATTTGTTCGTAAGCGTGCCAAACATACTTTATATTTAATATAATATCCTTTGACAAGTGCAGGTCTTACGCTTTAATGAACGCTGACTGCAAATATAATTGGAATTCATTAATGTACCACCTGAAAATGATTATAACAAAAAAAGCATACTTTTGATAGTAATTGTTATATTTGTCTTAACTTATTTATCGCATTAGAGAAAATGAGCATAATAAGTGACTTGCTATTTTGCCATTTTATTTCAGAGACGAAAAGCAAAATATTCTGAGCTAGATTTCCAGGTAAGCGCAATTGTAGTTTTTTTCACAAAATGTTTTACACAGCATAGATTGTTAAGTGTATATGTGATCATTGATTAACTGGACATTCTATATGTTGGTGAAACACTTGACCTCTAAACTTTGGTCCCTTTTAATATCTCTACAATCATCTGACTAGGGGGCTCTCCACTCAGACTGCTCGATTTACAATCAGAAAGTTTGCGAGTTGAAACCCTGGTGGGGAATCAACTCAGCCGTGGGACTTAACAGAATGCATGCCAATGTGTGGTCAGTCAACAGTGGCCCATACGAGGAGAGAATGATCCCAGCCGTGAAAATGTAGAATTTCCACTGGTGGGTCATGGCCCCCTCATGCTCATTCTGGCTGTGTGAAGCACTTTGCAATAACAGGACCAACATTCGTGCATATTCGTCATGGACACAAGTGATCATGGCAAAGAACATCCCTGTGTCCAATGTCAACAGTGAATTCCTCACATTGGCCCAGTCTCTTAGATAATCTGTCAAAAGAAATGGATAATTATAAACCTTGACACTCACCCATTTGAGGGTTTAGGCCACCTTCCTTGGATAAGCTTGAGTGATGTGCAAAAGCCTATTCATCTTTTTTTTGTTTTACTTCTTTTGAATTTTCTCCAGTTCTCTTTTAGCAGCAAAACAGAACATAACTTTCCCCCCCCCTCCCCCCATCATTAAAATCCCACAAGCATCACACCAACCACCTCATCACCTTACAGCTCCAGAAAAAAATACATTGCAGAACTTTTCCCAAAGAATCAGTTCACAGACCTCTGCAGCACTTCCCACCACAACATTCACTGCATTTACTCCTGCAGGTTGTTTTTCATCCGATTAACATTCACTTGAGGTATGCGGCTGTATTTTGATCCAGCATTAGCAAAATTATTAAGTTCCTGTATTAATTACAGGCAACGCAAGTTGCCATCAAATAGGTAGTGTTCCTTGGGTGTTTACGTGTCAATGCCATCACCATCATCATGGCCTGTGAAATGAAGCGGAGTGTTATGGAAAATGAGAACATGTTTTACCCTTTCTGGCAATAAAATTGGTGTTAAGATCTTCTTGGTTCTTTCGGTAAAGTCACGTCGAAGGGAAATAATAAAATAATAAAAATAAAACAATAAAATAATTCTCACGACGTTTCGGCCACAACGCAAGCAGCCGTCCTCAGGTGAAAACCAGGTCTGTCGAGGCGACAGCGTCTGAGTCATTCAGACGCTGTCGCCTGAGGACGGCTGCTTGCGTTGTGGCCGAAACGTCGTGAGAATTATTTTATTACGTTTTATTTTTATTATTTTATTACTTCTCTTCTACGTGACTTTACCGAAAGAACCAAGAAGATGAATTCCTGCAGCCACGAAAGCTTTAAATCGAAATGGTGTTAAGATGTTGAAACACCAAATAGAAACCTTTTGCAAGGAATCAATTCTGCATTGACGTACTCGTGGTGAACATGCAAACAAACATGCTCTGATAATATATGGCATTGTCTTTGTACCGTTCATCTTTTGGCGTTCTCTGATCTGACACTGGTGAGACTAGGCCCTACAGAAGGCTGTCTCTGGTGTAAACCCATCAGTTTCAAAGACAATCAGATCATGTTTGATACTGGCAAAAAGGTCCAAATGCATGACTTGAAATCACGCCTCTATGAACCCAAAAGTCATATTCCACTCAGAAGACAAATCAGCCACTTGAAGAACCCGTAGATACTTTCTTGTTGTCCTTCCCCCGCACACTCCGATTAGCATGGTCGCCTATGTACGGCGGAAGAAGTTCAACGTACACTTACGTACGTACAGATACACTGAGAGACAACCATTCATTTTGATTCTCTCCTTGGAAAATTGTAACTGCCAAGGTCATGCGTTCATGCCGTTAGCGCAGCGGTGCATTGTACCCCCTGATATATGTCCCACTCTCACGCCACACAAGCTACACGTCTTAAGGGTTTTGGCTTCCGTTATTGATATCGCTTTTTTTCCCATTTTTAAATCCTTAAACATTTCGCTACATTAATGTTCATCAAGTCAATTTTGAATAAAATCTCCGGTAACCTTTACATTACTGTACAAACTGTGCTCATTAGTCTAATGTCCTTATTCTGAGTTGTTTTATTAGCGCCAGCTTAACATAATAGTACGCAGCTCTATTGCGGAAAAGGCTTCGAAACCATGTTGCTTCATTAAGAACAATTTTTGTTTGAAACTTGTAACGTACCCTGTGGGCACAATTACACAAAATAAAGCTTAAACAAGCCAGCTGCTCACCGCTCAAGCGTGCGGTTTTGAAACGCCGTTCTGCTCACATGTAGGTTAACACAACGAGAGAGAGAGAGAGGTCGCTTCCGTGCAAACGCACACAGAATGAGGCATTTGTCAATTCTAAAGTTTTAATGAGCATTCCGCTGTCCTTCAAGGGTGAATTCATTCAGCGGTCGGTCACAGATATGTTGTAAAGCATTTACCAAGTTCGCTCGAGAGCATTCTTACATACTGCATCTGTGTATGGTACACCAGCTGCACAGTGGCTCAGAGGAAAGCGCTCCAGAGGGTCATCAACACAGCCCAAAAGATCGCCGGCTGCCATCTCCCCACACTGGAAGAACTACACAGTTCACGTTGCATCAAAAAAGCACAGATCATTCTAAAGGACTCTTCACACCCTGGACACTCACTGTTTGAGCTGTTGCCATCAGGCAGACGATTCAGATCAGTCAAAACAAGGACAGATTCAAACAGAGCTTTTATCCTACAGCGATCACCACACTCAATAATGCTAATTAATTATTAAATAATAGTGTTTACAATTGAATGTGAAATAGAGATGTGCAATGACAAAATGTAACCTTATGTGGGTATGTGGGTATACTTGGGCTGTTTTTATATATAGTATAAATTGATTATCTTTCATTTAATTTTATTTTTATTTTCTTGTTTTATTTAATTTAAATTTATGAATGATGCCCTGACTGGTGAGCATTTTAAATTTCGTTGTACTGGTGACAATGACAATAAACGATCTATCTATCTCATGAAGAAGGGAGTTGAGTCAAAAGCACGTGATACCTTGGATTTGGAAAGACGAGGTGAAGGGCGAGACGCAATGGCCATTGCCGTTGATGCCATCGCACCTCATCATCACTTTCTTCCCTCAAATAGATCAGACAGCTTGTTGCACAGTTGACTCCTGACCTCCAAGGGCAACTTGTCGTTATCTCCCCCATCTGGATTTAAGCGTTTCTCTATGTTGCTGTACTCCAGAAGTCAGGTCTGTAAATGAGGAGAAACCCAATCCGAATTAAAAAAAAGAGTCGCTGCAGGCTGGAAACCCCCATGGTTTTTTTCCAACATCACAGAAACTTGTACAAAAAGCACTCAGCCTCGTGCATTCTGCAAAAAAACATAAACGGGTCCTGCTTTGTGGCCCTCTTGTCTTCTGTCACCGTCTAAGAGTTTTGAGCAAATGTGACCGGCTGACAGGCAGGAGTGAGACGCATTTCTTTATATATACTTGAATTGTACTTGTGTGCATGTTTTTTTTGTATTTCCCTTAACTTTATCATGGGACCTCATTTGCCAGTACCAAAATATGAGAATAGGGTTTTCCCCTTTTTTCACCCTTTTGTCACCCTTTTTTCTGGCAACAAAACAAGTGTTAAGATGTGAAAACACCAAAGTTCTGGTCTAACACCGTTTGAGACGAGGCTCGAAAGAAAGCTGATTCTGGTGTGGACCAATCAGTTTCAAAGACAATGCATATGCTGTCAGAGTATGTTTTAAGTTTGCATTCTGATCACAAGTATTGCAGTTAATGCAGACATGATTCCTTGTAAAATGTTTCAGTTTGGTGTTTTAACATCTTAACACCTGTTTTGTTGCCAGAAAAAGGGGAAACCCTATTCTCATACCTTAATTTTGCTTATGTTGTGTTTTTGTTTGTACAGTATACTGTTGATTATCCACATGCGGTTTATCCGATTTACGGATTGACCATGCACCTGAGATTTTGACATAATGTAATAACTCATGGTTTCTATAAAGCCCAAATTAATAATCTAAAAACAGTAATACATTGTTATTTTTAAAAAATTTCATTACAAGTCACGCACTTAAACCGAAATCCACTTGATCGCCTCTACAGTACAGTAGTTGCATATTATGACAAAAGTGGGTGGAGTTTGATGTTGATGGGCGTGGCTCAGCTATCCACTTAGTGGGCAGAGTCTTATGCGCGGGAGCAGGAAAGTGTTATCACTGAGCACGCGCATAGATCGGTCGATCGTTCGTTTTTGGCATAGAGATTCACGGAAAATGGTTATATTTTTGGAATATCCACGATTTTGAATTATCCGCGGCCGTCCTCCCCGTCATTAGCGCGGATAATCTCGTCTACTGTACTTCGCTTGTGCGTGTGAGTTTTGTTCGTATACACTTTAACTTCGCTTGTGGCTTTCGGCCTTTTTTGCAGAAAATCATGCACACGAGAAAGAGGCACCATGAGATGTTTCATGAGATGAGCCAAAAATTCCCAACTTTGGATCGACATTGGCAGTCACCTGCAGATAGCCTGAAGGTGAGCGAACAGAGCTTCTCGGCACAACATTCTTATCCATTGCACTTTTTGCACTAAAGTATCGGCATCTCATGAGATATGTTTTGTGACCGTGGGGTTCGGCGGCTAAAAGAAAATAATGTCAGTGTCAGAGCACTGACCCGGGACCGCTGAGCACCTGAGTTCAAATCTGGGAAGTTATGTGAGGGTTACATTTCTCTCTCCACGTTGTGGTGATTTTGTTGATTGCAACTCAGTCCCAAACAAAGACAAAAAGGACATGGTCTTGCGCACACAAGCATTGGGTGGTGCTCATCTCCATAACACCAGTTCTGAACTACTTAATGGAATTTACATTTTCTGTGATGGCACGGGCAAGTCGATTGATAAGACAACCACAATTGACTCACCCACAATGCTCAAGTCGATTAATGAAACCCCTTACCAAGATTTGAATTTACCAGGCTCTGATTACGGGGCATGCACTCTTGACCATCAACTTTGCACACAAATAAAACGAAGAAAAGCACCACATCAAATGTGTGGTTTGTTTTCCACGTAATTTAACATGGTTTAGCTCTGCGTGAGTTGAGCCAATATTAAACTCACTTTACAGATAGTTACGTAGCATCTTCCATGACTTTTTTCTAGACATACTGTATGTTGAACTTATTTTGCACCGTACGTAGTCAATCGTGATAATCGGATAACAAACTAAACACAATAAAAGCAGTTTTAAAGAAATGAGTTGTCAATCTAAGGGGTCGTCCATAAATGACGTCACGCACCTAGGGGGGGGGGGGGGTCAGACATTTGTGACGATGTGTGACGAGGAGGGGGGTGGTGAGAAATGTGACGTCACATCAGAATGCACAACTTTAAATAAATATAGACAACACGTTTTACTTAATTAAATATACTTTTTAATAAATGTTTTCTCCTACAACATCAGAGTGCAGCGCCACATTAAATATGCACTACAATGACAATAGTTTAAAGCAATTTGAAGCATGTTTTATTTTTTTTTGGGGGGGGGGGGGGCAGAGCTTTGTGACGTCATATTTGAGGGGGGGTCTGACTTTTTCTGACGCCGTGTGACGAAGGGGGGGGGGGGGGTTCAAAAAACGTCCAAAATCGCGGGACATCATTTATGGACGGCCCCTAAATTTGAAAGTGCACAGCTCCAGCGGCTTCCTAATATCGGAAGGAAGAGCGTTCCAGACGGCCGCAGAAGCGCATCTGAAAGCGCGCGATGCATTGGCCGTCTTTGTTCGATGGCTAACCAAAAGCCATGCGATGTTGACTGGAATTCGCGTGATGATTTATGCGCCTTGTAATGCTCCTCTGATTGTAGGAGTTTCAAAAGGGCGATGTTTCTCTGCCGCAAATTTTTTTGCAACCGATGATAAATTGCCCAAAAGCAGTTATAAAAAGGTGCAGGATATTCCCCTATTCGGCACCTTACTAACTCATGCAGTCAAAGATGTTCTGATCGCGCTCAGGATGGTTCTGGTCACAAATACCACTCTTTAACAATTTTCGATTTAAAGCTTTCGTGACTGCTATGTTGGGTTTGTCTATGGCAGTATATAGTACGGGGTAGACCCGTGTGATGTAAGAGAAAAAAGTTTAGCTGGAGGCATATATTTTTTGCGACATAGAATTGTAATGTATGACTTACTGTTTGTAGCTCAGCTTATTGGAGAGTATATTTAGTATATTGATGATACTGATGTAGTTTATATTTTAGTTTTTACGTGGTGGTTTAGCTGCTGCAGCTCCTTACTATTAAAATTCCCTCCCTTTATTACTGCTAACCCTACTCCCTCCCTTTGATGCTGCTAATCTTGCATAATGCACGGGCATAATATGACTTTGAACCCCCCCCCCACCTCCTACTCATTCCACAAGTAGTGACTAATCCCATATCTGCATTTGCCATAAATATGCTAAATTCCTCTTGATATGCAAATTCCTTTGTCAAGGCGCCCTTCCCCCTCCAACCCAGCTCTTTAACAACTGTAAGAGTGAAAAAAGGGGAACGCCCACAAAGCAACAGCTGACGAAAACGCAGGCCAAAGCTCCGCCCCCTCACTCTGCAAATTGGCTGGGGAAAGAAAAATCGCCTCCCCTGTTACCAATGCCAGACTCAAATGTTTAAGTTCTCTACAGAGGCGTTCGCTATTTTTCCACGTATTTACTGGCGGGGTACGTTTTTTTTTAACGGTGTCCCTGTTACGAATTGTGGTCACGTGAGTATCCGCGCCGTTCGTTAAAACTGCCACGAGCGAGCAAAGAAAGAGCTCGTTCTTTGTGAAGGCCGGCACTCAGATGTGATATGAAACTTTGATATACACGTTTTACTACCCGGCTTCGCCCGAGACTTGGATTCTTGTCTTGGATTAATACACGGCCCACGTGGAGGGTTTGGGGGGGGAGCGTGACGTCAGCAGGCACACTGCATGACGCTGCCGCATGCGGGTGACATCACAGATGTGACGTCACCGCTCACTTGCCGTGCAAAATAATCCATTATTGCGCCCCCCTCCAGCCCCCCAAAATACAAAAGTCTATTTTTATACTTTTTGCATTGTGTACCGTCTGGAAGCTACCCACATGCCACATTTCAAGTTAGTTGCATGTCGGGAAGTATGCTAAACATTTCGAACAGACACACATTCACAAATTTCCCTTTTATATGAATAGATTATCAGTGGGCAACTGACAAGGACACTTTTTTTAGTCGGAATAAATCTGCACTTTGACTAAAGTATACTGAATAACAACACCAGACCGATGCTCGCGAAATCACAAAGTGTTGATAGCTCTTTTGTTGTCCGCACCTCTGATTGGCACGGTTTGGCTACGTACGGTGCGAAAGAAGTCTTAACATACAGTACATGAATACATATAGCCTTGGGCTTTGCGAAGTGTTTTACCTTCGTGAAAAAAACATTCATACGGGGATCAGAGTGCAACATTGTCGCAAAAGCTATTTGGCCTGATTTAATCAACCGCACATTGAACACAGTGCAGATGGGCCACTTGAACAGCCACGGTGGTTAAATTCTAGCTATCGCATGAACGTTTCTCAACACCGCCATTTCCTGATATGTAACCACTGGAGTGACAAAACACTTGCTGACGTGTGAGATATACCACCAAGGTGTGCGAGTCCCTTGACAGTTTCATTTTTGGGCAGTTTTCTTTTTGGGGGAAAAAGTTAAACCTCAAAAAGAGACCTTTGAACAGTTGTTTGCTTCAAACTTTTTCCCATTGCGCTCGCGTATGCCCAAGTTGTTTTTAAGCCACACCAAAGGAAGGTGTCAAGAGGTGCTTTGAACAGCCACGGATTTTGTAATTTTAAGGAACCAAGGTTTTTCTTGCTAATTAGTCAAGTGTAAATGAGAATGGCCGAACATCAATAAACCTTTCCTCATCAATAATCTGGCGTGCAAATTTAATTACAATCCAACCATCGACGAGGATTTTAAAACAATTTTGTCATGAAATGCCCGGCTGTCATACGGATTTACGGCATATTGAATTGAGAAGTTCATGTTGCCCAGCGGAGTGGCCAAGACTTTTATTAACTTATCTAGCATGCCGCAAATTTACCAACGTGCACATTCACGAGCCAGCTTAACCTTTGTCGATAATGAACGTACGCTTGCATAAGTGGCACAGACCTCTATCCCGTAGAGATCTGTCAGGAGAATTTCCATCTCAGAGTGCCCCTTAAGACCACTTACTAAACCTTTCACGTCACATATTGGGCTGAAAGATACGCATTGTTTTGGTTGTCATTTGTTTTGGCCAAGTAATATCCCTTGCACATTCCTTGTAATAGTTTTTCTTCTTCTGACAACTGGTATTTAGTTAAGTTTGTAGTCATTATCATGCCCTTTTTAACTTTTTTCAGGATGGTCCTACACTGAAATGCTTGGCGAGTTCCATTATAGAGTTTTTGGCGTGTTGATTGAAACTGGAGAACCAAGAGAAATCCAACAAAACTAAAGGGATAAAATTCAAAGCTCTGCACAGATGGATGTATTACACTTGCTCTACCACCTCCTGGTGATCAGAATATTTATACTGGAGGAATCTGATGACCTATAAAGCTCCTTTTCACAGATGTCCATTACTCATCGCTCAGTCGAGTTGAGAGTTTCACAAAACACTACATGAACCACCAACCCTCACCTCAAAAGTGTTGCAATGGCAGGCATTCACCACTGTGTCCGGCTGATCGTTTATCAGGGTTCCCATCAATAAGGTCGTCCGTTCAAGTTCTAGGTAGTGCTGTCTTGCGCCAATCACTCCTTCAGAGTTTGTAAAATAAGCACCACCATATGAGACTGTGCATATTTTGGTGGGAGATCAACAGGTGCTGTCTGATAGAGAGACTGGTCCCAAATTGTGGGCGTTTAGAATTCCCACCACTAGCCCCTCACCATCCAGAATCAACTCTGGGGATGAGAACTTCCCAATGTTCATTTGAGAATGGAGATATCGATCTATTTTTTGTGGTTTCTAGCTCTCTTCGTCCATACATCTCTTTTAATAATTGCATTTTTATTTGGTTTCTGTCTACCATGAAGTCCATAAATATCCCTGCCTTGCAAGTCGTCTGTCTCTTGCTTGCCTGTTGGCACATACATGGACCGACAGAGTCTATCTCATAGATATCTATACATCTACCAACACATATATACATACATACATTCATGCACACAAATGCTGCACACATTTTGTTAAAGCAAAATATAATTAAACGGTGTTTAGTCACAGTGGTGCTTATGCCACATCAACGTGGCAGGGGCCAGTGTCTCCACAGAACAACCAATGTGGACTTCCTCCAAAGTGGTGCTCATTGTATCGAATCCCAGGGCGGGGGTGGGGGGTGAGCAGTGCCGGATTATCGTAGTAGCAAAAGTAGCTACATATGTAGCTACGAGCCCCGCACTTTCAAGGGCCCCGCACGAAATGCTTTCAAGCTATCAATTCCGGTTCAGTGATTCTGCACTTGCTCTATTACTATAGTACTATACTGCCTTCAACTTTTATGAACGACTGGGTGTTTAAGGTTAGCGATTTGTCGTATTATCTGCCTGTATAGCAAATGAAAAATTACTATTACTTTACGATGCAAGTTAAAAATTTGTGTTTTAATATTTAGGTTTTTTTTATTTCGTTCCCCCTTTATAACATACGCTACAGGCCCCGCACTAGCTTAATCCGGCACTGTAGGTGGGGCAATTATCTGATGAATTTATCCCCAGCTGAGATTTCAATTCGCAACCTTCCCATTGTGAGTTGAGTATTCTGCTACGCTGTCGCGTGGCTTGACAAACGTATCTAGCAGTGCTATAATATAATTCCACTTGGTCGCACCAAAATTGTTTTGTCAAAGGAGTCTGGCTGGCAGTATCTGGAAGTGGAGCCCCACCTGAATGTACCCTCTTGATGAACATCATTACTGGCAGGCTCTATAGCTGGAATGAAAATGTTCTTGGGCAGGGCAAATTGCTTGGTGATATGAAGCGAGTGGAGGAAGAGAACTGGCACTGAGCAGAGAGAGAGCATTGTTGAGCGGGATGACCAGAGCAAAGGTGGACAGATTTAATCGTTGCAAGATAATGAACAACATATATTCGCAGCTGTGAAAGCAAGCAGAAATTGTACCAAGGCTGGAGGGATTCTGTCTAGCAGTGGATAGAGAAATGTTGATGTGGCAATGATTGTAATCGAGATGGGCTTTGAGGCACACTGTTTTGATCATCCGGTCAAAGGTCAAAGACACGTATGTTTGTTGAGCTTCTTCCGCACCATACGTAGCCAACCGTGTCCTTCTGAAGGGATGTGAATCCAGCACTTGCCACGTCTGCTCGCAGGCCTCTGAGCACGCACAGCACTCGCAGCATAAGCCGACAGTTGTGCTGCAGCGTTATGGCCAGAATTACTCAAACTCTTCACAAAACGCATCCAAAAATGTAAAGCGGCTCTGTTACAAGTGTAGTGAGTCCAACTGAGTCGCAGATGTTGTTCTTTAGAGGCAACACTTTTATTGTAACACGTAACACCAGATTACAGCCTAGGGTGGTGGCCATCCAGCTAACTACCCAATACAGAGGAGTTACTGCTACGAAAGGTTGGGCCCTCACTCGGGTCCCGACCACGTGTTGATGCCTCGTAGGACGTAGAGCTTCCAGCTTGTAGACGTGGAGCTTCCAGCTTGTCGAATGCAGCGACCCCGGTCCCTCTCAGGGACCCGCCTTATGTCCTCCCGGCTCGGGGCTGCTCAGCCCTTGGCCCCGCCCGCCTTCTGGAGCCTTCTAGCTTCCTCTCGATCTCTCTCTCTCGAGAGCTCTCCCCGGACATGTGATCACCCCCTAATCCCCCGCTCCCCCACCTGGGGCCCCTTCTTTGGACACTCGTGATCACGTGTCTACGGGGTCAACCAGAGTGCCATGGCCCGAGGCAACACTGTCCCTGGGCTGACACTCTCCCGCTCCCCCCTGCGTAAGCCCTCACCACACGCTATGCGTGGTTCCTGCGCTATCCCAGCGCACACCAAGCCATGCTAGGGCTGGTACTACACCCACCACGGGGTGTACGCGATGACGGTGCATCGCACGCCACGCCCCTATCGGGCCGGCACCATACAGTGACATCCCCGATGTCACTCCACAAGTACCGAATAACCGTGCTAATGAATCGTCGCCTGGGCAATTATCATGTGTAATCATGTCGGTCACATAAATAATGTCATATGATAATCGTGTGAGCTACCAACGATAAACTCCAGATGGAAAAGTACAAAAAGACATTCGTACGCCACCCTTGCCAATAGACTTTACATCAGCCCTTTCGTTATTATATTTTTTGCAGCAGTCGGAGAAAAGATGGAGCCTGTCGTCCCCTGGCAGCGACTCGGTGGTGGAGAGCGTGAGCGTGAGTCTACACGAGCTCAGAACCCCACACACGGCACCAAATGTCACGCACCATGAAACATGCAGCATTCACCCGCACCACAACGCCACTCACCGTGCAGCCTTCCAGTGCTGGGCAGCTCGTGCGGGAGGCAGCGTGCGTGTGGGTGAAGCGGGTGAAGCGTGTGCAGCATGTGCAGCATGTGAAGCATGTGCAGCGTGTGCAGCGTGTGCAGCATGTGAAGCATGTGCAGCGTGTGCAGCATGTGAAGCATGTGAAGCATATGCAGCGTGTGCAGCGTGTGCAGCATGTGAAGCATGTGAAGCATGTGCAGCGTGTGCAGCGTGTGCAGCATGTGAAGCGTGTGCAGCACGTGCAGCATGTGAAGCGTGTGCAGCGTGTGCAGCATGTGCAGCACGTGCAGCATGTGAAGCATGTGAAGCATGTGCAGCATGTGCAGCACGTGCAGCATGTGAAGCATGTGAAGCATGTGCAGCACGTGCAGCATGTGAAGCATGTGAAGCATGTGCAGCGTGTGCAGCGTGTGCAGCACGTGCAGCGTGTGAAGCATGTGAAGCATGTGCAGCACGTGCAGCACGTGCAGCACGTGCTGCACGTGCAGCATGTGAAGCATGTGCAGCATGTGCAGCACGTGCAGCATGTGAAGCATGTGAAGCATGTGCAGCACGTGAAGCGTGTGCAGCGTGTGCAGCGTGTGCAGCGTGTGCAGCACGTGCAGCGTGTGCAGCGTGTGCAGCACGTGCAGCACGTGCAGCACGTGCAGCACGTGCAGCATGTGCAGCACGTGCAGCATGTGCAGCATGTGCAGCATGTGCTGCATGTGCAGCATGTGCAGCATGTGCAGCATGTGCAGCATGTGCAACATGTGAAGCATGTGCAGCATGTGCAGCATGTGCAACATGTGCAGCATGTGCAACATGTGCAGCATGTGCAGCACGTGCAGCATGTGCAACATGTGCAGCATGTGCAACATGTGCAGCACGTGCAGCATGTGCAGCATGTGCAGCATGTGCAACATGTGCAGCATGTGCAGCACGTGCAGCATGTGCAACATGTGCAACATGTGAAGCATGTGCAGCACGTGCAGCATGTGCAGCATGTGCAGCATGTGCAACATGTGCAGCGAGCTCATGGCACGATTCACCGGTATCACGAGGAGGAGAGCGAGTTTCAGTTGTGAAACTTGCAGCGTCTTGAACAATAACCGCAGTTACATTTTATTTTCATTTAAGTGAAACGAGCAACTAAGTGTTCATGTGTTTGTGTGTGTCATCATATAATAATACCATTGTAATGATTGCAATTTCACAGTTTGAGCTATTTTGTACAATCCGTGCAAATGATTGTGCCTCAAGGCGAAGAATTGAGCGTGTACACGAGACGGGTTAGAGCGTGGGAGGGAGAGCACGGATGAAGCAAACGACTTCTATAAGAGATAATGCTGCACAATTATATTCCGACACCCCCCTTGCCAGGGCCGTATTATCCAACAGTGCATATGAAATTTAAAGGCATACCAGACACAGTGCCGACTGTGCCTAGGGCCGATGAAAACTAAAGGGCCTACAAAAAAATGTGACCATGTATTTTTGTTTCTATTGAAAAATAATGTAGCCAAGATATTTCCTTGAATAAATTCATTGACATAGCAAGAATAGGCACAGTGTTTCAAATTAAATCTGCTTATCTGCGGCACACAGCGTGCTCCCGTAAAATTAGGGTCACAGACTAAATAATGAACGTATTAGTAACGAGATCTGTCCAGCGACTGGACGAAGTACCGTGTGAAACAAGCGAGCGGCAGCGGCAGTAGTAGTCGTAACCAAGGGGCAGCAGTGCCAAGTGTAGAAAGTTATCACGGAAGGCCTACGAAACAAGTGCCTAGGGCCTACAAGAACCTTAATCCGGCCCTGGCCCTTGCACATTGCATTGCCCTGCGCTACAAAGCCCTTGTGTACTGTGGCACAGGGCATTATGGTGCTTAATATAGCTCCTTCTGCACGTCCATAAACGCTCCTGCTCCATGCGGCGATTTTTAAACCGTGGACGTATGCGGGTAAGAGCCACGGTTGGAGATCGACGTGGATAGGTTAAAATAAACGAGGGAGGAAAAAGCGCATGTACGCATTAATTATGTGACGCTTTCCCACGTGAGTGCCGATTTTTGGAAAATATTTAACTAGCGATACTATCTTTGAGTTTCAAAAAGCTTAGTGAGATGGCGTTGAAAGATTAAGTCACAAGCAATGACACCATGAGGCTGAGAGGGGGGCGAGGGGGGTGCGCACTTCATTGAATGCTGGTTTTGTGAACTCTTTTAGCACTTGTTTTTGCCTTCAAGTTTTTGGCAGCCAATGATCAATTTGGCCTATATCCTATCGGTTAAGTCCCTTCTAGCGACAAAAGTGCATACGAAAGTTAAATTTGTTTTGCATCATCTTCATCAGTTATCGCGACCACGTTCTACAGATAAAGCTAATGCATTACCGCTCTCAGCCTTGGTTGGAGAGCGCTAAAGTCTCTCTCCACAAATTACCCTGACCAGTGGTACAACTTCTACATTGCTATGGAGTGAGCCAGTCTTGCAATCGTTCCCCTTCAAAGTACCATAAATTGATACTCATTTAGTTGGTTATGGGAGGAAAAAATAACCTCGGTCAACCTCCGAGCGATGTGTCCCCATGGTTCTTGGCATAGGCATATGGAATTCCTACGACTGGCTCAGGACTAGCAGCAGTGATGAGCATCGCCCAATGCCCGCGGGAGTGTAGCGACACGATTTCATGTGGCGCTGGCGCGTGGAAATGGTGTCGTGAACGGCACATGACGTGTAATTAATAAGAGAACAGTCGGGGTGTGTCTTCAGTAATCCTGGCATAAAGTTCATGGCTGGCAGTAATAACTTAAATTTACCTTTGCAGGAGCACATTTTCTGACAGGTATTACTCTTGGCATCGTCCAAATTGGTCTTTCCTTCTGCCAGCCGTCATGGCCATAGCTTTATGGTCTAAGCCCCTGGAACAGTAGGTCCTGTCCTCGTCTGAATAGCGAAATGTGTCCCATCCTAATGGCTGGCATGGAGTTCATGGCACCTCAATAACTCGGCAGAGTTGAGTGAGGGAGGGAGAGTTTCCACATGCTCTTCCAGGCTGGGAGTCTATTGAAGCGCTGGCAGCCATAACGCCTAATGTAGACTGACGAACAAATAAAAAAATTACCATAAAGATTCAAGGCAATTGTTACCATAATGTCATCATCAGTTTCCTCATCATTCACCCTCAACATCGTCATGTATGTTGAACTTCTTTCCAACTGTACAGAACCAACCGTGCTAATCGGAAGTGTGGGCGAAGGACAACAAACTAAACACAAAAATCTGTTTTAAAGAAATTCATTTTAAATCGAGATCATTTACAAGTGCACAGCCCCCCGTGGCTTCCTAATATCAGAAGAAAGAGCGTTCCAGACAGCCGCAGAAGCGCATCTGAAAGCGCACGATGCATTGGCCCTCTTTGTTCGATGTCCAGCCAAAAGCCACCGCAAGAATGACCGGAGTTCGCGTGATGGTTTATGCTGTCATCCTGATCGTCCTGGTTATAACCATCAGATTCATCACCCTCGTTATTGTCTGCTATCAACACAACCACAGTCATCACTATCATTCACACCCGCACGTAGTAATTTCATTAAGCGTGACTCGCGACATACCGTTCTGCCCTTCATTCAATTAACTGACATTGTCATTGTGGTCCAACGAGTGGCGTTGTGCGACAATCTCATCGCTTGTCACTTCTGCCGTCGTTGCCCTTGCAGGAGATGTCTTCTCAGAGTCGCCCTCCGCTCGATCTGCCGACGACCGACAGCAGCCGGCGGCAGTCTCCCGCTCCTGCCATGTGGCCCTTCCACGGCACGGGACACGAGCACCAGATGAAGGATGCGTCGGAGCAGGAAGCTTCGGAAGACCTGATCTCCTTCACGGGAGGAACGGGCGATTTCCAGACCGAGGTGTGAGTGTGGTGCACGGACAGCCAAGCACACTTTTGTGTGAGAAAGGTTGAGAGAAAGGTTTGAAAAAAGCTTCCCCCCCCCCCCCTTATTACTTTGTTTGATTAAGGAATTGCTGTACTTTACGCTTCATATTTTAGGCAAATTTTTTCGAGTGATATTGGCCCAGGTTGTGGCGTGTATCTCTATTAGCATCGAATGTAATAGGCATTGTAAAGAAGTTAGTTATTAAGACTCTGTTGTGATAATTAAAACAAAGGTATACCACCTTTCTTTAGAAAGTGTTCATTTAAATTTGTTTACTTACGACCGGCTTATATAATTCTTTTCAGTTTTTAGTTTCGCTAAACTTAAGAGCATTCAGACTTTGTACTGCAAACATGTAAAATGTATCGGAAAGGTCTGACTGCATGTAAATAGAATTTCAATTCATGTGATGGCATGAGAAGTTATTTTTTAATAATTCATTTAATGATAATTATTTTATTTTTAAAAAAAGAAAATAAATAAACTAAAAGAATTATACAAGTGCAAAAGTTATATTAGGTTGTGATGGTATATTTTAAACAAAAAAAATAGCATTTGCTTCACTTGTTTACTTGCTTAACTGAACATACAGTAGTTGAATTAATGCTAATATTTTAAGAACTATTGTCCATCATTTTGACTGGATGTACAATACGCTTCACCGTATAATTACCAGTGTATAGTTTAATCCGTTTTGCAATGTTTATTAAGAAGAAGAAGAAGAAAAAAACAAGCAAAAATAAAACAAGCATTACTCGTGCGAACATTGGCAGCATGTATAAATACATTCGCTTCGGTTAACAACGTACCGCGACTAACACAACAACCGAAGGTGGGTTGCAGTTTGGTTCTGATGATCAGTGACAATAATTATTATTGTGTTCTTAACCTGGCGATTCAACAATCGCTGAACGATTACGTTGTTGGTTGACCACACATTTTGAAGTAATTTCCCCATAAATTCCACCGTGGTTATTTACTGCTGCTAAGTGTAAAGTGTCACTATTTAAATTGGCTTCCATTGCTTCCAAATTTTTTCACAGAGAAAGTATGTAGACCATTACAAAAAAATGTTTACAGCTACCATGGAACAGTTAGAGAGTGCTGCTACGGCGCGACAGATCTTTTTTTCCCGTTGTTCTCACATCGTCTGCACTCGCTGTGGAGTTGTGAGTTACACCACTGTACATAGGCATTCGAGGGAGGGATAACAATTGTCTTACTTTGTAATATTATCCTGGCACATGTGTTTTTTGTACTTTCGTGAGAAGGATGGTGCAAAAAGTGAAATTTTAGTCTGGCCTGGAGTCACTGATGGGGTGGAACCACGTGGCATTTCAGCAACAAAGCAAAGGAATGCTCTATTGCGTTTATTAATATAACAGAATTACTGGTAGATGGATGATAAAATTGTGTTTGTTAAAATGTAATAGTCTGATAAAGGAATATTATGAAGGCACAGTTGTGCTCTGAAACGATCATTGGGTAGCACTCACCTCTCATGCCAGCACTTACTTAGATAGTAGAACAATGTCCACCCTCCTTCGGCTGTCTCCACATGGGATGAGTTATGCCAGAGGGTTTTGTCCGAAAATGACAATATCATTTAATTCACAAAGTATTCGCTTAGGAAATGACATTTTAAGTAACACTGCCTAAACTAATACAGAGGTACTATCAATGAACATTTCCCTGAAACTAAGTTTTCAATCAAATGAGTATCCAGTGCATCTGTGACGGACTGACAGTACGAGTATTATATCAGGAAGGTAAGGAGAGCTGTGGGCAATGCTGACAACGCTACACGCATTCCGACAGGCACTCCCAGGTAGGATGAGTTTGGCCATGGTGCCACGTAATTATCTCACCCTTAATGTCCTATCCTCTCACCCTTAATGGTATATCCTCTTCCATGTGCTGCTGTACTGAGGGCATTGGCAACGTGAGATAGTGTGGCCTTTCTGTGCTCGTGTGTGTGCAAGATGGAATCAGTGATGGAATGGTTTTCAGACTACTGTGATCCCATCAACCAGGGTTCGATTCAAGACCATAGCTAAGTTCAGTGACACGTGGTGTCTGAACCTATTGTTCAGTTCTCCTTTGTTTGACTCGGCCTGAGATTAGTACTATCTTTTACAGTGTGTGTAAATAACGGCACTGGGGAGACAGGCAAATTGGCATGGTGATAACCACACCCTCTTGTACATCATACCAACCAGCCTTAATAGATGCTCACTAACAGCCGTTACACATGCATTCCATAAGACTAAACAGGGGGGGGGTTCTGTGAATGCGTGTTTGCGTGTCTGTAAAAAACAGCAGATGCACGCTATAATTGCAGTGTCCCTGCATTCAATCCCTGCTTTGAATTTTCGGAGCCGATTGATTGCGGATTGTGTGGTCCTTTGCTACATTGAGTTGGCATAAATGAGGAGGGAAAAACAAAGGCAGCAGATAGAAATGCTGGTCACATTGTCCACCATATTCGGGGTGGACTCCATGCATTTATTCATCAATTAATATAAATTCCTAAGCTCATGATTGCATGCACCAAATTTCACACTCGAGATTCAGTATTTTTTTCTCACGTTATCCATGTTTGCAGTGAGGCATTTTATTTCATATTATGGGAGCATTATAAATGTAAGTTGTACGTATTGGTATTCATTCTAGATTTTAAGCTTTTGTGACTGCAAGGATTCATATTCTTAGGTTTTTTCGGTAAAGTCACATTGGTATTCACATCACACCTTGCAGCCTCTATAGTTGCTACCATTCACAATCAATGTAAAACAAAAATGGATTCTTGCATAGAAAAATTGTGACAATTCATGGAAACCATCGGGGGGTGAATTTGTACTGCTACGACGGGCCTATTCATTTGACTACAGCATAGCGTCAACCATCCGGTGGGCACGTGTCTGCTTCGTAAGTTTTCCTAAGATTTAAGATCAATGACAGATACATTTTAACTCACAGATGAAGTTTGACAATTGACCCTCTATGAATGCCACAAGTTTGCTAATCCAACTCACTTAATCCAAGTACAGTGCAGGAAGTGCTTTGGTTTTTTTTCTTCTCCTGGTGTGACTCTCACGTGATGCCCACGACGTTTTGCCCAGATGCCCTCGGGCAGCCTCGACGCTGAGAACTTATCGTAATACGGGGCAGTTGCTACATGCCTTTCCGTTGTGGAAAAAACATCAACAAATGTGCGTCTGCTTCGCAGCACTAACACCGGGACATGCCCCTTGCATTACATTTTAACCATCAGAAACCTTGAGCACCTGAACGGAGCCTCCCGTTTTTTGTAGATTAAACTGAACACAGTTGGCTTTGAAAGCATTATATTTGATTCATCTTCGAGTCATACAGTGGGTAACTACGAGGTGTGTTCATCATTTCGTGTTCGTAATCGCACCAGCTTTGTTCGACCTATGACTAATTTGTCTGCGCACGGTCAGGATTAGCGCTTAAACCACCAGTTGTGCACGGCTCCTCGAACAGACGACACCGGAACAGACGAGACGTAGTCGTCTCTTCACCGTAAGTTCATTTATGTTGCACGTCGGGGTGGGACCCGATGTACATTTGGATCAATCACGTAGCCAGGGATGACGGCACGAGAAGCATTATCGCGACGAATTGTCATACATTTATCTTGTAAATCAAGGGCATCCAGTTGCACATGCTTCTGAAACAATCTGAAATGTGTATCCTGTGCCCCCTAATAATTCACAGCAGTTGAATATTGGCATGATGTAACGCCAGCCAGTAGTGTTCGTGTTTTCGGAGCCCTGCCAGTCGCAAAGTGTAACTTTTATGCTTTGTTGCCAGCCACTCAGATATGAGCTGTGTCTGTTTTGCCACATGTAGATTGATCACTTCCTTGGGTTTACAGAAGCACTGCCTGCAGGCGAAACACGCACCCCGTGTTCTCGGCAACTAAATATGACAAACATGCACACGTATGTCATTTGTAAGTAACCAAAACATGTAAATCCCTAATATACTTACGTCAGTATACATGCATCACTTGTGTCACAGCTCAATGAATCTGCACTTGCTAAAGTGGATTGCAGAGCAACGCGATTAATTGTGTTGACTGTGGCACAATAAATATTGCAATAATCCTCCTGTGACATGTTTCATCCACTAATTTGTGCACGTAATTTAAAACAAAGGTTAGGGTGACCTATGAATTTGGTGAATGAGCGCAACCACTGCAGGATGAAAGATATTTAAATCATTTCACAAATTTGACATTGCGTGTCATATTTCTGGGATCTTCACAAACCATATATTATTCATACGATACTTCTTCCGAGGTTCATTTAGGGCTCTATAAATGCTTCCCACACTGGTTCTGTTTTCGTTATACAATGGTGGATGATGCTTAATCAGTGATGCTCATGTTTAAACCTCGCATGCTTGCATCAAATCATTGCTTTCTTTCTTACGACATGAGTTAACCACAAAGAAGCCACTGTTACACAGTAGTGTGATACATCCACCTAAAGGTTCGTGAGGCAAGTCGGTGTCTGATGCATCTTTGCAGAGTTTTAGTGTCGGGCATTCCCATATCAAACTTGTTCCTTGGTTTCCTTACGAAATGGAGATTAAATAAAAGCAGAATTGGCAAAAACAATCATTAACAAGAAAGGTATTGAGACTCAGTAATACGCTTTAAAGAGTTCATGTGAAATGTTACTTTCTCAAAAACATTCTAAGGTAGGTGTTAATTTTTTTTAAATCGTCATTAAAAACGTTGGCAGTGGTGAGCAAGGACAAAAATATACCCAATTTTGGCCTAAACAGAAAAAAGTTTAGGTTAATGTTTCACACAATTATCCTACATCGACATCCATGCCCATGGCATCAGGAGACAGCCTTCCATTAGGGTGGCTTGGAGCTGTTTACTGCCACGTAAGCCTCTTAGATTCTGAGAAAAGCAAATTGTGTAAAACAAAAATTAAGCAAGCTTGGACCTTGGAATTAATGTGTGCAGGTAAACGAGGCGAGACCACAGAGCGATTTTCACAGCTGGTGCAGGATTTAATCTCAACTTTTTGGGCTCCAGTGTAGAAAGCAAAGAGTTACCTGGTGCAGAACCATGCTGAGACTGGACTGGGAGTGTCTTGATCGAATTTGATATTGTTTCTTTTGCCACTTGATCTGTCTGTATTGTGTTGCAATTGAAAGCTTTCCTCTGGGACAATTTGAAAGGTTTATGACTGGCAGGCAACCTGGCCCATCGCTTAAGCCCTTACACAATTGACTAAAATTTTAACAGCTTTTCAATTTATTCTGTACATTCTTATTCCATATGTACCTACTTCTAGTTAGGATTTATGGACATCTAGTTAGGATGTATGGACTGACTATGCTGGAAATTATATCGTGTAGGTAAATTGTTCTCGCTTTTTTATTTAACAACGTGTGTGTCAGTGGAGTGCTTTAGTCTAAAAAAATATTCATCTTAAATTCTTTTCCAAACGGCTTGCACAATTGATGTAAAATAACCAAATGTTTGGACTGAGAAACATCCACTGACTAGAAAGTGAGATAGACATTTTTTTGTTAATCAAGATGGGGATTTTTTTTATGACCGTCGGTAGTACATTTATTTACTGCATCACCAACGGATGCTGAACAATTCACTTGATTGCATCGGCGGTTAATTGAAAAAAACCAGTCTGCTTTGTAGGAAAGCGCATGTTACATTGGAAGCGCTGGATTGGCCATCCAAGATTACAATGCACAGCCACCTTCTTGAATGTATTATCAACCCAACTTTATAGAAATGAAAAATGAACACAGGTGTGCGATTGTTGAAACTGGCCTCTGACCAATTCACAAATGGCAACCCAATCAACATCAGCTGTCAGAGCCAAACGGGGGGGGCGCATTTGTACATTATTTTGTAGCTCAGAAAGGTCCGATCACAGCAACAGAGGCAAAGCAGACAAGACTAAAAAGTAGTGATTTCCCAATTAATCAATTGTCCCAAAATGACCTCATTTAGTATGATTATTAGAAGCAGTAAATGGCTTACTAAATACAGTTAACTGTCAAGACGCATCAATTTACGTGTTTTTTCACTCGCTTTCCCTGTATTAATTCTCTGTTAATTATCGCATGTTGATCTGGATTAATCCCCTCGGAATCATTGTGACTTTTAGTGCATATTTTAGACATTATTTACCAACAGCCTGGTTTTAAAAATATATACGTTAATTGTGAATGTAAGTGTTCGAAACAAAACGGACATTGATAATTTCGTCCAGGAGCCATTCACAATGCACATAAAGCATTTAATATAAAAAGTTGCAACGCTTCTGTGAGAAGGGCATGACTCAAGTTTAATTTTGGCACCATCCTTCCTAATCGTGTAAGATACTAAACAAATACTAAATAATTAAAGCACAGAATTAAAAAGTAACTTTCATAATGATTTCAATCCACTTTTTAGTTCCTGTCCATATGGATATGTTAATTATAACGTGTGTAGATTGCTTGACTTTGCTGTAGCATAACTGTTGTGTCTCCCGTTTATGATTGATGCTCTATGATGTATGATTTGATATCTAACTCTGGCAAAATAATATTCATGTGGGGACTGTCTACTTTGCCATCTGTGTTTGCATATCGATTTTGGGCGTCATTTGTAATAAAAAAAAAGTTATCATTAAAAAATATCCCCCTTACCAAAAACAATTACCTGCGTGCGTTTGTTCACTGACATTATTTTTCGCGAGCAACAGAACACAACACACACGAACACAAGAACATGCATGAATATAAGATAAAATTCATAATCAACGATTTTTGGGTTTAGATCGCGTTATTTATAAATGTGTCGTAACCCTCCACCACCCGACACGGCCAATCAGTAAAAAAAGTGTCACGTTGACAAAAGACAAATAGTTCACTGCTTTAGCCCACCGGTGTGTTGAAGCGTGAAACCACAACATTTACAATTTGAGTACGACGTTTCGCTGGTAATTGCATCCAGCATCATCGGGCAATTCGCCAGAATGGTGAGGCTCTGCTGTGTCTCCCGTTCTTATATAGAGCAGCAGCAGGGTGACGTCATCATTAACTCATTAACTCATCAGGTGCAAAGATTTGAGGGGGGGGGTTATTGTAATTATATACTTGATTAGTAATAAGGCTATTGTTACGATGCGAGTTGTAGATTAGTAATCATTTGGAATGTGTTCTATTGTGATTATGCTACATTAATAATCAGTTAGTGCTTGTTTCCCTTATAAGGAATTGTAATGCATCTTATTTAATAATACGCTTCCACACATTCCAAATGATTACTAATCTACAACTCGCATCGTAACAATAGCCTTATTACTAATCAAGTATATAATTACAATAACCCCCCCCCTCAAATCTTTGCACCTGATGAGTTAATGAGTTAATGATGACGTCACCCTGCTGCTGCTCTATATAAGAACGGGAGACACAGCAGAGCCTCACCATTCTGGCGAATTGCCCGATGATGCTGGATGCAATTACCAGCGAAACGTCGTACTCAAATTGTAAATGTTGTGGTTTCACGCTTCAACACACCGGTGGGCTAAAGCAGTGAACTATTTGTCTTTTGTCAACGTGACACTTTTTTTACTGCTTGGCCGTGTCGGGTGGTGGAGGGTTACGACACATTTATAAATAACGCGATCTAAACCCAAAAATCGTTGATTATGAACAATATTGGTCGCGAAAGCCTACGTGTTATAAGATATCATGTTCGCATAGAAAAAAATCATTTGAAAAACAGTACATTAAGTCAGCCTCATTTCGTGCGGAATCAGACAACAAATAAACGTGTCCACGGACGCATCAGGATCCCCCGTGTTGCCGTATCAGTCTGTTGGGGGCAAGTGCTACGAGCGAGCACCTATGAAGGCCGGCACGGCACACAAGGGATAGTTGTTGGCCAACACTACGCCCAGACGCCTCTGTCTCTCCTGGGGGCGATGTTTACACACCCCGCCAGGTATTCATTTGAGGCCGAACCAACGTAGGGGAGGCCCAGGACCAGTTCAGTTGTCACCGGTGTTGACCGTGAGTGGTGAATTGAACTCGAGCGCTAATCCAGAACAGACCGTACAACAATGATGAAATGCCGATCCACAAATAGGAAGGGGAGACATCACGGGGATATCACTCCTCGCTGCCCCTGACACCACCTAAATGTAACTTTGTCGTTCGTTGCTCTGCGTCTACATCAGCCATATACGAAAGAAAGAAGACGGACTCCTCGTGAGTTTGAAAAGCACGCCAGACTCTCATTGGCAGAGGAGCTATCGCAGTGGGGTGGAGGGAGGGAGCTGACAATGGGCACCCAATCGGATTTGAAGGCGGAGGGACATTCAAATCTGATTGTTCGTCAGGGAAAACTAAAATGGTTATGAGTGGTCGGTTGCGAAACCGCTTTGGGAAATTAATTGGGATTGGGTGGAGAGTCCTGGAAGGTTCGGGAAACGATAGGGCGGGGGGGGGGAATCAAAGGAGGGGTAAGAAAGGAGTTTGGTGCGGCTGAACGGAGGGATTCTTTGATGTTCTGATACGCCATGAGGACGAGGTAATGAAGACGAAGTTCAAGGCTCGCCCGGTTGCTGCAACTCCTTTACACAACCAACGCTGGGCAAGGTCTATCAACGCCAGTACGCAGCACGGTAATTTTTTTTCAGATTACATTGTGTTCTGTGTGTTGTATTGTTAAGCTTGCCTGTTTAGTGTAGGGCTTGAGTATAGCGTGCCACGCATCCCCTGCGTCTGTTGCTATGTAAGCAAGCACAGTACAGTGGGGTGATGTGAGGTAATGGTTGTTGTTGTGGCTTCAGGCGAAGTGGGTCGTTAAGGGTTGAAACAGGTGTCAGGGTAGCCGGGAGGACACAGGCCAGTGATTGGCTGGAAAGGTAATTGGGCATTAGCTGGCGTCGCTCCGGCGGCGAAAACAAGGCCACGTGACACGGGGGGGGGGGGGCAGGGGGTGAGTGATAAGCGGGGGGGGGGGGTAGAGATAATTAGGGAGATTAATTGGTGTGGGGATATAAGCCAGAGCGCAACGGAGAGAAGGGGGTCCTGTACGAGTCGGCGTCGTGGATGGAGCTGCAGCAACGGTGCCCGGGGAGTCGCAGAGCAAGTGATAGTAAAGCGTAGAGAGACAGTGTTAGTAGAGTAAAGCACGGAGAGACAGTGGTAGCGAGAACGCAGTGAGCAACCAGGGTAGCCATGCATCGGAAGGATGCAGAGTAGGAGAAACCGTAGAGACGACAAGCGTAGCGATAGTGAGGTAGAGAGACGCGGGGCGACGCGGAGCGGAGTGAGGGCACGGAGAGACGTGGAGCAATGGCGCAGCAGAGAGACGGGGAGCGGAGCGAGGCCGCGCCGAGACGCGGAGCGGTAGCGCGGCGAAGGTGGACTCTAAGAGGAAAATAAAGAGGAGAGAAAGACAACCCTTGTACGAGTCCTACATTAGTATTAATTTTGTTGAGTTGTGTTTTTTTTGCAGTCGTTGTGGCAAATGGTGTCTTCAAATTGGCAAATGGCTGGATAGGTTAAAAGACAGCAAGAGCCTATTGGCTCCCTTAACAAATATTAGGCTTTGGCAGGAATTGTTGATAAACACATAAAGAGGCCTCTGCAAGAAACCCAACAGTTTTCGATCATGCAGATCTCGCTGGATAAGCCTCACGCTCACAACTAACCAGGTCATCAAGCCCAGCATCTGGAGATCCCCTTGCCACCCAAACCTCTGTCTGAGCATGTCCAGCCCACGGGGGTCAATAGGCCCGAGTATCGGAACCACCTATCCCAGTTTGGGTGATCAGCATTACTTGCATTCCTCGACTTTGTCATGCACCTAAGGGCCTGCCAGTGGACAACCTGCGGCTCTTTAAAGACTTGCAGTGTGGCTCTTGACATTCAAAAAAAATGTCTCTTCTTGTTATTTTGGTGGCCGACCCCTGAACATTCAGGGCCAGTTCACCATGTAAGTTCATTTTACCATGGGCAGGAGTTGGAACCTCGGCTCCGAAGCCGCATGCTGCTCATTAAAGGACTGTTTCGTGACATTAATTATTAGGGATCACCGTCTCGTATTCACAAGCATTGCGGCTCTTGAAAGATTGTTTTTTTTTTACTGAATTCGGAAAAAAATGCCTCATGTTGTTTTGGGTGCCAATGGTAAACTGGACTTCCATGGTGACCTTGGCAATCAAGGGGATATGGAGCGTTATACCCCAGGCCCTGATCCCAACGGAATGCCATGGCATCATCCGTCTCCAGGGTCCCCTCTGCTATGTGACTCTCACCACAAACTGATTCACATTTGCACTGTCCATCGGACGGCGAACCAGTCTTTTTGGTTGGATTTCATAAAGCGTTTCAATACTCGAGTAAAAACTCACTTGCATTCAACCTTCTCTTGGCCGAGCCAACCTGGTCTTTTTCCACCCCTCCCCCCCCCCCGTGAGGTGTCTTGCCATCATCGTGCTGCTCTGTCCATGACAAGGAGGGAAATGGGTTCCCGCGTCGGCAAGTCGTGCTTCAGCCATCCCTCTGTTGACAATGGTCGTGGTGTAGTCGCCTCCGATCAACGTACCCACCATGCCCCCCGCTCACTGTTCACTGGCTGTGGCAGCGCCAAACGAATAGCTCCGAGTCCTAGGAAATCTATAGGGTTTTTTTTGCATTTATCGTTCAATACAGATTTCCATCTGTATGGTCCAAATGGAACATATGGTATTGCTGCCCCAACATTGTTTTGTTAATTTGTTGCATTGTGCATTAACGTTTCACTATTAGTTGCACATATCTGTTTGCATGACTGATTGAGAAGACGTTGGTGTATAATATGCACCGGACAGACAATAATTCAGGGCTCGAACAATTGCATGAATAATTAAAGATAAAATGCCGTTTTATTTTTGTGCACTTGCAACACATTTTCCACCGTGTTAACACGTCATAAGCTGCACAATAACTTTCACTCGTAATTTATTAAACATTTCAACCGTGTCGGTTTCCAACATTACGTAAACATTGTTGAAATTACTGCCAACATTTATGAATGGGTAAAATTGGTCAGCCAGGATATGAGGCCACGTGATTATGAAAGCACAACAATGGAGGTTTTTTTTGTCAGTTCACAAAGTGAAGGCTTCACACATGGCAGCTGGTCTCATTCTGACACGATGAGATGTTTGATTGGTGCCAAATGCTGCTGGGACACGGACCAGGCTGATGGAAGTGCTTCGTATTTAAAAATTCTATTTTTTGTAAATACGTGAAAACCTTGCCCAACGCAGCTTTATCAAACACTTGCTTCGGCCATACACGGCGTACCTTATGAGGTCTGTTTTCTGGAACACGGGGGTGATGTGTTGGCTCTACGCGGTTTGGCGCTGCTAAGATTCTCATCTCGTCGTCGACAAAGTTGTGCCGTGAGAGGGCCGCGTCCGTTGGGAGGTGGGAACGAATCGACTGTGAGAACGATGTATCTACCACGTGCGCGTGTTTAGTTTGTGTGTGATCCTTTAACAACGCACAATGCCAATGTTCACACATTACCGCACGCATCTACCCGCCCACTCGTTTAGAACGTCAGTCATATGGACGTCGAGATGGTGAAATCGTAAATGTTGGGAGTGACAGCGTTCGGGGCGAGCGTTGGGGTGAGTGGCGCGCGCGGTGCGGGAAGAGGAATGGAGACGCGATTTTTGAGTTGAAGTGAAATTGAACAATAAGAGTGGACACACACACACAAGACATTAGTTGAACAAATAGGGAGAGGGTTATTTCAGACCCAGGAACACAACCGTATTGTTCCCCAATGGTCTATTGTCGAACGCGGTTTTGCCCTACACAGTATTTTCCCTGAACGTAACCCCCGCGTTTGGCGAGGCCTGCCCGTTACACACATATATACAAGTAGGCTATTATATATAAAGATTAATTGAAGATCAAGAACAATTCGATTTTCTTAGGCACGAGCGTTAACTGCGAGCATTCAAGAGGCAGTCACAGCTACCTCCCCACAATGCCAACGTAAGTTCCATGATTGATAAACGCTCTCTTAAAAAGTGTATTTTTTTTTCACGCCAGACAACCGATGCGATTAATCAAGCGATTTCATAGCACAAATGATGGCCTGATAAAATGTTTGTTTTGTGAGCTGGCAAGGGGGCTAACGAGCGAACGATAATCACAAAATCGTAACTCGAGCAACGGCGCAAGAAAGCGTTGGGCCAATTTCGGCTGACGCGCTGGATGATCGAGGGACCATTGCACCAAATCGGCTCAATTTTCATGCCAATCACATGACAATAACATGGGATTTATATTCCTCCAAACATTGCATACTGGGGTTGAGTACGCATTGTTCTCAATCATGATCGAGTTGTTTTTTTCTCCTCCCCCCCCCCCCATAAAGCGAGGCTATCCGAGGCAATTATTGAAGCAATATTTGTTTTCAAAGTGGCAAGATATTTGAAGTTGAAGGTCATTGTGAGCAAAAGCGCAAAATGAAAAAAAACGCGATGAGTGCAGCATTTCCAATTGTTGCAGAACACAGCTCTTGATTCATAAGTGCGTCTACACACTTATATCTCAAGAAATTAAATTGTAAATCAGGTTCATGTTACACGAACAATGCACGGGATGCAATAGCACAACCTATGCGGCTGCTGCCAGTGGTGTCTGTTCATAGAGTTCCTGGCAGGCTTGCAATGCCAACGGCGCTTTTCGATGAGCCAAGTCAACAGGCTATTGTGCAAACGAGTTCAAACAGCATGGGTTTGGTGCCAGTTAATTCCATATTGCTATGATGGGAGCCAGTATCTCCGGAATAACCACTGTTTCCTTCCTACGAAGTGACACGCATTTCATTATGCCACGGAGGGATTATGGAATGAGTCGACCCACTCAACAGCATTTTAATTGACAACCTTCAAATTGAGAGTTGAGACCTCTGACCACCAATGCCTGTCAGCCAGATCGTTGTATCGGTGTCATAAACAGAGGGACTCAAATGTGAGAGGCTTAAGTTTGCATCAGATTATCACCATCGGACGTGATCAATCCACAGCTGCATGAATGACTCCCCAAGCCACCACCACCACTTCTCGGCTTGGCGATGTAGTGATCGATGTCGCCCCTGTACATGAGCTTATTTCATCACTTCTCCTCGCTGGACATTCCCTCGGACACGCACCATTATTCTTATTATGATTCTTGATTATCAGCCAATATCCCTTCTCGTGACATTTCCTGCTAAAAATGACTTGCTTCTCTTAATTCGAGTCATGTCCTTAAGCCCTTATACTGTATGCACTTTCGTCCATGTGTTTCTCTTGCTGTCTCGCAAATGTGCACCTTTCAGACTAAAATAAACATCACGATAATACATTTGGCGTTCAACTCAATTCGGAAAAGATTTCAGAAACTAAAAAAATATCGATTTTTTGCGTCCCAAAACAGGGCTTATTGATGAAGTCGTCCTCAGAAGTAGTTGTGCGACATCATCTTCCGAGACTCTTCTCTGACAAAGGGTGAACTTCTGCCCGCCGAAGAATTCCAAATTGAAAATGTATGGATCTCGTGACGTACAATATCAATAGGATTCATTTCGTCTGTGCACGCACCCGGATTGTTCTGACGACGGCGCGTTACATGCGGCGGTAAGTTCCAATGTAGGCCTTGCAGTTGGAGCAGTGGTGCTGCGTGTCTTTGAAGGTGGGGAACAGCAGGGGAATGAGGCAGCAGCAGAAATAAAACCTGTGGAATGGAGAGGAAAAGTAAACCGAAATTACACAAAACTCAACGCCACTCCTGGCTGACTATTAATTACAGGATTGTGTATAAATTACGCATACTCATTTTCAAGGGTCTCCATCAATCTGCTCCGTCCCATCTATCTCGCCGATCAGTGCACACCATCTTCTTGGTTCTTTCGGTAAAGTCACGTAGAAGGGAAGTAATACAATAATAAAAATAAAACAATAAAATAATTCTCACGACGTTTCGGCCACAACGCAAGCAGCCGTCCTCAGATGAAAACCAGGTCTGTCGGGGAGACAGCGCACACCAGCTTCGACAGACCCAAATCGACTAGGACTCCGATCAGCAGCTGTCCGCGACCTGCTGCTGTACCCGCCGCGCATGAACCTCGCGTGCGATACACGGCCAGTGGAGCTTTGGGGTCTCCGGCCCAAAGAGCTGGAACACGCTGCCAGCTCATGTTCGGGATCCATCCCTGAGTCTGAGCCTGTTCTTCAACAGACTCAGAACGGTGTTGCTGTTTCAGAGAGCCATCTTCAATTAGCAGCCGTGATGGACGGGACTCATAAGAGCGTGCATTAACAAATATTCTTACTTACTGGAGAACGAGACTCTTAATATTACGGCAAACCAAGAGAGGGGACTTCTAGAGTCTGGCCTGAGCAGGGGCAACCTTTGAGTATTCCCCATGGAAAGTGCAACTGCTGTCTGTGCGAGATGCATTTTATTTTCCGGGCTGAGTGACTCAACATCGAGTGAATTGGCAGTCTTGGCTTCGATGATGTAGCCAAAGTTAATGTCTCCCTGCTCAAATGACGAGCGTCAAAGCAGCTCTGGTCTTTGTTTAGCAGCCCCAGCTCGTATTGGAAATGGCACATTCCCATGGCCAGGACACGGATGGCTACTATAGACCTCCTACAAAGTGAGTGGTACTTATTGTACCAACTCTAGAAGAATTATTTGAACTCCGATTAGAATGTTCAACTTTTCCACTACGAATCAAAAACTCTTTCTCTGTTACGATGGATTTTTCTCGTCATATCCAGAGACATTCAGTCTAGGTAAAGTCCCGCATGTTTGAGATATATGTCATGTTAATTATTCAGGCTGGTTAGTGCTGTCTTTCATGCACTTGACCCACGAATCAAAGGTTAAGAGAAGTATGTTGCTCCAGTGCTTATTTGGATACATTTTGAGTTTTGACTATTGTATGGATGGTAACATGATTGAGTGGTAATGCATTTGTCCTTTATTGTCGAGGTTGGAGGTTCAAACTCCGCATCCACCCTAATGAATACGCGCCATCTGCTTCACTGTGTATGCTAAATATCCCATGACGTTATTATTTGGTTCTTTCGGTTAAGTCACGTCTAAAGATAAAATAATAAATTAAATTAAATAATATAATAAATTTAATTAAATAATAGTATTCTATTATTTAACTTAATTTATTATTTTATCTTTAGACGTGACTTAACCGAAAGAACCAAATAATAATTCCTGCAGTCACGAAAGTTCTAAAATTAAGATCCCATGACGTTATTTGAAACAGGAGGCCATGTGTTCCGGCATCAATGATACAAATGAGAAAGATTACCCACAAATTACTAAGCTGGGAAATTGCACAGCAATATAGCCATCTATTTTGTGATGCTAATACTGTACAGAATATATCTGTAAAACAGCACCTTCATGTCCCATAAGGATGACACAAATACAAAGAGCACTTTGATTCATACCTTGTATTTAGTATTATGAACCCTTCATGTGTTCACCCTCCCACTTCCACTTCTCACCACTCATCTCTACTACTCTCTACTATAGCAATCAAGGCTCCATTCAACCATCACTCAGGGCTAGGTTACGTACTCTTTTCTGCGACCACCAATAATCTGAAACTCTCTCCATATGCTGTTTGGCTCCCTGCTCCTGTTCAAGTCCAGGCTCAAGATCACCAATTATCCACAATAGAGTTTTTTTGGGGTTAGATCACGTAACCTAAAAAAAACCTCTTATCGATATTGGTCGCGAAAGCCTACGTGTTAAAATCACAAATTCTCTTTAAGATAATATAAACCACATATCAAAGACAAAGACAATACATTTCCCCCCCATGTTGCGCATGTCCTACTGTTTTGTACAGCATCCTGAGATGCCGTTTACATGCAAACACACAACGAATCTCGCCGGCATCCTATTATATCGGATCCCACTGGGACAAGCATTTGCACGTTTTGTCGCCGGTGGTGGCCACACTCACCCGAAGAGGCAGAACAAAGCAGCAAGGAGCCAGGAGAAGCCTCCGTTGGTGGTGTGCGTCGTGGTCCAACCGAAGAACTGGCACTTGGGGCAGCGCACCTGCGCGGGGACATCACGGAGCACCACTGCCGCGTAGATCCCGGGCACAGGCAACTCGACCGCCAGCTGATTGCTTTCTGCAGGCGAAATACGACAGCACTCATTAGCCCATGTCACCATTGAGCGGTGGTAAAACTATACTCTTAGTTCTTTCGGTAAAGTCACGTAGGTAAAAAATGAAATTAAAATTAATAAAAATCATTTTATTTAATTTTTATTAATTTTAATTTAAAATTAATAAAAAATAATTGTATTTTATTTTTATTAATTTAAATTTCATTTTTTACCTACGTGACTTTACCGAAAGAACTAAGAGTATGAATGCTTGCAGTCACAAAAGCTTCAAATCTAGAATTAAGTGGTAAAACTGTCAGGGCTAGTCTCACACCTGGTCTTTGGCTGTCCGTATAACTGGAATTCAACGTTTAACGGTCACGATTGATGAAACATTCAGGTCAAGCGGTGTGGTGAATGGTGACATCTCTAGTGGCTGCAGGAGGTGATGTGAGCCCACGACATACACTATGACAGAAACATGAATTAGTTGATGCACCAATATTCAATATGCCCTACATTCCGTAGCTACAATCTTCGTTCCATGAATGCTGGACTACTACACTGGACTTTCCCTCGAGGAATGAGCAACTATTGACAAATTAAGTTTCAGCTAAACCATAATGACCATCAGAAGGTTATTGGACAGAGTGGGGGGGGGGGGGGTTGTTGGGTTGCCCTTAGGCCTTTAATGTAAAATAAATACTCAGACGAGAATGTGACCACCTTCGTTGATCACCGCGAAGCTCAAAGCCCATTGTGGTGGCCCCCTAGTTTTCAGCATTTTAAGTTAATGTCGCCTCTTGGGTTTGTGTGGGGTGTGTGTGAGAAGTTGTGTGTGTGCAGAGTTGTTCGACAATGCCTGAGGTTGTATGACGATGCCTGATGTTGCTGCAATTGCCATTGCCGAGACAGAGTTGGAGCATTGAGATTTGTTTAGTTGTGGACGTACGCATGGAATCAGAGAACTGGGTTGACCGTTTTTTGAAAATATATATTTTAAATAAAGTCCGCGAACGATTACGGCTGCAGTTTCTCACTCTACTTCTGGCTTCGTAATAAAAAAAAATCGCATTAACATCAAGGCATTTACACAATGTACATACAAGAGAATTTACGGGTTGAAGGTTTGAGCCGACTGTATCTTGGACTCTACTTGCGATAAGACTGCACTAATATTGTCATAAAGTTGAACAATCATGCAGTGGTAGCACACTGCACTGTCAAGCCGGCATCCAAAGTTCAATGCCTGGGTCGTGGCTAACATCGTATGTTCGAGTTACAGTAATCCCTCGCCACTTCGCGGTTCAAGTTTCGCGGCCTCAGTGCATCGCGGATTTTTCGAACTGATTTAAAGGCCTCATTATACCTGTGCAGTAACACCATCATCATCATCATTCATCATCACATTCATCGAACTGCACAGGTCTGTCATCGTTGTCATTGTCATTGTCATCGTCGTCGTCGTCATTACTGGAGTCAAGTCTCAAGATACTACTGTCATTGGTGAGTGTAGAACACCATAATACGTATCGTATGAGAGAGAGTGAATGTATAATATTAAGGTTTTATAATTAAATAGATTTAATTAAAATATATATATAAAGTATAAATATACATATTTTAAACATTCTGGTACCCACACACACATATACGGAAATTCCTAGGGGGCCAATCCTACTTCGCGGATTTTCACCTATCGCGACGGGGTTCCGGTCCCCATTAACCGCGATGAACGAGGGATCACTGTACACCTGAATCGACCCACATTAAGTCGATGACTTCAGAATGGGAGTACAGTAATACAATTTCTGAATTCAGTCACAATGCACATACAGCAGCATTTTGAGCCGTTTGCAACGGACATCGAGGTGATTGGGAAGATCAGCAAAGGGTCGATTGTCGGAGTCAGTCCTGAGTGTAACTCAAGCCTGGTTTAGGCACTCGACATCAGCAAAGCTGTGATCTGTGGGAGATGCAGCTTTGGGGGACTGGGAGATTGGGAATAGGTTTCGACTCTGTCCAGGGCTGGTCCAGGGCTGGTCCAGAGCTGGTCCAGAGCGAAAGCACTTTGGAATCCACACAAGGAACCACAGGTGAAAGAACCAACCTAAAGCCACATAGCCCCTAAGCCCTGACCCGATATTTCACTTTGTCTATACGACCTGAGGTAGCATTTCTCTCGTGGTTCCAATGTCTTTACGTGTCCAACAACCATTTAAAAATAGCGGGTGACCAAATAGTTTGCTTTTACAATTGTGTACAACGGAAGTTTTGTTATCTTAGGTCGGTACACATTTCTGCTCTGGCCCATGGACTGAACAAGACCACGCTTCTGCAGTTGCTGGCAATTGTTCATGTTTATGCACACGCACGCAGATGCTTAATGTATACCGCACTAATACATTATTGGTTTCTTCATTGCGGGAGGGGGGGGTGGCGGGAGGAAATAATGACTGGAACACATTTAATAAATAGGCATTAAGACAATTAAGCAATGCATCTCTTGTTGATAAATTGTCACCGCCGCATTCAACGTGTCGCGCTAATGCAATAATAATGCACCTCATCGACATCATTTGTAACCGATTTTTGATTGTTCAGTAATTGCCACGACACACGTATGACATCCATAAGCCATAAAAATAACCCCCCCCCCCCCCCACTTCAGTAATTGAGGAGTCTAATTGTAAGCAACCATGCACTGCTCAGTAAAGCTAATTTATGACACGTTAAAAATGATTCAAATGAAAGACGCTTTGGCTGTATTTATTGCCGCCTTCGCAGTCCATTGAGCAAAAACAAAACCGAGCGGCCCTAGGAGATGTCTCAAATGTTGCAAATATTCAGGCGGAAAGACGAGCCTCAACTATCCCTTTACAATTCTTATTCTGCTTTAATGTATCGCTCCGGTGTTACAAATATTGAAATAGCACGTGCACTTGTAGTTGTAATGTTCATAAAGGTTTAACAATTGGACTTTTTAGCGAGTTACAAAACGGTCATTTCAAATTTGTTAACTGAAAAAGTTTGAAATTGCACGACTGTAACGGTTAAAACGTATTGCTTTTCCTACTTGATAAGTGTGCATGTTGTTATTTGTACATGTATTTAGTTAAAATCATTGCAACTCAACGCTGATACTTCATCAACTATGAAGCAAAGAATGATTTAAGGCTAAAATGTACTTTCAATTTGATATAATTGGAATTAAACATGTCATGTCATATTACTTGACAGAATGTAGTTATAGTAGCAATTATAGTAAACTCCATTAAAAGTACATAAGGACTACCATCATAAGAGTATACTACAGACACCTGACATGGGCACTATTTTCTCTGCATGATGTGATAATCGTGGCACTTCAACACAGTGTTCCATGAACTTCCTTTGCGTGTTTCAATAGTGTATTCAACCCTCTGGCAACGCACACAATTGATTCTGCATCAGTAGCCGCGAAGAAGTTCGCGAAACACAATAAGAAATGCCGAAACTCCACGTAAAAAGTGAAACAATTCAATATCTTGGCCACAAAAGCCTTTGCTGAAAAACACCAAAAGTGTGATCAGATATAACCACGATGCTTCCTTCAGGCCTTTCTTCGGTAAGGAAGAAGAAAAAGTGATCATCATAAATAAACACATCGACTTTACACGATGTCTCACTTTACACGATGTCTGTCTCACTTTACACAATGTCTCACTTTACACAATGTCTCACTTTACACAATGTCTCACTTTACACAATGTCTCACTTTACACGGTGTCTGTCTCACTTTACACGGTGTCTCACTTTACACAATGTCTCACTTTACACAATGTCTCACTTTACACAATGTCTCACTTTACACAATGTCTCACTTTACACGGTGTCTGTCTCACTTTACACGATGTCTCACTTTACACGATGTCTCACTTTACACAATGTCTCACTTTACACAATGTCTCACTTTACACAATGTCTCACTTTACACGATGTCTCACTTTACACAATGTCTCACTTTACACAATGTCTCACTTTACACGGTGTCTCACTTTACACGATGTCTCACTTTACACAATGTCTCACTTTACACAATGTCTCACTTTACACGGTGTCTGTCTCACTTTACACGATGTCTCACTTTACACGATGTCTCACTTTACACAATGTCTCACTTTACACAATGTCTCACTTTACACGGTGTCTGTCTCACTTTACACAATGTCTCACTTTACACAATGTCTCACTTTACACAATGTCTCACTTTACACGATGTCTCACTTTACACAATGTCTCACTTTACACAATGTCTCACTTTACACAATGTCTCACTTTACACGATGTCTCACTTTACACAATGTCTCACTTTACACGATGTCTCACTTTACACAATGTCTCACTTTACACAATGTCTCACTTTACACGGTGTCTGTCTCACTTTACACAATGTCTCACTTTACACAATGTCTCACTTTACACAATGTCTCACTTTACACAATGTCTCACTTTACACGGTGTCTCACTTTACACAATGTCTCACTTTACACAATGTCTCACTTTACACAATGTCTCACTTTACACGATGTCTGTCTCACTTTACACGATGTCTCACTTTACACAATGTCTCACTTTACACAATGTCTCACTTTACACGGTGTCTCACTTTACACGGTGTCTGTCTCGCTTAACACGATGCCTCGCTTAACACGATGCCTCGCTTAACCTCTCAAGTTTGTTTTCGCTTCTCGGCTTGGGCGAACCGGCGACGACAACCGCCTTCGAGCGAGCCGGCCCCGCGTGGCCTCACGCCGCACGCGGCAAACAACCCAAATACCCAACTCACCTATGGGGTAAGCGGGGCACGCGGAGTGCGGCGGCGGTGGGTAGACGACGTAGGAAGGCGGCGGACCCCCGGGCTGACTCTGTATCGCCGACAGGTCAATCTCGGTGTACGGTGGCGGTAGTGGCGCGGCCGCCGCTGCCTCTGTTTGGCCGCCCTTGGCCGTAGGGCCCGTCAGGTTGGATCCCTCCTCGGCGTCCCTCAAGTAGGTCTCTTCCTCCCTTGGCCGCTGCTGTTGTCCTCCTGCCATGGCACCGACGAGGGCGTCGGTTGAAGTCCGGACAGGGTCCTCAGCGCTGGTCCTGGTTTGCGGATCCATCGTGTTATTTTGAAAGTGCGGTTGTTTAAAAAAAAAAAATCTAAATTCTTTGCAGAGCTGCACCGAGAAGACTTTGTTAAAACGTAAGCGCAGGTCAAGACTTATCTGCTGCTAGGTTCAGAAAGATGTTGCTTTTGCAAAAATGTTAAGTTTACTGCGGGACTGTATATTTTGAGTTCAACATGATTTCTGCTCTATAATTTACGTTCGAATTTGAATGGATATATGTTCCAAGAGTACAATTACATTGTATCGTTACATAAGCAACACGGCTCGATGTTCTGTTTTCAAGCTCTGGACTTAATTCCTGTGTGTAGCAACGACTCTTTCAAAGCTATCATGTATTGCATACTCGCACGTCATAAGGTTAACAGTCGTCGGAATTTTTTTCCGTTTATCGGTGGAAAGATAAATATATCCGTAACAGGGAGAGGCTGGTGACTTATCGAATCTCGAAGTTAATCGTTAACCAACTTCTCAAAATCACAAACCTCATGCTATTGTGAATGCATTTTTTTCAAGTTCTTTAAACAATTCCTGTAGTTCAATCTCACGTGTCATCAGCAAATTTGACAGTTATTATTTAAACCATTAATATTTCTATCTTTCATCTTCTTGGTTCTTTCGGTAAAGTCACGTAGAAGGGAAGTAATAAAATAATAAAAATAAAACATAATAAAACAATTCTCACGACGTTTCGGCCACAACGCAAGCAGCCATCCTCAGGCGAAGAATGAAACACCCCAAGCTTGGAGCGTATATTTAAGCTGGGTTAGAGGGGGGGGAGGTGGGAAGAAGAGCGCCTAAACAAAATAATTTGCATATCAAGAGGAATTCAGCATATGGAAAATGCGTAGGAGGTGGGCGGGGGGGGTTCCAAATCAATACTATGCCCGTGCATTATGCAGGATTAGCAGCATCAAAGGGGGGGGGGGAAGGGGGGGAGCATTAACAAAGGAAAGGAATGTTAATAGTATGTAGCTGTAGTTACTAAACAACCACGTAAAAAACTACAGTATAAACTGCATGACAAACTAAAGTATAAACTACATAGCATCATCAGTAAACTTACTATACTCTACAATAAGCTGAGTTACTAACAGTAAGTAATACATGAAAAATTCTACGTTGTAAAAAATTATATAATATGCTTCCATCTAAACTTTATTCTCTTACATCACACGCGTCTATACCGTACTATATACTTCCATAGGCAAAACCAACATTAAATTACATACTGTATTGCTATAAACCACCCTATACCTTATACATTTTTAATATAACACTATGTATTATTCTACCCACCCTAATGTGTATCAAAATGGTTTATTACGTCCTTCCAGTGATTGCTAAGCCAGAATCCATCTTCTCGGTTAAAATTGTCTCTGTGTTTGTAAATGTGGATCGCCTCATGTACGAATCTCTCATGATAGCCAGATGGCTTGCAGAGAACCTCTGTCTTGGAGAAGTCAATGTCATGTGAACCCACTGAGTTGTAACAGTGATCTGCCACGGCTGAGGTGTTTGTCCTACAGTGTTTCAGGTCAGCTTTATGTTCACGGATGCGGTCCGAGACATGTCGTTTGGTTTCCCCAATGTAACTGCTACCACAGAGGCAACTTAGTTTGTAGACACCAGGGTACTGTATGTCTGGAACCACATCTTTTACAGACGGTACCAGATCACGGATTTTATGTACTGTGTTGAATCGGACCTGGATCTTGTGTTTAATCAGGATTTTGGAGATCTTTTTTGTGACCCCAGCAATGTAGGGTAAGGTGATGGTCTTGAAAGGCTCCTCAACAGGATCTTTCTTGGTGGTTGGAGTGATGGCTTTGCGGATTGTGTAGTCGGAGTAACCATTAGCCTTAAGAGCTTGGCGTACGTGTTTGAGTTCACTGGAAATGTGTTCATGGTCGGAGATGCATTGGGCTCTATGATATAGAGTCTTGATGAGAGAATTCTTCTGGGATGGATGGTGGTGGGAATCCGGTTTTAGATAAGCATCCGTGTGGGTGGCTTTCCTGTAGACAGAGTGGCTCATTGAACCATCAGGTCTCCTTTTGATTAGGACATCCAAAAAGGGTAGCTTGCCATCATTTTCGACTTCCATGGTGAATCTGATGGCTGGGTGTATGGAATTGATATGGTCGAGAAATTGGTCTAGAGCAGGCCGGCCATGTGGCCAGATGACAAAAGTGTCGTCTACGTACCTCTTCCATAAGGTCGGGCGTAGAGTCGCAGTCTGGATGGCGTCCGTCTCAAATTTCTCCATGAAGATGTTGGCTACAACCGGAGATAAGGGGGAGCCCATTGGGGTGCCCTCAATTTGCTTGTAGAAGGTTCCATTCCAGGTGAAGTATGTATTGGTTAAGCAGTGTCTCACCAGGGGGGGTACCCCAGCATTCAGTCCTTGATGAACCAAGTCTTCAATGATTGCGATGGTGTCAGGCACAGGCACCTTGGTGAACAAGGAAACCACATCAAAACTGACAAGCAGGTCGTCTGGGGACAGGGCAATCCCCTTGATTGTTGATACCAGGTCAGTAGAGTTTAGTACTGCAGAGGTGGTTTTTCCAGTGAAAGGCCGTAGGATTTCGGACAAAAAACGAGCCAGTTTGTAAGTCGGGGAGTTGATAGTAGAGACAATGGGACGAAGAGGTGTATCTTCTTTATGTATCTTTGGCAAGCCGTACAATCTTGGTGGCCTGGCTGCAGAAGGTTTCAACGAGAACTGTTTGGTCTGATCAATTAATGCGGTTGAAGCAGAAATGATGTTGTTGGTTTTGGAGACGAGGCTGTTGGTGGGGTCTCTTTTTATTTTTGTATAGCTGCCATCGGTGAGTAGTTCTTGAATTTTGTTGTTGTATTCTATTTTGTCCATGATGACAGTGGCATTGCCTTTGTCGGCTGAGAGGATGACAATGTCATCCCTCTTTTTTAATTGAGCTAATTCAAAACGCTCATCTTTGCTGATGTTGCTAGCTGGCATCTTAGCGTTTTTGAGGGTTACAGAGATTTCCGATCTTGCTACGTCTGCAGAGGGATGACATTGTCATCCTCTCAGCCGACAAAGGCAATGCCACTGTCATCATGGACAAAATAGAATACAACAACAAAATTCAAGAACTACTCACCGATGGCAGCTATACAAAAATAAAAAGAGACCCCACCAACAGCCTCGTCTCCAAAACCAACAACATCATTTCTGCTTCAACCGCATTAATTGATCAGACCAAACAGTTCTCGTTGAAACCTTCTGCAGCCAGGCCACCAAGATTGTACGGCTTGCCAAAGATACATAAAGAAGATACACCTCTTCGTCCCATTGTCTCTACTATCAACTCCCCGACTTACAAACTGGCTCGTTTTTTGTCCGAAATCCTACGGCCTTTCACTGGAAAAACCACCTCTGCAGTACTAAACTCTACTGACCTGGTATCAACAATCAAGGGGATTGCCCTGTCCCCAGACGACCTGCTTGTCAGTTTTGATGTGGTTTCCTTGTTCACCAAGGTGCCTGTGCCTGACACCATCGCAATCATTGAAGACTTGGTTCATCAAGGACTGAATGCTGGGGTACCCCCCCTGGTGAGACACTGCTTAACCAATACATACTTCACCTGGAATGGAACCTTCTACAAGCAAATTGAGGGCACCCCAATGGGCTCCCCCTTATCTCCGGTTGTAGCCAACATCTTCATGGAGAAATTTGAGACGGACGCCATCCAGACTGCGACTCTACGCCCGACCTTATGGAAGAGGTACGTAGACGACACTTTTGTCATCTGGCCACATGGCCGGCCTGCTCTAGACCAATTTCTCGACCATATCAATTCCATACACCCAGCCATCAGATTCACCATGGAAGTCGAAAATGATGGCAAGCTACCCTTTTTGGATGTCCTAATCAAAAGGAGACCTGATGGTTCAATGAGCCACTCTGTCTACAGGAAAGCCACCCACACGGATGCTTATCTAAAACCGGATTCCCACCACCATCCATCCCAGAAGAATTCTCTCATCAAGACTCTATATCATAGAGCCCAATGCATCTCCGACCATGAACACATTTCCAGTGAACTCAAACACGTACGCCAAGCTCTTAAGGCTAATGGTTACTCCGACTACACAATCCGCAAAGCCATCACTCCAACCACCAAGAAAGATCCTGTTGAGGAGCCTTTCAAGACCATCACCTTACCCTACATTGCTGGGGTCACAAAAAAGATCTCCAAAATCCTGATTAAACACAAGATCCAGGTCCGATTCAACACAGTACATAAAATCCGTGATCTGGTACCGTCTGTAAAAGATGTGGTTCCAGACATACAGTACCCTGGTGTCTACAAACTAAGTTGCCTCTGTGGTAGCAGTTACATTGGGGAAACCAAACGACATGTCTCGGACCGCATCCGTGAACATAAAGCTGACCTGAAACACTGTAGGACAAACACCTCAGCCGTGGCAGATCACTGTTACAACTCAGTGGGTTCACATGACATTGACTTCTCCAAGACAGAGGTTCTCTGCAAGCCATCTGGCTATCATGAGAGATTCGTACATGAGGCGATCCACATTTACAAACACAGAGACAATTTTAACCGAGAAGATGGATTCTGGCTTAGCAATCACTGGAAGGACGTAATAAACCATTTTGATACACATTAGGGTGGGTAGAATAATACATAGTGTTATATTAAAAATGTATAAGGTATAGGGTGGTTTATAGCAATACAGTATGTAATTTAATGTTGGTTTTGCCTATGGAAGTATATAGTACGGTATAGACGCGTGTGATGTAAGAGAATAAAGTTTAGATGGAAGCATATTATATAATTTTTTACAACGTAGAATTTTTCATGTATTACTTACTGTTAGTAACTCAGCTTATTGTAGAGTATAGTAAGTTTACTGATGATGCTATGTAGTTTATACTTTAGTTTGTCATGCAGTTTATACTGTAGTTTTTTACGTGGTTGTTTAGTAACTACAGCTACATACTATTAACATTCCTTTCCTTTGTTAATGCTCCCCCCCTTCCCCCCCCCCCTTTGATGCTGCTAATCCTGCATAATGCACGGGCATAGTATTGATTTGGAACCCCCCCCGCCCACCTCCTACGCATTTTCCATATGCTGAATTCCTCTTGATATGCAAATTATTTTGTTTAGGCGCTCTTCTTCCCACCTCCCCCCCCTCTAACCCAGCTTAAATATACGCTCCAAGCTTGGGGTGTTTCATTCTTCGCCTGAGAATGGCTGCTTGCGTTGTGGCCGAAACGTCGTGAGAATTGTTTTATTATGTTTTATTTTTATTATTTTATTACTTCCCTTCTACGTGACTTTACCGAAAGAACCAAGAAGATGAATCCCTGCAGTCACGAAAGCTTTAAATCGAAATTTCTATCTTTGTTTCCCCAATACAAGCTTAATGAAATATCTGCCACTTTGAAAAACTGTAGTAAGAGCTTGCAACTTTTCTGACATGTACTTTTCTCTCTCTTCGTGTAATCTGAGTCTGGATGTTCCACTTTGTAAATTGATTTATGTCAAAACAGGTTTTATTTAGGCCTCGGTGTGCGAAAGCTGGAATAACTGCATTTTGTTTTGCTCTTATCGACATCTACAAAGGCTATGTACAATGGTCATTCACATGCATTGCTCTTTTCTAGAATCTGATTAATAGTAAATGTTGTGTGCCACCTGAGGAAGAGACATCTTTCCGAAACCCTGTACTCCCAAAGTGGGTTGGCCTATATAATTCTGTTTCACACGTAGCAGGCTTTCGCGACCAATATATTCATGAGAGGTTTTTTGGGTTAGATCGTGTAAATAACAAAATATGTTGTTAAACTCAACACCACCCGACACAGCCGACTAGAAAGAAGTCTGGCTGTCGCCTGATAATGCTGGTTATAATAGACAGCGAAACGTCGTACTCGAATTGTAAATGTTGTGGACTTACTCTCTAACACACCGGTGTCCTGAACTAGTGACTAATTGGCATGTTTTGTTTACGTGACAAACATTACTAATTTGCTGTGGCGGGTTTAATGACAAATTTATATTTTGATTTGAAGCTTTCGTGACTGCAGGGATTCATATTCTTGGTTCTTTCGGTAAAGTCACGTAGAAGGGAAATAATACAATAATATAAATATAAAACAATAAAATACGTCGTGAGAATTGTTATTGTTTTATATTTATATTATTTTATTATTTCCCTTTTACGTGACTTTACCGAAAGAACCAAACATATGACAAATGTATAATTTGGTTATTCTGTTTCGAATGAGCATTACTACTTTCCTCACCACCACTATCATCCTTACCACCACTATTTACCAATGTGTATTGTCATCCAATATCCATCGAACAGACGGAGCAAATATATCATCTGTTTTGAAGGTGCTACGTCGATTATATTCATTACATCACATCACGAGACAGTGGCAGCTTATGGAGGCCTTCGTCCGGCAGTGGATAGATCAATGCTGATGACGAAGAACTGTACATTCGACCACGGACAATTAAACACTTCCCCGATTCAGGGACGTCAACCCGTAACGCGTTCTATCCCTTAATGATGAAACAATTCACTTAATTAACGGCAAGAACGAATCGGCAAAGTAACACGTAAACTTACCAATTTAAACAATTAGCACACGTACTTGTGAATAAATTCACCAACAGGTACCTTGCACCGTGAGTCAAGTGTTCTGCACGCATACAAGATGTGGTGCTGCGGATGAAGGCGACGGAGGGAATGGGATGATGGTGGAGGTGGGGGTAGATTTGCATAAGGGTGGGGGTTGGTCACCTCTGTCGCCCCAGAGTTCTTGGCGTGCTTGAACCCTCCCCTACGGGGTAGGGGTTGGCATCACCCTCCCCTCGACATTGAATGCTCTCCCAACAACCACTGGTGATTGTGAATGTTGTGGCTTTGCTCTCCAACACACCGGAGTGCTCGGCGAGTAACGAATTGGCATGTTCTGTTTACGTGATAAGTAATTCACACTGCACAGCGCAGAGGTGGTTTCTTGAAGTGTGACATCTGGAATTGCCCCCTTCATCTGAGAGGTGGTTTTATTCCAACGCACAAACAACAAACTCGAAATCTCTATTTGGAATTTAGCGCACGTATACTTCCTCACGCAGAATTTGCATCCAAAATATGGTTTGCAAATACGTCACGCAATTTATAAACACATCATTATCCATGCGTACATGTTGATTTTCGAGCTATTATAATTTCCATTTGAGCACACAATAAAAATGCATAACTATAATCAATAAATAAAAAACTCAATCCGATGCAGATAAGCTATGGCAAATTAGAAATTGCATTCAGCAAAAGCCTCTGCGTAACATTGTGAATCCGGGCAAGCTGAGGAGGTGTTCCGCTACCATTGAAATGGATTGCATGTTTAAAAATAGCCTAACATTTTTTGTATTGTGTAAAACATTTTTTTTTTACCAGAAGCAAACACCACGGCTCTGACTGACATCACTGCTTTCACAATACAATAGCAACAACAGTACCAATTTGGGTGCAAATTGTCCTTGGGTTACCATTCTCGTAAGTTTGTGTGCTGCTTTAAAGGACGTTGATGTACTTCCACGACTAAGGGAACACGGAGCTGGGAAGAAAAAAAAACAGGCCGTATTCGTACAGGTTTCAAGTGTGTTCCCGTAAGGTTTTATACGCAGAACAGTCATGGGACGTACACAGACGAGTAGCAATCTGCTAAGCGACATTAGCGAGATATTGTTCGGCATCTGGAAATTGCTTGACTTGAGTGGTCTGTAGATATACACGAACCAAGATGTGCACGCAAGAAACACTGAAAGGCAAATTTTAAACATCAGCCCCCTTGCACTTGAAAGCAAACAACACCGATGTGACCGAATAGTTAATGTGAACCAAGGCTTAAACAGGTATTTTTTTCGTTATATTTTCAGTCAGTTTCTTTGACGTGAAAAGGGCAACCGAAAGCAAAGCCACCTGTGTGCACGATGACGTCGGTGAACACAGAATCATTTGAACACAGTCGTTACTTTCAGACACGTCGGTGACATGCCATATTTGATTAGAGGCATTTAAATGGAGCTATCCGCATGCTCCTGAAAGATGTATCCAAACGGTCTTGTTTTTGAGAAAATTAGCGCTTTTCCGTTGTTTTCGGCAAATGATTAAGAAAACAAAGTTAGTGAACGTTCTAACTGAATTAACCAACGCAACATTAAGATCGCACATCTGGTTATTTGAGGAACGTTTCAGCAACAGTTCATGAAGAGTGGCTTTCAATGACCGTGTAAATGAGCCACCACCCCCAATGCAATCAAATGGCACTTTTAGAAAGCTAATGCAAGGCCAAACACGCTGATGCTATTTGATATTTGAAAGTACGTTTTGTCGCGTTATATTACAGCTCCACTGCGTTCTAAATAAACACATTCCTGCGGAGGGAGCTGGTAGGAACGTTGGGTTGCTCGGTCAATGGCCAGGGTCAACGGCGGCGTGGTGTATTCCGCAAATATGCCCGACTGTGAGGGCGGGCACAAGCCGGCGTGAGTAGGTTAAACGTTGAGTTTTATAAGGGCACCACGGGGTGACCAGCCCCTCCCCACCCAGCCCCACCCCTCCCACCCCCACCCTCTCCACCCAGCCCCTCCCCTCCCCGCCCCTCCCTCCCCACCCAGCCCTTCCCTGCACGACGGACACAATAATCCCCTGTGGGCTGGTGTAACCGGGAGGTTCCTACCAGTATAACTAGCTACTTAAAAGCAAAATATTAGGCTGAATGGAGATTCTACAAAACATTTTCTTGTCAATTCCTAATCACACACTGCAGGACTTCCTTACTATAATTTGGAAATGTACTTATTTATCACGGAAAGCCACACTGAGTCGTATAAGTCTTTTTCAGGAGGATCCTGGGTTGAGTTTTTATTTTAAGACGTGTTTAGCCAATTCTTGACTGTTTATTATTATACACGTGGGAGGAGACCGGGGCACGTGGAGAAACCCCACGCATGCAAGGGGGCAACGCTCGATCCCCAGGTACAAATGGAAACAGATGGCGATTATGACTTGCTGTACCGCCTTCTCCTGGCTCGCCAGGGAATGGGACCTCAAGACATCTGTGTGCAATCCACCAACCCTCATTGCCTCCCCGGTGTTGAATCACAGGCCACAGACATGGGCACCACTGGCCCAGCTTCCTCCATTCCCTCATTTCCTTTATTCCAGAATGTCACATCTTACACACGTTTCATTACTGATACAATAACCAGATGCACTGGATGTGATGAGGACTGAGCAATTAATGTAAATCCTTATATTATACAGTATATACACACATCATTTAAGCTGCAATGCCCGTTCTAGTTACAGTATTCGCAGAAAGTTATCTCAACAACATTGCTTGCGTTCAATTGTATGCCCCACTCTGGCACACAGCGCATCACATGTTGCTGTGAAGTGAAACGAGGATAATCAATAGAAGATATACTTTATTAATTAGAGCGATAATGACATATGAAATTATGAACATGAAATACGTGTATTGTGATTGAGGCAGCTTTTGAGTATCTCGACCGATAATTCAGAGTGATAATATGAAGTGAACATTGTTCATAGATTAGCAACACATTTGGATGAGTGATATTAAAGCACAAACCTTCGCAGCAAAATCTCGGGAATGTATGCATCGAAAATGCACATCGTGTGCACTTTATCACCGAGACATCAATTCACAACCACCGTCTGAAGTGAAGATACCCGCGAATATCTAGCCATTGCAATACAAGGTGCCTCAAAAAAATGTTAACACTTATATGGGCCTGTCGTTTTTTATGTAAAAAGAACGGATAATACACTGAAACATAACAAACGTATATTAATAGCTTCAAAAAGTCAGTCTCCACTTGTTCGCCATCATTGTCAACACATGCCTGGTGGTCTCTAGAGCCCGGAGGCACATTTCTTGTGGCCTTGTTGCAAATTCTCGGAATTGGTAACATTTTTTTGAAGCACCCTGTATAACGAAACAACGTTTGAAAAAAAAAAATTCCATGGCTGGTAAAAAGTTCAAGATCAAGAGGACATCAGGGCCTGTGTCATCGACGCCGCTGCTTTCTCCCAAGAGGAATCAACTCGACAGTTGCCATGCAAACCTCACAGGGCTGCACTTGCAAAAATCGCACCATCTGTCTGCGGCCTTCCTCTCGGTTGGATGCCACTCCAATGCCTGCATCGGTGACCTGCCCTCCCCTGTCCTGTGTCAACTGCCTCACAACCACAGCAAATCTCCTCTCTCTGATGACATCTGCAAATACTTTCGTTCCGTGCTCGCTTCTGAACTTCCAAGGCGCTCACCATATTCTGCCATGAAACAGCTAGCATTTTCAAATTGCCATCATTTTCCCACCGACAATGTTACGTTCACATCTGCTGATATGTTTTCTACATTTTATTGTTGGCGTTGCTATAGTATTCGCAAGTGGACCACTGTACATCCACAGGTGCTCATGATTTCCCACTGAAAAGTGTCTTGTTCTGTGTTACTTAAAATTGGCACCCAGTCAGTTTAACATGCAACAACCCAGTCAGAATGAATACACTGCACCCCACTGTGCACAAACCTGTATCTCGTTGGTGAAAATGTGCAATTGCTATACATCCACATTGATGTGAACGGCCTGATGTTAAGGACATCTAATTCAGCTCGGGGCATCATTCGCGAGAATGCCCCGATGCGTGCAGCCTTACGCGTCACACGTTCGTTTATCTGCAAATGTAACCCGCGAAGAATGAGTGGGCGTCGGTGCAGAGACCGAGGCTGAGAAAACATTACAAAGCGCCGTTAAAACTGACGCACGGTGTAACGAGCTGAATTTTAGTGCACATTCACCTGCTGCCCATTAACAAGTCTGGACGGAATCGAACATAAAAAGCTATGCACGCATCGCACCGTCTAATCACGCGTAATTCATCAAGATGTAACATTAAGCATAAATCAGTCCCAAGACTGACATCTTACCATGCAATAGTCCTACAAATGAATGTTTCTGCAGGAGATAAAGCCGCACTATTACCTCTCCCTGTACAGCTCTTCTGAAAGTAGCTTCCATTTCCCCCAAACATGCTTTCGTGCATTATTTTAAACAGTTTGTTGCCAATTTCTCGGGCTCCCTTAGAAATCATGTACATTACCGATACAAATTCCTGGGTTTTACAGATAGAAGAAAATGTAAAGTAAAAGCCCATCAGAGGGCATTATGGGTAATGTCTATGTTGCCACCAAACTTCGCCAATTGCCTCTCCCTCTCAGCTGGATCTCGGACCAATTAGAGTTAACATCCGATCGGCAAGATCCGTTCTTACAGTGTCTCATCATCATCTGGGTTTTCATCTTCCCCATGGTCGCTGACCTCTTTGGGTGCCAATCCCAGTGCACGTCTCGGTAACTGCGCTCCTTCACCCAGCAAACGAGTGGCACTCATCACAGCTTCCTCTCCTGACTACATCCCAGCACCGTGCTGCAACATTCTATTCCAAATGCATAGCAAAAAACCGCAAGCGTACTGTTTTGAAAGAGCATCACAGCAGATATCGTGTAAACATGGAAGGGCAAAGTTCAGATGCTGCCTGCAACCAATAAATGCAAGTCTTTGTCCTCAAGCTTTCAACAGTTGGTGAATTTAAATGTTTTATATGCATTTCTAAATACAAAGAGAAGCCTTATATTTATTTAACAAAATTTCATGAATTTTCAATGGAGGGAAAAGTTCAATTTTTGTTCGTTTTTAATGGAAAATATGATTGTGATAAAAAATCTGATTGAAAAAAAAGTTAAATGTCAGTTCAGTTCTTATGAAGTCCTAATGGCTAAAAGTGATGAAATTGAGTTGTTATTTTTTTGTTTCACTTTAATCTGTAAAATATTATTAACGTGATAATCTATGCAATTACAATCATTAACAGACTAAAAACAAATGGCTTTGTTTGTAAGCAATGAAAGCACAAATACAAAACAAGTTAGGTAAATTAACCTATATGATCGATTAGGGCTGGCATTATAGCTCAGTGTGTTGTGCAATAGGGCACCCAGTCATGAGTTTCGAGCTCAAATCCTAGCCATGGTGGATTCAGCCACCACAGTCTGGAAAATGAAATGACACTCCGGTCTGCTCATGGAGGAGACACGCTTCACCCTCTACACTTGCAATTTTAAGTGTTGATTTGAAAATATTCTGTCCGGAAAATGATAACAAAAAACAAAATCTCATCCAAAAATTTTGACTTTCATCTCGGTATACACACACACACGAGAGAGTATTTGTGTGGATCGTTTAAGGATAATAATAGGAATCGCTGGCATGGGCACCGTCAAGATTAATGTTTGCGAGCAGCATCTGCTTCACAGCTCAATCTTGAACTGTTGAGACTTTGCCAGATGTCATCTGGTGAGTTGCGCCCAGTTCAACCAACATCAATACGGCTACACAATGCTAATTGTCAGATCGTAATGGGGTCAATTCCACAGAAACAAATTTACAGTAAAAATGTAAGCGTATCGGACATTTTTCCGTGGAGGAAAAGCACAAGCGAAAAAAAATTACCACCGCAAATCAATACTGCATTTCAGCAAAATAAAACGTTTAGAAAGTTAACACGGGAAAAATAGCCCATTTTCAAGAGTGCCCATATTTCCGTACTGTTCGTGGTAAAGGTGGCGAGTTGTTTCGGTTACAAATATGAGAAATTCCATCCAGTGCACGACCCTTTGTCAGCAAACCACCGCAGAAGTTACTCAAGGCCTATTTATACAAACTACGTGTGCACCATCTATATGCCCTGCAAAGAAAATTTGCTGCAAGTGAAACCAAAAACTTAAGTCTAAGAGCTGACATTTTTTGCCAAATAAAGTGAAACAAAATTCAATGTAATTTTTTTTGTTTGCTCTTTGTGCAGTCATTGGTGATCAGGCTCGCCGCACATGAGAACCTTCTTTTAACGCCGCCTGGGTTTGAACCCAGACGACTGCACCTACGTAGCGTCAACCCTACACTCTAGAAATAAAACAGTAACAACGCTAAACACATGTGCTTATCGGGTCTCTATTCCCTGCGCGTGCACGTGATCAGGCGTGCACCGCACATATATGTGAGTATTCGCTTTCCCCTTTCGTTCAGTGCAGCGTTGAGAGTCGCAGGAATGAGCCGAATGGGAACGTCGGCGTTTCGATGCCCGTCGTGCGCCGCTGAGCGTCACACGCGGACCAACTCGTCCTCGCTGTCCTCGCTCAAGTAGGCGTCTGTGTCCGCGTCCACCGAGGAGCGTCGCCCCCTGAAGCACGAGACAATCGTCCCCAGGACAAACACCTGCACACACGGTTCAGGGACATACACAAAAAGACAAAGATCACCCGTAAGCCTACGCAAGCCATTGGGGCAAGTGCTGTTAGCGAGCAACACCCATGAACGTCGGAACGGCACACGAGGGGGTGGGTGGCCAGCACCACTTCCGGGCGTCTGTCTCCCTCGTGGTGATGTTTACACACCGCACAAGGTACCCATTTGAGGCCGAGACGAGCCACGGGAGGCCCAGCACCAGTTCTCATATTCCTCACTGGTGTTGGCCGTAAGAGGCAATCGAACTTGGGTCGCCTGGATCGCAGCGTGGCGCGCTAACCGCGACACTGCCAGTCCCCACACATACACAGGCAGGAAAGCACAAATGCGCGTGTGCGGGGATGCCCACATACACAGGGAGACACATGCACGCAGAGACGTGCACACCCAAAATAGCGTTTGTGTTGCTCTTAAATAGGACGTGTGGTTCAGACGTCGCGTCCTGTTGGCAACTTAGTGCTGCTGGCGGAATTGTATTTAATTATTACAATGGTTCATGAGCACAGGGCCAAAAATGCGAGCAACAGACACCGTTACAGAAGTTGCAATTGTTGAATTTAGCAATGTTATGAGAACTTGGGAATCGCCGCTATGGGAAGGAATTTCCAAGTCCAGCAGTGTGGGTCAAGAAGGAGAAAGAAACGTGTTGTCACCTGCAGGGTGGTGAGTGGGTGGGTGGCTGAGTGTTGTTGTGACCTGCAGTGTGGTGGTTGAACACTATGAATGAGATGAAAAAGTCAGTCTGGAAGACCGAGGACTCAGCATGGGTGTAGGAATCAATGAGTGAAGTTTCTAGGAACAGTAACCATGGTAGAAGCAATATAAAAAAAATTTGGGGTGATATGTGAAAGGGAATTCTGCAAGTACATACACATATGATTACATATAGAGCAAATGGCTTAATCATATGGCTCTGCATTTAGAACCATACAAATAATTTAATACTTCATCAAACATAAGCACTCCAACTGGAAGCCCTGAGTCAGTGGCGAACATTCTACATTCCAATGAGTCTTGTCAAAGGACCACAACTGAATGTGATATTCTGTCTTTCATCCCTTTGTCAATCTGCTGCTGGATGAAGCCCCCCCCCCACCACCACACCGTGTGGGTCATGGGTGTTGTAAAAGCATACTTCAGAACGCCGGTCAGTGAGGGTTGGTGGTGTGGTTGTGGGGTTGCGTAGGTCCCATTTCAGATATCACTCGCCACTCACCGTAAGCCATGCTCGGAAATCTAACCGAGGTCACCGAGTTGATATAAACACCCCCCTGGACCGCTGCGCAATAATAATAATTTTATATACAGCAAAGATGAACGATACACATAAAAAGCAACATTACAACGATATATCATGAAGATAACAAATATATGTGAAGGAAATCGTACTAGCCGGCTGAGACAGATGTACTGTACTGCGTATATTTTCAATGAAAGTGTCTCTCATTCTCGAGCGTGCGGCATTCCTCATCTTTACTGCTGGTGACAAGCAAGAGATGGAAATTCCACATTCCTAAAGTGGGGACCAATCTGCCTACAAGACAATGACTGTTGGCTCACCAGCAAGTAGTAACTACTTAATTTTATCCCAGATGGAGAGTATTGCGTTGTGGCTATTATTTTATTTCATTAAATATTCCGTGTTCTTGATGTGAAAGCTTTAATTCACCTCTACCATTAAATTTCATAAATCGTATAAATTGAAGGCATTTGGTTTTTGTTCATTAAAATATCACCATATGTTTCAGCAGATTTTTCTAATAATAAATTAAACGTCCAAGCCCTGTGACGTTACAAAGCCTCTTTCAATACAATTCCTGCTGACACATTACTTTTGTAATTAGCAGGTTTTTATATGGAAGTTTATTGCTCGCACAAAACCTATAATTTTTGTTTATGTTGAGGAAAAGGACCACGTATGGGATAAATTAAGCTGACGTGCACCACCCATTAGGTACTGTAACGGAATGATCGATGGGATTCCCGCACGTCTGAGGTATCACAAATAATGAGTTACTCGCACAAATATGACTCGTTATTTTCCCAAGGAAGCCTTTGCTCTCGGGGCTCTGTGTCAATAAGGCCCTGCATGGGATCTTTGATTCATTACGTTTTTATTGTGCTTGCTTGTGGAGGAAAACTGGAGTGCTGAGAGAAAATCGCACGTGTGCAAGGAGATGGCACACGTGCTCGTGCCTTGAAATTTGTGTCCTACTTGCTGCACTGCATTCTGGGGGCACAGCGCTGCAACTGCAGGTGGGTATATCACGCACTTGATCTCAGCTCGATCCCACTGGGCCCCCACCCTCTTCAAAGTGCATGACTAAATGCTAGGCTGACGTTTCGGGTCATATTCCATCCTCAGAGCTGGAGAGAGAGAGAGGGAAGTTTGGCTTACGTGATAAATGGGGAGATGGCACTCGATACGACTGGTTGCCCTGAAACAACTGGGACATGCTAAGACGCTTTATTGGTTTTAAATTAACAAAAATAATAATGACATTGTGACGGTCCCACCTGATGACGGAGACTTGTGTTGCCTCGGAAACGTCGTGATTTTTATTTTATTTTATTTCCATTATTACTTTTATTAACTTTTAATTTATTTTTTTACCTACGTGACTTTACCGAAAAAACCTAAGAGTATGAATCCTTGCAGTCACGAAAGCTTCAAATCTAGAATTGATCACGCGCTTGATTTTGCAGACAAGTCAACAGCTCAAGATGCGCGGAGCCAAGCCCACGGCTGCTCGTAAGCCTGACCAAACAGATGTTTCTTGAAAGTGAGAGTGCATTTCATGTTGCGGATGTGCAAAGGGATATAGAGTGTTCCACACTGAGGCGGGCGACAGCAGAGAACCGACACAATGCTGTGACAGTTCGAGACCTTGACACGGGAAGCTTTCTAAGAGAAGACACCGAACGTCAAACAAACCCATCGCAAGCCACAAACAAAAATGCCATCGTCTCATTTACGTGACACCGTGTTTCGTTTTGTGCTAGGGAGCAGCCTCCGCTGCCGATGCTGCCCCTCGACATTTTAATTCCATGAGTCAGCCACCAAGCTTGGCGGTGGCCAGCAGAATGCAAATCTCCATTCGCTCAGTCGTGCTGCGGAAAATGCCACGTGCCACCGTGCCAGGATGTAGCAGACCGAAGCATTAATTAGCTCTGAAAACGGAGCACTCTGGAACGGCTCTCGCTTGCCACCCACGCAGATCTCATCCCTCAAGACGCGAGCGTTACGTTTCGCTGCGTGATGCACGGCGTGGGCACAGTCAAAGGAGCCGCGCTGCTGGGGGGCTGGTTTTGTGGCAGAAAAGGCGCGTGTACATTTTTTTTTACGCGTGCGAATACCTTACGGCGTTTACATTTGTTCGGGCAAACGTGCGCGCGTTTCTGAAGTACAGCGATAAATATCTAAATGAAATCTAAATACGTACAATGTTATATATATATAAATAATCATATATATATTATAGCAATGCATGTTAAATATAAATAAATATATCGCTCTGATAACTCCTCATGTATAAGTAAAATTATACCATAATTGCTAAATACATAAAATCTGAATACATTTATTCATCCGAGCAATAAGAATGCATATACTCGAATTTAGAGAAGAGATCTGATTTGCATTGCCCTCCTGGTGAGTGTTGACCATGAATTGCAAGTGCTGCAGAGAAAGTATTTTCTTGCATTCATAGGTTTTTTTCCCCCGCTCTTCAACTAGAAATGTAAGTGCTAATTTACATTTCCATTTTATAACTTTTCAATAGCACGGGCAATTAATTTCATATTGAGTTTCACTGACGAGAGTGCGTATCTCATTCTCAGTCATTAATTAGGAATGAAACAGATGCAAAATATATAGTAATATAATTAATATTAAAGTACAAATAAATGCAGTACTTTGTGAATCCACTTCTGGATGAGGACCTCCCCATGGGATTTGTAATCCTTTGGGGCATGAGGGTTATTAAGCCTTTGTTCAGGTTCCAGATATCACTCATCACGAGAATTAGCCATCATTGTGAAATGAACTCAGCTCACAGAGTTAAGAGATTATTGTGCTCACCACTGCGTCACCACTCTACCCAGAAAACATATAACTATATTTGCCAATGTATTACATTTCTTTCCCATGCTTATAAACAAGCAGACTCGATAAATATCCCAAAAGCAAACTACGGTTATAAAAAAAACATCCATGATGCCTTAATCTGGTATATGCATGCATGCCTGTGTACACTTACGTACAAAGTGTTAAAACGCCGCGCCGCACAGAGTTAAAGGTGGTGTGTTAAATGATGCAAGTGCATCTGTGTTGCCGCTTCGCCCTGCGCAGCTGTTTGGAGGTTAAAACCAGATAAGCAAAGTAATCCACAATAAATACCGTGAATATCTCTGGCATCTGCCAACCGCATTGCAAGTAGGACAATCTAAGCAATTAACTAAAACAAAACAAGTGCCGTGCAAATTTAAGATGATTGCGCTATTGGGATCGATACAAACAAAAGGCCTTAATCAGACAAGAGCAATTCACGATTGCAATTATCATAACAGCCATTGTTGCCTGAAATTTTGTCGAGCAAAGTATTAATACCAGAGAGAATTCTACTTCCATGTTGCCTCCACCACTATGCTTATGATTCATGCCATGTACAGCCTGTGTTAATCCATAAATGCCTCTTCTCCAAAAGTCTGCAAAAATCTGCATTGAGATGTTCGGCCATCAGCTCATTCTGATTTGTTTTCGTCAGGGTTGTTTGACCATACTTCACCACGCTGGTCAGTGTGGGTTAGTGATGGTGTGGGTGGTGGGGGAAAGCAGGGAGCAGGATTGGTCAAGAAATCACTCTCCACTGGTGTTCGTCGTTGTTGGGAATCACACTCAGATGATTGGTAACTGCTGTGCCACTCATCCACCTATTCATAGGTTTTTTCGGTAAAGTCACGTAAGTAAAAAATTTTAATTAATAAAAGTAAAATAAAAATTAAATAAAAATCACGACGTTTCGGAGGCAACACAAGCTTCCGTCTTCAGGTGTATCAAGTGCAGCAATCGTGCTGTGACGGTTCCACCTGAAGACGGAAGCTTGTGTTGCCTCCGAAACGTCGTGATTTTTATTTTTTATTTTATTTTACTTTTATTAATTTACATTTTTTACCCACGTGACTTTACCGAATCCTTGCAGTCACGAAAGCTTCAAATCTAGAACTGATCCACCTTCCCTTGGATTATAATTATCGCCGTGATGAGATTGGTTCTCTGTTTTTTGATAAGAAAAAAAGACTTAAGGGCAGACACCCTCGCTGTCTGTTCTAATGTTGCTGCTGCTGCACTGTGACACTGTCGCTGGGTGTATTATACAGCGCACACGGCTGTTAATTTCGAGGGAAAGAGAAATCCATGACAAGTAAGAGCTTACAGGACAGATGCATTGTAATGAGCAGAGCATATTCAAGGTTGTGGGATTGCTCATCGTCACAAGGAAGTTGTACCATAATTGCAATCACATTCCTCGAGTAGGGATAAGTGAGGTTGTTTCTCTCCTGGCAAATCTTGCTCCGCCGTGAACAACCATTCACTTTGCATTTCGCATTCTGCGTTCATCATTATTTAAAGGTTGTGCCCCCTTGAATTTGGTGTTTTGCCGCCCAACCGAAATTCTCTGGGCTGAGTGCCATTGCCTGATTTCAATCAAAGTCATCAGTGTTAACATATGGGATTGGCTGGAGAGCCAAGATATAGAGGTCTCACATGGATGGCTTTATTATGCATCTGTGGCTTTGGTACCCAATTCCCCTTATTCCCGAGATGCCGTTTTGACAAAGTTCCGCGATTTCACAGTTTTTTTTAAACCTTAAAACCTGAGTTCATACGGCCCTAGACCGTGTAATTGTGTGTCTCTGCGTTAATGTATTCAGTGTGCATGAGGGAAGTGGCAGACACCTCTAGTGATGGACAGGAAGAATAACCTCCATGAGGGCAGGAAGTGACATCATAGCCATTGCATGTAATCGCGCAGTCATTTTTGTCAGGAGACATAAGAGCTGGAACGAATCGTTTTCATGGAATCAGGGTGAATTGCAGCCACTCGATACCAATGCAGTGCTTCTTGAGACGTTGCTTGCAATAAAAACCCATGGGAATTCAAAACGTTGTCAACCGTAAAAACAAACAAGTAAATCAGCGCTGCCCGCAATTGAAATACTGTGTCTCTGCGCAGCCACGGTTTCAATTGGCACCTTGCAACATATATGATCCAAAGGACTTGGTGGCAGCCTAGACAAATCAACTTCAGGCCACAACGAATGTGATTCTAACTGATGCGTGGAGTCATCCACATTAATGATAAATTATGGGATAGAGAAGCAGGGTGCATAGCAAGGAAATTACAACATAAACGTACAAATGCAAATTTATGGTAAATTGGCAAATCCAACTGAAATCTGCTCAGATGTGTATTTCAGAAATGCCACTATGTTGTATGTATGTTAAACTTCGTTTGCACCGTACGCAGCCAACCGTGATAATTAATCGGAGGTGCGGGGGAAGGACAAATGTGGAATGTGCAACTTAATGTGAAATGATGAACTACAGTACATAAATGTAATTGTCCTGCATAGTTCAGAGCAGTATCTCCTTTGGAGATTAAAAAACACCTTGGCAATTACGGGTCAACAGCACAAATCAAACCAAGCCTTGTCAAATGTGTGCGGACAGCACCATATTACGTTAAAAGTAGCAGCAGATGGCAGCTTCCTCCGCTATGCCTCATTAGACATTATAATCCACTGGGACTCATATTTTGACACCGTGCTGTCTTAACCCGTTTAGCACAGTTTGTCAGACCCTCATTATGCACAATGCAGTGAAATGCGACATTTATACATGCAACTGTACGTCTCGAAATGTGTGTGCTTTTGCCGCATCGAGACACAATACGGATTACTCGTGACGCGCCAGACTACCGCTCCGTCACTCTATCCCGCCGTTCATTAAGTTCCCCACTTAACGAGGAAGGACGCGAAAGTGGAAGGGTGAAAGGCAGCATGGTGTCACGGGTATCATCAAACAGCAAGCTCAAAGGCAATCTTTGGCATAAGGGACGGGGGTGGGGGGCGACGAACTAAAGGAACAACAATTAATCCATAACTACCAGTTCATAATTATTTAAGCATTATAATCGGCACATTGCAAAGAAAAGGCAGAAGGACAGTCCTCATTTGGACAATTTCTCATCGTAATCACCGTGAACTTGAATTTCTTTTGTCGAATGAGCATGTGCCATGTGCGATAACTTCAGTGCACGGGGGGGGGGGGGTGTACACTGTCACTCCACCAGATGTAAGTTTTGAAGTTGGCAAAAACCATCCCGAAAATCGAGCAACACTTTGGTATGCGAGCCTCGTTGGAAGGCTGATTGCACAGACGCCCTGCGAGACGTGTCACACAGAAATATATTTTCAAAATCAAGTCACAATGATGACTCAAACAAGCTCAGAGCAGTGCTCAACTCCATCGGTGGCTCTGAGCCAGTGGTGGAAACTCCACATTCATATGGTTGAGGCCAGTCTCTTCAAAGGACCACCACTGTTGACTTCCCACAACCCTAAACAAATATCGTGGCGAAATCGACCCATGAACGGGATTCGAACTCACGAGCTCGTGAGTTCCAATTTGACCGCATCACCACCTGATAAAATGCTACACTTGCTAACAGTTGCTTTACCTTCATGAAGAGATTAACTTTAAAAAGGAAAACTAACAAAATGAAAACAATGCTTCTCATATAGTTTTAGAAAGGGTCTTCTATTAAATAAAACAAAGCATTTACCTTTTCTTGTTTTTAAACTATGAACACACATACTAGTCGTGCACAATACCAAGATGACCACTAACAAAGGGCGAGAGAGAAGGCAGCTGGGAATGAGGGTGGTCATAAATTAGTTGAACTACATACACGTGCAGACACATGTACACACACACTGCCATGTTATGACTTCAGTGCAGCCACATATAACCTGGCTCAGCCGTGAACGTACGTGGTGGTGGTGGTGGTGGGGTGGTGGTGGTGGTGGGGTGGTGGTGGTGGTGGGGTGGTAGTGATGGTGGGGTGGTGGTGGGGTGGTGGTGGTGGTGGTGGGGTGGTGGTGGTGGTGGGGTGGTGGTGGTGGTGGGGTGGTGGTGGTGGTGGGGTGGTAGTGATGGTGGGGTGGTGGTGGGGTGGTGGTGGTGGGGTGGTGTTGATGGTGGGGGTGGTGGTGGTGGGGTGGTAGTGGTGGTGGGGTGGTGGTGGTGGGGTGGTGGTGGCGGGGTGGTGGTGGCGGGGGTGGTGGTGGTGGTGGGGTGGTGGGGTGGTGGTGTGGTGGTGGTGGGGTGGTGGTGGTGGGGTGGTAGTGGTGGTGGTGGGGTGGTAGTGGTGATGGGGTGGTGGTGATGGTGGGGTGGTGGTGGTGGGGTGGTGGTGGTGGTATGGTGGTGGTGGGGTGGTGGTGGTGGTGGTGATGGTGGTGGGGTGGTGGGGGTGGTGGTGGAGTGGTGGTGGTGGTGGAGTGGTGGTGGTGTGGTGGTGGGGTGGTGGTGGTGGGGTGGTGGTGGGATGGTGGTGGTGGTAGTGGTGGGGTGGTGGTGGGGTGGTGGTGGTGGTGGGGGTGGGGTGGTGGTGGTGGGGTGTTGGTGGTGGGGTGGATTCCTTTCCAAAAATGCAATTCACGTCAGTGCAAATTTCTTTAATTTGACGTTCTCGCCATCCCACAGGCATTTTAATGGCCGCACTGCCACATCATTAGGGCTCTGCGTGTACGTTTTACGACCCCCCCACCCCCCGTGATAACTACGCCTCGTTTTTTGATATGTTACAATAGCATGCTTTCCGCCATGAATCCTCATGTTAATGAACTGTCATCTACACTACATCAACTTTAATTTTGTAGGGGTGTTAAAAAAGGCCCCATATATATCCAAAAACAAAACTTCATAGTTCTTCAGTCACGTATTACCAATGCTCGCAAGGCCCAACGCAGCAGAGCCTGAGTTTAGAAAAACGCTTCAAAAGGTTTGCTCAGTCGCATGAATCTCCCAGACATGACTTGAGAAATATCACAATAAACAGCAGCAGCTACGCCCTGAATTTGGTCTTGAAAGCTCGAGACGGATCTTACTCTGCAAGAACACGTGCCGTTTCCTTCACGAATGCGATCGACCCTGCGGTCAGGTGACTCATATTCATTCACTGAGGTCTATACTTGACCAAGTAAAACAAAAACATTTGATGATGTTTTTGTACTTTTTTTTAGGTGAGCAAAATACTCATGGGGACGATGATTCTATGAA